>NC_143055.1:84655227-84958257 GCF_052426305.1 Pelodiscus sinensis
GTATTTCCATAATGTCTGTTTTAATAAATAAAATTCACTTAGCCAAAATGTTGATGCCTCCACAGATCTTGGCATCTGCTGTGCTCAAGAGAATAATTTGTGTTCAAGGAAACAGCAAATTAATAAAATGTTCAATATTTAGGATATTGTCTGGCTCTCCGTACACCCTTCCATTTATCACCATAATATCCATGGCTGACATGGCTCTGTTCCATAAAAGTATTGGCCACCAGAAATATAGACAAAGAAGGATGTTTCTGTACTCACTGAGAACACAAATCTCAATAGCTTATATATTAGTAATGTAGTACAAGATGAACCTCAGTGCACTGCATGTATTGTTTGTGTGAACTATGACTTGATACACAGGCAGTAAAAAGTCTCTGACCAAGATCAACTACACCATTGTCATGCATAAGCCTAAATCACATTTTAGAGATAAGCTGGTGTTTAAAATAAGATTTATGGTGGTTTGATGCATTCTTTTAATAAATTACTACTACAGTATTGTCAGACAGGTTAAGGCGTTCCTGAGTCTAAAGCAACAGTCTTCAGTTGTTGGTGTTTAATGTTTCATTGTTAGCATTTGGTGAGCTTGCTCAGGTCATTCATTAAACATCACTTCCACTCTGAATACGCCCATTGAAAAACCATAAATAGATCAAAACAGCACATTCTCTTTTTCCTCCTTTTACATTTTTATTTACTTAAATCTTTGATGGCTGAAGATGTATTGTTTTTCGGTAACTACATTTTACATTGCAAAGTCTCTAATTTCTGTGGTAAATATGAACAAGGTGAACCAGTGACCTGAACAACTAAAAACTAAAATTAGTAAAAGCATGTCTAGGGCATTAGCTTTTCTCCATCTTTACTTTTAGTGTTAGTGACAAAAGAAATATCTGCCTCATTCTTCATTCATTAATCATCCTCCTGCTTTGCCTTTATATATAGCTCAGACCCACTGTAATTCTTGCAGCTGGTATGAATCTCACATATTCTCCTGTATCCCAAAATAACTTTGGGGACAAAGTAAGAAGTTAATTGTTACTCAGTGATCCGTCTGTATTCCAGCAGTGCTGAGCTCCCAAAGCCAAAAGCTGGGAATGGATGACATGGATGGGATCACTTGATGATTCCCTGTTCTGTTCATTCTCTCTGCCACCCCTGGCATTGGCCACTATCGGAAGACAGGATACTGGGCTAGATGGACCTTTGGTCTGACCCAGTATGGCCATATTTATGTTAGGTCTTCTATCATGTGCTAGTGGGCAGAGAGCTGAAGATAGTTCTCAATAGAACGTTCATATATTGTGACCATCATACAATGGCAATAACTAAGGTCAAAATTCACAACATCCTTCCTGGAAAGCTGGTTGGAACGAGCTGGGCACCCATACCCAAATGTTATGCACTTCAGCCCTAGGGCTCTGTTCCCAGTGGCAGAGTACTGTGCTCCAGTATGAGCTGGATCATCTCTCACAATCATGATCAACATACAACTTCATTCCACCATGCGTATTATTTCAGGCACACTTCAATCTACTCCTCACATGGTTACCAGTGCTTTTCAGTATTTCTCCACTGTTCACCGAGAAGAAAAGGTAGAAACGCTCATCACAAAATTGCATGATATGCCACATTTGCCACTAAAGACTTGTTTAATCTACCACATGGTTATCTGCCCTCATAGGACCCATTATGGATAACTTTATTAGGAGAGGGATTTATTGTAAATGATGTGTGGTGAGCTTCATGGTCTACAGAGAAAGTGACAAATAATTATCTTGTCTCCGACTCAACACCAACCAGGGTTTAATTTAACACAAACGCAATGGAGCCACCTTAACTGATTTCGTACCAGACATAGAATTTGTACTGCAGCACAATTTCAGTGGGCAGATAGCTATAACTTCTTCAAAACCGCAGAAATTGGGCTTATTTGAGGCTTAATTGTCTGGTGAGTAATGCATGTTGGCTAGTTTTGGGCTTGCAGCTTGTTGCTTGTTTTGGCTTGTTGCTGCTTTTTTATTATTGATGCACATCAAGCCAGGGAAAGGGGGAGCGGCAGAAGGAGTAAGTGGGTACAAGAAGGAGAGAGTTCAGGGGTTCACAGCGAGTCTACAACAGTCCGAGAACCCAGACTGCATGTGTGTGGGCAGAGGGTTGGAGTAGGAAGTAGTAACATAACAAGTTGGGGTTCTGGGGAATTGGCTTGTTTTGGCCTTGTTTAGAAACAGTATTAGCTTAATTTTTGGCTTATTATGAAAGTCGGTCACTTACTTTACATCATGTGAATGTAAAGTGAATTCCTTTCTTGAGGAATGTAAAATAACTCAACTTCCTAGAGGTCGTCGTGCCCTGAACATTGCTGATAAGAATGGTGAAGTTTGGCTTGACTGGATTGAGCATGCCACATAATAAATAAATCAAACTGATGTGAAGTTTCAGGGTCTTAAAAAACGGTGGCCAGAAACACCTTCTTTCATGTACAGCTTCCCAGAAGTGTGTAGTTCTTCCTCTAAGCCACAGGCTAGCTATAGTAGTTTATCCTCTGTCACCTCAAAGCTAAACTATAGCAGTGTGTTCTGCCTAGATAACTGTGAAAGTCATATGAAAGCACCATCTGGTACAATATGCAACATCTCCCCTGAACAAGACAGATTGATCGGAGTATGTCACCAGTGCCCTGTGCTCAATAACAGCTCCTCATTCAAGTCCTTGTCTGCTTTAATAGCTTTGTTGTCATCTTCTAAACCCTAAACAGGTTAGAATCTACTCTTACCCATGACTACCTTTCTCCCTGCACTTCTCTGAGAACACTGTCATAGCAGGGAAGATGTAGCTGGCAAAACTGCCAGTAGAGTTCTGAGACTACTTGGCAGTATGTTCTTAATGGTAGGGTCTTATAGAACTCCCACTGCTGCCAATCAAACTGAGCTCATGTCTTGCTTGTCTCAGACAGATCCCATTGCAAGACTTGCCTGTCTGAATGGGTATTTTTTCAATAAAGAAGGCTTCCAAATGGCTTTGGGAGCCCTTCTTTTTTAATCAGCTTCTGAAGTGATCCTGCAGAAAAACAGTACAAGTTAGAAAAGAGAAGCTAGTACCTCAGTAATGTCTTGTTTCCTTGTAGGACACAAAGGACATGTCTACACAGCAAGGCTAAGCTCGAAATAAGCTATGCAACTTGAGCTACATCAGGTGCATAATGTAAATCAAAATAGCTTATTTTGACTTTGGGCATGTATACACAGCACTTACGTTGAAGTAGAGCACTCTTCTCCCAACTTCCCTTACTCCTCATACAATGAGGTTTACAGAAGTCGGAGTAAAAATCCCATTATTTTGAATTTATTTGGAAATAGCAGGCTTGCTGTGTAGATGTGCACTACGTTATTTTGGAATAACTATTACTGCAAAATAATGCTGCTGTGTAGACGTGCCCTTAGATAACCATGATAATTGACTTAGTAGAAAGGTATAGTAAAATAAAATGTTACAAATCTATAGACCAAGATTGCATTCTAATGGTTGTCATTGCTTTTGTGATAATTACTTTTTCTTCTGATCTTCTGAATGGCTATGGGTCCATACTTTCAGTGGTATTCTTTCTGTTGTTCCAAAAAAGTTTCTCTATGTAAAAAATACAGAATTTCTCATATATGCAATTGCACAAATGATTTGGAATGTGGTCCAATAATGTAAGTGATAAAGTTTTAGGATAAACGGTTTGGTATACCAACATTTAAGGGGAAAAACTGAACAATAAGGTAAATAAGTATAGCGGCTAGACGTAATTCAGGTTCGGAGGTGAAATATAATAGTCTGTATTTTGGTAGCAATAAAATTTTATATTAAGTTCTCTCAAATCATAGCAGTACTGTTGAAAGCAGCAAGTGATGAAATGCTGCTATGAGGAAGCTTCCAAATTCAGGGAGCATAAAATAAACATATTAAAATAGAAAAACTGAGAGCCAGTACTTATTGTTTTATCCTTTCCATCATGGGTATAGGATAAAAGAAAACTCTTTCTTGCTTGTTAGAAGAAGAAAGCTCTTACTTGAAGTTCTTACTTGGCAGATGTCAGTTGAAAGCTCTGCTATAGAATATGCTGCAATGTCAAACTCTGTTGGGTAATTTTAGACAAATGTGTCATGTGTGACATGGAAATATGGCATGCTGTACATTAGTGATTTCCCAAGTGTTTGGATCAGGTAGTAATGTGCTGAGAAAGTGCTCTTTATCTATCCACACTGTGTACTTGTATAGCAGTGGGGAAATGCTTTTGGTAGAAATTACTTTAGTCAGAAAAAGAATCCATTTACAATATGTGCCTTCTAACATCTTTCAGACAATGCATTGTATTAAAGAGGCACTTTTTGATTAATGTTTTATAAACATTTTTCAGCATGACAGCTTAAAGTCCCTGTAAAATTGTAAATGCGTGCAGAGTGCTCACTTCCATAAAGTCAAATGCCATCTCATAAAGTCTGGTTGGATCCTGTCAACCATGGTGACACAGAATCAGTACCTTGGAGCATTAAAATTAATTTGCTTCATTTATATGACTGCAATGATAGCTAGATGAAAAGAGCCCTATATTTAAATTTGCTTTAAAATACCTTCAAATCTTGTAGGACTTTTTTATTATTTTACAGTTAACTAAATGTAATGAAGTGCAGCATAATATTTTCATAGGGCCTCGTATAAAGGAGACTAGAAAATGTGAAAGCAACGAGGGGGAGAGAGAGAGAGGCAGGGAAAGATGTGTGAGGTTACACTGGGTGCAAGGCTGGGGGAGTTAGTTACTAGGGAACCAGGAGCCTTAGATTAGTGCTACCCAAACTGCAATCTTGAGGACAAATCAGCATACTTACATAGGCTAGGGGAGTTTTTTTCAGTACCCTTATGTTGTAGCTGCCCCATCGTTATTGCTAGCCATGTTAGCCATGAAGTTGGGTAAGCAGCTTTTCTCTTGCTCACATATCTATTCTATATGTGTAACAGGCTAGCTTCTCCACCCTCTGTATCACCACAAACCCGGGGAGACCCTTCTGAGTTTATAAACCCCATTGTATTATTTCTTAGGTCCGTTCCACCAACTCTGGATGAGTGTCCCTAGCCTCTGTTTGTCAGAGGCTGGAAATGGATGACAGGAGAAGGATCACTTCTTGACCTGTTCTGTTCACTCCCTCTGGCTACTGTCAGAAGACTAGATGGACCTGGGCTAGATGGAATTTTGGTCTGACCCAGTATGGCCATATTTATGTTCTTCTATTCACCAATACAGCCTTCTGTAGCCACTTTCAACTGAAAGTAAACTTCCCACTTAACCCACTCTGTGTAGTGAGTGGGAAATATCACACCATCCTGAGATCCCATCCCCTGGTCTCTGCCTGCTTTTCTCATGTTCTTCCTTCTTGTACTTTTAACTATTCCCAGCAGACTGGTGGATTACTTTCATTAGCTTTTCAGCCTCCTGTCCAATTAAGTCATTGAGCACCCATCCCTCCAGATTAAATGTACTCCAGGAGGGAAATAGCTAGTACCTTTAGTGACCAGAGCCCTGGGTCAGCTCTAGGCCTCTCACACTCTATCACAACATGCTTTAATGTTTCATGTGGTGAAACACATGGGAAAAGAGCAGAAACATCTGTAAAAAATGGGATTCCAGAGGCTCCAACTTTCTTCTCATAACACCTGTTTACAACTGGTATAGCGCTTTTGCCTTCGGTGGAGTTACACCTGATCCTCACTGCTGTAAGTGGCAGGGGAACTGTGACCCTCATGCAGCAGAAGAACATCAGCTAAAAGGTAAAAATTGAGAAAAAGGAAAGAGAGTATGCGGAAAAATAAAGTTTAGGGGAAAGGAGAACATCAAAGACCAAAAGAAGAGAAAAGAGAGCCCCAAGGAATACAGGAACCAAAGACTGAGAGGCAACACACAAAGAATGAATGCAGACAGGAGAGGGAGAACAAAGGAACAAGCTTGAGGGAATGAGAACTAAGGAAAATCTGACTTGGAAAGATGGATGGCTGTCTAGATGTTTTTTAATTATTTTTCTCCAGAGGAGGGGACATTTTTTGGATGATCCTTGGTGTTCCTTCATTCTAATATTCATATCTTATGAGGTGCTGGCTTCTCCTCTAAGCAGGTCTGATGGCTCCCTCTTTCTTTGGAGGTGAATGGGTGTAAACCTCACCATGTATCTGTCAGAATTTATTTGGCCACCTCTGATTTATGTCATGGGGATTGTACAATGAAGCCATAGAAGAATCTAAAATCCCAGCAAAAAATGAAGGACAGGCTTGATTTAACTTCTTCTGATAGCAGCGTAAATCAGGACTAATGCCAGTGAAGTCAGTAGTGTAAGAAAAGATTGATCTGGCCCAACAACTCTTAAGAAAAAATGAAACAACAAAATCCATCACCCAGGGCATGTAGCAGTACATGTCCTGATAAATAGGATCATATCAGGTAAGACTGCACATACACTAACAAAATCCATGGACAATGAGATGGGATACTCAGTGTGTTCTGAGAGAACCTGAGAGGTGTCTAACTGGCCTTATGTATGTTTCTTTAGTGTATGTGCTCTATGTTGCACAAACTTCTACTGAACTAGCTTAGTGTTGCTGTTGCTTTTATTAGAGTCAGTGAGAGTATGCTATAAGTGATGAGCAAAACAGGAGTAGACAAACCAAAATAAAGATAACCAGATCCCTTTTGCTTAGCACCTTCATTCTGTGCTATCCATCTGAAAGATTTAAATGCATCCCCTTCATTTTACTATTTTTGTTATGACAGCACCTGCTCATGTCACTACTGTTTCAGTCACTGTTTCCATTGTAACTTCAGTCAGCAGCAGTTCACAGCCTAACCATAAAAATACATTGCATGCTGAAACTTTACATACACGCTTAGACCAGGAATCAAGATAAGGGCTCTCTTTGTTCGCTTGCTTGTTTGTTTTACAGCATTTAAAAAAGAAACCTATTTGGCTTTTTATTATAGGAGGTCAAAACAGAATAGCATATCAGGATTCCAATTTGCTCTTGTACCTTAAAAAGTCTGTATTTTTCCTAATTAAGAGTTTGCAAGATTTTCTTACCTGGTATTCGATAACATTTTTGGGTACATCTATTTTATAAATGGCTAAATTTTACATAGAACTACAGTAGTAGTCCTATGGACTCTTACTGGGATTAAAGACATTTTGAGTATTGCTTGGCACATTACATGCAACCTTTGTGTTTACCTTTTTTTAAAAAAAATTCGGGAGTATATTTTATCCAGTAAAAAAGTAAATTTCTAACATTTTATTTTCACCATTACTGACATGAGTATCTGAGCATCTAATCTGTGTTACTCCCCAATGCCATATTTACTACAGACACTAAAGGTGGCGAAGGTTGGGTTTGCAGTAAGCAAGAGCTACATAAAAAATTAACGTGATTTTTTTCCTTAATGCGTATCTGAAAAGTTACCCCAACCCCACCTCTAGTCAGGTTTTCCTAGTGAATTATGGAACTGTACTGTAATTGCACAGTGATGGCTCACAAAGAGCTACTGTTGTGACATGTATCTAAACAATATATGGATTAAGGATCATTTAGTATCCAATAATCTAATTATATTGTCACAGTAGTTGTAATATTTTGCAGTTATGGATGACAGCCTTCATTTTACTTCCCAGTTTTTTACTGACTCATAACTGTTCCTCAGAAAATTAACTTTTAAGCTAAAATTTCTCATGTTTGTTCTCAGCCCAGGACTTGAAGAATATGTCCATCATTTTGGATCTAGGACAGGATTAGTCATCAGGATTGTAGTTCTGCTTCTGCCATTAGTTTCCTGTGTCACCTTAGGCTAGACAGTAAAGCGCTCTTTCTTAATTTCTCTAAGTAAATATGGAATAATTTACCTTTTGTAAAGTGCTTATTCTCCTTTATAAAGTGCATTCAGATTTCTGGATGAAACTATGCTTTCTAAATGCTAAACACAGTATTATAATTATCATTTTGTTAAGTTAAATTAATGTGCTCACCAATTAGACATATTAACAAGACATTTTTCAGATAGTCCTCTAAATACAAGAAAGCTATTTTTTATGTTTGAAGTTCTAAAGTTTGGGGTGGCAAATAAAACTGTTTTCATTGTGCAAAAACAGCATGGTGGCCATGTGTAGCAAATTAATCTTTAGCAATGCAACTATCCATCATATGTATCTATCCAAATATATCCACTAACCTCAGAAATACCTTGAAAGTTCAGAAAAGTCCCTATACCTTGGTGAATTCACTTTCTACTACAGGTTATCATTTACTCTCCTTGCCTTTCACAAGTCTAACAGGACTTATCATTTTGATTAAGATATGGCACAACAAAAACAACTTTAAATGTCTCCCGTTTTGGATTGATGACAGGCCCACAATGTTGTTTGGAGATGTTTGTTTAATAATATTGGACCCAGTCCTACAGACCTTTATTATGTTAATGGTTTTTCACTGGGAATAGGCCTGTAAGTAAAGATTATTAGTATGAGTGCGGCTTGAAGGATTGGAACCAGTGGTTTTACATAAAGAAACTGATCAGCTGGATTAAAAGGAGCTCCTGAAGTGTGCTGCAGAGGATGAACAAGGATGAGTTCAGGCAGCATCTTTGGATCATTCATGGAGCAGGATTAGGGAAAGCTGCGAATGTGGGACAAGTAGGCTTTATGCTGTCAAACTAGGGAGGGAGACAACACTTGTTCTGGGATCACAGTAAGAGGAAGAGTTCACAAATGAAGTGGGAGGTTAGTGTTTCTTAGAATTAGTAATTTTGGTAGATCCATGCCATCAGCTGGTGGGAGTAAGTATCTTGCCATCTTAGTAGTGACTCTCTGGCCAAACCAGGAGCCAGTGTTTCAGGAGGAATCTCAAAATATTTTTCAAAATAACAGGTACACTATTTCACCATCCTGGTAAACCTGGTTTCACGAGGGGTTATGGGATGGCTCAAAATAGTATGTTATTTTGAAATTCGGCGCTATGTAGACTCACCATTTCGAGTTTAGGGTGCTGTGTAGATGCACCCTTAGAGAATAGCTGGTACTTTCATGTGTGATCCTCTATATGGTCCAGACAAGGCAGTGATAGATCACATGTTCTGTCTTACACCCCTGTTTCATGGACAGCATAGTAATAAATTTCTGTTTCTTAAAAAAAAAATTTTGAACAATGATGCGTTTGAAGTAATCACCTGGATAACTTCATTCTGTTTCATCTTTACGCAAAATAATGTATTATTTTAAATGGTAAGTAACAATGAAGTGCTTCTGAAAAGTGGTAGGCTGAAGTCTCTAAGGTATCCTGTATCTGTTTATATGCACATGACAGAACAAAGATAGTATCAGTCCAAATTTCCCCACACTGGCCTGTCACAGGCAAACCCCCTGAAGAGGGAACACATTGTTGATCTTCTAGTGATGTGTTCATGCCTTCATCTCTCTTTCTGGCTACTATCAGTAGTGTTAATTCTATAGATGATATGTGTGATGTGGAACTTGTCCATAGGTACGGGAACTCACATCTGGAGTTCATTACACATAAGTCATTCAGTAGCCTTCAGGTAGTATGATCTATTCCTGCACTAGACCTTTGTGAAACTTTGCAGGTTTAGCACATGGTAATTTATCCAAATTTCTTGGTTTGCGTTCATTTAAACCCCCACCATCCAGATGGTTCGTGTTTCTGCCAAATTCAGCTGAGGTTTACTATCCTCTACGCACACATTTTCATTTGTGATAAAAATTTCACCTATTCAGGTTTTGTGGTGAAAGTTTAGTAGATTTCATCCCTGCCATCTTTTTCCGCAGAGTAAAATCGGTTTCCCTGGAGTTTTGTGTTTTATTTCCAGCCTTATGTGGAAAAATAGTCTACAAAAAAGAGGACTTTTCAGATTATATATATTTTAAGACTTATTTTACAGAACAAATATGTTAAAAGGATAACTTGTTTTAGTTTATAATGGTGGAATCAGGTAGAGACATACAAATGCATTATCTGTAAAGAATCTCCTTGGAAAAGTATAATGGAAATGGCATTGTTGAGCTCAAACTAAGACTCCTAGGGAAAATGTCCTGCATTTAGAGCTTTACTTCCACTTCTCCCAACCCCCCGTCAGTGCAGAATATATGCACAAGCTAAATAAGCCACACTTTAGGGCCTCAGATTATGAGGGATTTCTAAGTACAGACTTTTTAGTTGCATCTTCGCCTATGTACCAGTATATATGCAAATATAAAACATTATTGTTTCTTTTTCATTGTCCTTTCTGTTAGAATAATACACATTTGTTTGGTAATGCATGGGACCTCTTAAACTTGATATACTTTAGGGCAGGGCAACTCAACACGCAGCCCATTTGTTTGCGACCTGCGGTGAGGTATGCGTTTACACAGGGCTCAACACGCAGCCTGCAGGTGGGAGCCAAAACAAAAAAGTAGTCCATATAATGGCCTCCCTTCATATTCATTTTAGTAGTTAAATTCCTGGACTGTCATTGCTTGTTAAAAGTGCTGTCATATGGGTGGCAGTCGGGTAAATATTGCATTTTATTAATATCAGCAGAACTACTTAAATGGGCCTGCATGTTGTATAGTCTTGCCTTAATCTTTGTATTAATGCCCATCAGTGTGAAAAAAGCTATTTGCATATATTTGTGTGTATATGCAACCATACTTAAGTTGCGGCCCTCGACGTGTACTGCAAGTATCATTGTGGCCCCCCTGGGGCTTCCAAAGATGAGTAGCCCTGTTTTAGGGCCTTAGCATGTCTTAATCCAGCCCTGCCCAGCCTCCATTGTGAACCATTTCCTACTTCCCTACTAACTTCTTCGGTTTATTTGTGCTGCACCATTAGTTCATTAGGACATCTGTCTTCCTTCCTTTCTTTGGAAACTTCTCACCAGAGTGGGAAGTGATATTATCTCGCTAATAAATGAATGTTCCTGTGTACAGATGTAAAATCCCATTTAAAAAGTTAACCAGTTAAGCTGTTTAAACTGGCTTAAACCAGTTAAAAGTTGTTTAATCAGTTAACTGGGATCACACATGGGGTGGCCACTCCAATCCGACTTGGCTGGAGTAACCCTGTGGCGTGGTGAACCTAGCCAGGCTGGAGTGGCCCCCCCACAACGCAGATGAGGAGAGGCCCCGCTGAGCCGGAGCAGATCACACTGCCAGTTGCTGAGCCCGCCACATCGCAGGGAGGGGGCCACCATGCAACGGGCAGAGCCTGCTTCAGCCCATTTGGGATGGAGTACCCCAACCCATGTCATGGTGGACCTGGCCAGGATGGAGCAGTGCCCCACCCACATCAGGTTGGGAAGGGCTGCTCCAGCCTAGCCAGGCTGCCGGTTAACTACCTACCTGGTAAGCATCTCCCAGTAAGGTTAACCGGTTAACCCTTTACATCCTTGTTCCCTTGGACTTGGCTCCACATGAGCCATATGCATCAGTCAGAGATGGTAGGCTGATGCCTGAACTCTTCTCTCTGAAAAGGGAGTGCATCAGGAGTTAGTAGGAGTATAGGGCTCCTACAGAGCTGATGGGACAGGTGGAAGGTTATTAATGGAAGGAAATGGGCAGGTTCAAAGGGACAAGTGAGAAAAGTGGAAATAGAGCAAAGAAAGAGGAAAACAAAAGGAATCCAAGACTCCTTCCAGCATCTGCACAGTCACCTCCAGCAAGATCAGTCGACTCAATTAAGGAACTTCTGTTTGAAACCTTTCTGGTAGTCCAAGGTTTAGCCAGAAGCAGAAGGAGACCTCTGCAGTGTAGCTGTTTTGTAAATCTTGAGGAAGGGTTGCCTTTCATAAGATCCTTCTGTCTCTTTGTTCTTGTAAAAGTGTTCTTTTTGTCTGGTTGAAATCTTGGTAAAATGTTTGACTGTGACCCTTCAAGTGAAAAGAAAAGTCAAGTTTTAAGTCTGTTGTCTTTGTGCCCGCAGGGATTCCAATGCTGAACATTGTATTTGCCGGCTATGAGCACCTGTCTTTAATTACCGTCCCCTTACTTATCTATCACCCAGCTCAGATTCTTCTTGGTAGTGTGTTGGTACCAACTATAAAATCCTGGATGGTTTCTAGACAGAAGGTAAGAAATGCTCCCACAGACATATATTTATAATGCAGAATACTATTTTTAATGTAAGTAAAAGTAACTCTGAAAGCCTTGATGTTCTTATAGATCAAGGCACATTGGTTTCCTTTTTCCTTTCTTGCTTTATGGTGTTGATATCCATGATAAGACTGAATGAAAACCCAGGGTTCAAACATCCCAGATTTTTAAGAAGTTCAGATCCAGATCAGACCTCTGCAGCTGGCTCCTTGCTCGTTAGTAAACCACACATCTGACACAGAAAACCCCCAATAAAAAGGGCCCTTGCTAGATCTGAACTTTGCAACATGAGCCAAACTCTATCAAATAAAGCTAACTTTGGAATTTCTCTTCTGATGAGATTTCATACATCTGTCACTCTGAGGACCGTTGTCTCTGCTGAGTTTTGATGTTTCTTAATGAGAGCCCTGTATGCAATGAATTAAAATCATTCAGGACGAAACCTTTCATTGTTTTCCTATATTATGTTGCCCTTTATTCTTATGAAAAATATACAGATTACTAGGTGGTGAATGGTATTTCATGTCAAGTTTTAAAAGCAAAAATAGAGCATTGGCTGGTTCATAGGGCTGTCACATGGGTCAAATTCCGTTTAGTACAGCAGTGATTGATGCTGTTACCGTCTGACAGCTATTCAGTCATCCATGTGAACTAAGCGTAATGGTGTGTCTATCTGGTTCTTAATATAGAAATACCAACACCAGAGAAACAAATCCTGGTGATGGACACTAATTGGCCCCTCTGGTTAGTAGAAATGACAAGCATTGAATGGGTATTAGAGACTGGGAAACTCTCACCCAGACAGGGAGTCCTTGAGGTAAAAGTAGTGGGACATTACCGCACAGTGTGGGATAGCTTACACTGCCACTGCCCAAGTCTCCTTGGTAGGTAGAGAAGAAAGTTGACTGGAATTTTCAGAATTTCACATTTTCAATAAACATGTTTAGATTGTTGCATCAGCAGCCAGAGAGGACATCAGCCTCCACTGCTCTCAGTACAAAGCCTGTATCTAACTTAAAGACTAAGATTTTCAGACTTGCGATTTGGAGCACTTCTGTTTTTTTGTTTCTTTGAAACACGTGAAAGGGTCACAATTTTCAGAGAGTGGATCTTCAATGCTGTCTAAAAGTTGGGCACTAGTCATTTTGAAAATCTTGGCCTAAAATTCACGGCCTAAAATTCACCTTAAAAATCGATCCCCTAAAAAAGCCCTTTCAGGCTGGCCTTTTATCAATACAGACACAGTAGTCCTGATCTTCACAGGGGTCTGAGCCCAACTTTGTGCTGTTCCTGAAAAAAGCAGTTAAAACTGTCACCAGTACTGGGGGATGATCACCGCCCTGCTAGGGCATCACAGCTCATGTATTGTTTCATTCCTCCCTGTGGCCAGAATAGGGAAAATAGCTAGAGCTCATCTGAACATCTGTGATCCCCACTTGTACTACAGGCCACTTGAGTCTGTTGCCATTTGTTACAAGTTACAGTAGCCTGCGGGCAGGGCACTGGATTAGCAAAAGCCAGGCCAAGATTGAGGGTGGGGAGTAAAGGAAAGTGATTTAGAACCACCATTGCACTCTCCTTTGGAGCTGCACCAAGCACTTGTTTCTTGTTCATTAAGCACCAAACACATTGTCTACTGAAACTACAATGCTGCAATAAAGACATTTTGAGAACCTGTCATTCTGCTGCACCAATACATTTCTCCCAAGTTATTCACTTGAATATTATTTTAATTACTCTATTTTTTTTCAATCAATGAAGTTGTTTTTGGTACAGATGCAATAATTACAATAGAACTGAATGTTGTGACTGGATAATGGTCTCCCGCTTTGAAAATAAACATGTCATCATCGCCTTGATGTTTATTTTCTATAAACACCTTGGCTTCACTTTGGCATTTCTCTTGCAGTGGGAGACGGTTATCCAGTCACAGTACTCAGTTCCACTGACATTCTTGCTTAATTATGATAGTACATGTGATCAGCTTGTATGAAATTGAATTTAAATATTTAGAGGTTCATCTGCAGTCGGGTGTTTTTAGTTTGTAAATATGGCAGCAAAATCTGCCAAACTACAAAGTGAAAGAAATAGTTACTCAAACAAGATTGAAATTGTGACTCTCCCCTCTTTTTTGCTACATAGTGTCCTAGGGTATGGTTTCTAATGGCTAAATTTTGGCCATCGTTAAATGCCTATGCTTGTTGGGGCACATGGTCTTTACATATGCCCAATTTATTTTTAATGTATTTTTTACATTGGTTTTAAATAGCATCTGCCAAGGAGCTTCTACAAGCTTGAAAAATGTAAAATGCTAAAGGACAAATATTTACAATGCAAAGACTCACCAAATCCCATCTCACAAAATAAAAATTGCTGTTTAACCATCTATCTATCCATAAATAATAGTCTCCATTTTCATACCAACCTACATATGTTAAAGTGCCCTTTCAGGGTAGGTCCAGTCTGCCTGTTCCCTGAGGGAGGTCAGGAAAGCCACTCTCTCTTGGACCTATAAGAGTTATGAGTTAACTTCAAGAGTTGAGGACACCTCTTAGAAAATGTCCTGCCATTCCTCCCTGCCCCTTTTTAAACAATGGCCTGTTAAAACTAGCACCATTAAAGTGAGAAGTTGCTGACTTACACCCTAGAAAAGAAGTGGCCTCTCAAGGAATCAGGTCATGTAAAGCTTCTTTCCAACTCACTATATTTCACCAAGAAGCTGACTGGAAGCTTCCATAGTTCACAGAGCACTGGTGTAATGTGCCATAGGAGGCACTACTTAATAAACAGACATCTGCGTCCAGTACCAGGTAGGATGCATTGCAGCAATTTTATCACCACAGGACAAAGGCATGGATAAATCAAGTAGAGCCTCACTCAAAAGAAAAGGCCATGTTTCTTTGTCCAACTGCAACTGAAAGAAAACATTCTTCACAGCTACTTACTGAGCATCCAGGAGCAGCTAAGATCTAAGCCAGCACCAACACTGTCAGTCTGAGGACTAGCCTCCATGTGTATTCCCTAAATCAAGAGTGCCTCTCCCCACCAACCTACAGTGGTTGTCTGCCCTTTGTATGAATTGAACCTGAGCTAGACATGGGGCAGTTTGCTCAACTTCACTTGTTGGGTCATGTACCATGGCAACATAGAGTTGGTTGTTGTCAGCATATTGAAGGTATCAGTCTTGTATAAATATTTAATGGGATGGTTGACAAACTGAAGGAACTGATATAGACATTAAGTATATATAAAATTACTATGAGAGAGGCTACAGGACTGATTGAGCTGTTGCTTTATTGTTGCCATCTGGGACTTCTCAGAAAGGAAGTAGTGATATTTGATCACCAATCAATGCAATTGATACAATTTCTATACTATAAACAGGCCTGAAACCAGATGAACTGAAGTCAAGGGAGTACTCCTAAGTGTTGTGTGAGTGGATTCTCCTTAACTTTCACAACAGTCTGTCTCAAAAAAGGGCATTTAAAACAGGTCAATAATTGGATTATCTGCCTAACAAGATTTTTTTTGAGCAGAACCTAACAGTTGTGTTTTTGAGAACTAACCCAGCAGAGATGCTTTGGCAATCTTCTCCAAACGCTCAAGTGCTATTCTGCTGGCTTTTGCCACTCATGAAGGACATAGGTTCTAGTGTAACCCTTAACTCCCTAGCACCACAGTGAGCGACAGTGACTGAATGCAAGTAGAGAGTTTGCATTTGTCCCCTTCAGGTGCTGCTTTGCCTCTGCAGAGGCACACACAGCCCAGTTATGGATCCAAATGATTTTATCATCCAGGTATGATGAAAATCTGTCATAGCAAGAAAAACTTGACACTGTCACTGAAAGGAAACTTTTCAGTTATTCAGGTTTTTGCAGATGCTATAGTGGCGCAGAAGAAAATGTAGCCGTGTCAAAAGACATTTACATCACAACTGGTAAGGCTTTGCTAAAGACTCCCATCATTCTAGCCATCTTCTCTCTTTTTTCCTCTGTTTAATCCATCTGCGTGCTATGTTGGCCTTTGAGGATGAAGCAGAGAGTGAGTGCAGTTAGGCGCCAACGTCAAAAGATAATTATAAAACCATAATAAATATGGCCTCTCGGAGCCACCTGGAAATACACTGAGCCATTTGCACCCTCTGAAATAAAAGCTGGATTTGTATTTGATTATATTCTTTTGAAATGCAATAAAAGTCTATTTTGTTTCATGTTTGCAGGCACTGAAGTTAACAAGACAGCCTAAAGCACCTGTGAAGGTCTAAGAAGGGAGGCAGACCGTGTCACAGCGAATGTATATATATATATGTACTATACTGTACACTCACAGACAATTGAGAACTGGTACTTGTGAATGTTGCTTCAGCATATATTTTATTTTTCTATGTATATTTAAAAAGATAGACCCATTTAAGTGCCTTAAAATGCATTTTTGGCAAAAGCATTGTTTCCAGAAGCCACTTTGTTAGTTACTGCCAGAGGTTGTACAGTATTTTGTAGTCATTTAGTTTTTTATTTTTCTACCAGAAAAAATTATCATAATAATTAAAAATGCTGTGTTCCCTTCATCACCTCTCATTTGAAGCTAGGCTGCAACACCTCTAAGTTAGTGTTTTAAGCTAGCTAAAATGACCAGGGCACATCCCTATGCTGGCTAACTTTAGATAAGTGCTTTCTGAAATTCTATTCAAGATTAACTTAAATTTCTATGTGATTCTCTTATCCTCCCTAGTCATATGATTGTGACATGCCTTTTTCTTCTGAGTTTGTGTATACTCAGCATGGGGCCATCCATTGGGTAGGAGCTGAGAAGCATAAATTATTTGCATTTGTTGACACAGTTGTCTAGACATTCCTTCAAAGTTAATGGTTTCTCAAGAAATTTCTTTCAGTTCTGTATTATGATATCATGGCATTGTATATCTTAAGTGCATCATAAGCTTCTTCAAAGAATGGTCTGGTTCTTGGGTTATGAGTGAAATAGTTGTGCTGTGCAGCTAAGAGGCTTTTTTATTATTTACCCAAGATGAACATTTTTTTTCTGTTCCCTCTCCCAACTGCAACACAGAGATTTGCAATGACAGAATGTAGATGCTATTTTTAAATAGAATCTTTACTGTAGTAAAAGAGAAGCTAAGTTTTATATATTGCCTTGTTAATAAACCTCATGAGGACAAGAAAGTTGACAGTTATTTTTCTCTAATTGAGACGGTTGTAAGACAAATTATAAAGGATGTTTCTAATAACAAGAACATTATCATGGTTAATTTTACAATTGGTTGCAAATATTTTCTTAAAATATATAGGTTTTTTTAATACACAGAGAAAAAGACCAAGAATGCAGAAATGATATTTGTACATCTATGCCCAGAAAGAAAGGGGAATAGGTATATAGTTGAACACACAACAAGGACCTTATTCAAAAAAGTCAAGCAATTTGAACAGGTACATTAACATGGACTCTAAGATGGAGTCTGTCTGCTGGAATTGTGGTAGTAGTGAGTGTCTATTAAAAAATAAGAGGAAAAAAAGAACTTCAAACAGTAAGATAAATACAAATTCAGAGATCAGAATGCATGTATCTATTCCCATTTCACTCAATTGCACTGCAAGCATTATCTGCAAACACAAAGGGGAACACCCTTAGTTTGTCTCTTCCATGGTTCCAGTAAGCTGTGAACATTTACACCATTTGATGTGCCATCCAAAAAGGAACTTGGGATGCATGTCACTATGTGTTTGTCAAATTATTTTTAGCTGTATTTCTCCTTGGTTGTTCTTGGTTTAACATAAGAGGATTCCATTTGGTTCCAAGCAGAGATGTCTTGATTTAGCGGAGTTTTTTATTGCCATTGGCATTAAAATAGCAGCCATTAGTACTGGTTGTCAGTGATGTATTTTGAAATCCTCAATCCATAATCTATAAAACATGTAAGCAACAAAGATCCTGCAAGGTACTGATGCCCTTAGTTTTCAGTCATGTGAGTGGAGACAATGAAACTAAGCATAAATGAGAGTTGAAGATGCTCAGCAACTTGCAATACTGGGCCTGTATTAAGCTTCTTTTCAGATACAAATAATCTACAGGGCACTGGCCAGTGAGTAATAGCTTTTAACAAATGTGCCTTTTGAGGTGTGCTCATACCTGGTTATAAAAATAGATCAGACATAAGTTTTTAGATCCAAAATATAAGCTCCACTGTACCAAATGTTTTCCATAAAGTGGGTCCATATGCATCAAAATTCTTTTACCTAATGCTTAAGAGCACTGAGAGCAGCCAAAGGTTAGGTAAAAGGCATTAGCTCCATTACAGCTTTTTTTGTTTTTCTTGCACAAATCTGTCTCTGAACTCCCAAAGTATAAAGAGACCTGATCCAGTTCTAGTTGAAATGAATTAATCTTTCTAATGGCTTTAGTAGGCATTGAATCAGGCCCAAAGACAGCATGAGTTTGTCTACACAGCTCCAAATTTTGAAATAGACCACTATTCCGACAAGTCCCTTAATCCTCATGGAATGAGGTTTACCGGGATGTCGGAATAGCAACCCCATTATTTGGATTGCACTTGAAATAACGGGTGTGCTGTTAAGATGCGGAAAACACTATTTCCGGATGCCAGACATATCCTGAAATAGCGCTGCTATCTAGATGTTTCCTAAATGACCAAAAGAATTCTAGCATACTCAGTAGCTTTTTCCCCATTCATTGGTTGTGTCTTCTCTAAACAGACAAGACACTGCTAATATTCCAATTGTTCTACCTCTATGTACTGAATCTAACGCCTTCAGTATGTTCAACAACTAGTTTAGATTCCATTTAAAATGTCTGTCTTTTTTTATAATTTTACTGTGATAAAAACATTCTAAAGACTATTTTCCAGAGAGAATTTTGTGAGATCCTTTGGAGTGTAATTAATGATTGTTTAGAGCAGTCTAAATGTTATAAGTTTGTTCCTGTTTTTACATAAATTAATGCTGGATGTATTGTTCTGAATGCGATATAAAGCAAATCTGAAATACGTTTTTAAACGTGGAACTTAATTACTCATATCCAAAATATTCTGGTATGTTTAAAAATAGTTACGGTGTTCATTTTATGCCTCTAATTATGTCTACATGTCTTTATAAAAGGAACGCATTGGAGTTAGTTTTGTTAATGTGAAATTAGGGGAAAGAAACTGATCATCTGGGATTGTGCTGTGTTGGGTTTTTTGTTTGTTTTGTTTTGTAAGTTGAAGTTGCATTCTTTTGTCAGAGAAGTTGTAGAATTCTCTGCGTGTTCCTTTTTTAAAAAGCAGTGTGAATAATTTTTAAAATATTTTACTAATTAAATTGAAGAAAGTTCTTTGTCTAGAAGCAGTCCTTTTCTTGTTGATATAAATAACTTCAAAGACTTGTTTTTATATTGGAGAAAAGATGAGTACCCAAGGAGAAGATATGGCAAGTTGTAATCAAATTTAGGTAAATGACTTGAATATAATGATATTTTATAAGCAGACTTTCTGAATATTCCCGGCCTTGGCGTCAAATTTATTGGGAGAAATTCGGCCATCTGCATTTAATATAAAATTTATTTTGATATAAATGAGATTTTTGCCTCTGTTCAGGATTACGCTCAGTCATTAATACTTTGTATCTGAAGCTCCATCTATTACTATAAAAAAATCACTCATCATATGGCCAAAGAATTAACGGAACAGCTAATCATCTCTTATATGTTGGAATAAACAAAGCACCAAAGGTATACCAGTTTAATGACCCAAATAATGTGTTCATGTCAAATTATTTTCTAATTCATTTGTAATTCAGATTCACTACATTTTTGGTACTTGTACATTGTGAATCAGATGTTTAGTTTGTGAGGCACATAGGCTAAAAGAACAGCAGTCCCAGCAGAGACTGATGACTTATATCCTTCAACAGAGAAGTAGAGGAGTTCAGCACTTTGATTTCACAAAAATACAGTTGTATAAATTATTCTGGTGAACACGGAAAGAGGAAACCTTTGTGGTATGCTCCCTAATCAGAGTTTTCACCTTCGGTTGTACATGACCGTGATTTTCTGAAGGAGTACCTTGATGCAAGAATGGATAGAAACTATGATGAAAAATATTGTGTGTGTGTGTGTGTGTGTGTGTGTGTGTGTGTGTGTGTGTGTGTGTAAATCTGTAGAGAGAAGCAAGTCCAGAATAATAGTTTGCGTGAAAGAGTTGTTTCTATTTTTGACATTATTCTAGCATTAAAAGATGAACACTGAACTGCATTTGGAATTGAATCACAATCTTCCACAGAACTCTGCATATCAGGTTATCATGGTATCATACTGTTTTTAAACTTGTGTCATGCAAATTATTTTACAATTAAATAGATGCGGTATCTTTGGAATGAAGCCTTTGGAGAATTACTATCTGGTATGAAGCTAAATAATAAATTCTCCATTTTGTTATTCAAATACACTTATATGACTATTATTATAAAGTGTCATACTCACTCGTGGTCTCTTGCAAACAATTAGACAAGAGACTAAAATCTGCCCTTCAGTTACACTTGTGCTTCTCCAGTGAGCTCTCTGTTAAACTATGAAATAATCTCTCAAGAAAAGCTATTTGAGAATCAGTTCTGTTCTCAGAATGTTCTAAGTTATGTAGCATGTGAAGAGAGAACATGAAGAGTAGCTTTATTTTAAATGTGGTACTTTGTCCTCACCAACCCATAACAAACCTAATCTCCACTGGCCCAGATTGCAAGAGTTGAGATCAGTCCCAGTTTCCCATATAAACAGATTGTACTTTCTTAGACTATACTTAGATGAGAAAGTATAGACACACCTTTGAACTACATACCAAGTACAGTTGTCAAACTGTGAATTATTTTGGATAGGCACTTTAGATCAAAATCTCTGTCTGAGGCATGGTGACCACCCACTGACCCGGAGGGGAAAGAGCCCCTCCGTGAGCCCTTTTGGGCAGGACCTGGCCCCAATCAATCACCTGACCAGAAGTTGGGGGCGTGGCTATCAAGATAAAAGATCAGCCCAGGAGCTGAGTCAAGCCCCAGCCACCAGAGGAACCAGACGCCTGCCCTGTGCTCCCAAGATGGGAGGCTGCAGAGGGCTTACAGGAGTCTGAGGACTGGCCCGGATCTCCAGAATCCCAGATGGGCTTTGATGGGGAGGAACTACCATCCTTTCCAGAGCTGTCAACCCCCAATGCTCCAGAGGGTCTGCTATGGGACTAGGTACGTGAAGAGGGGGAGATGGGAAGTAGCCTAGGGTTCTTCTTCGAGAGAGATGTCCCTGTGGGTGCTCCACATTAGGTCGGTGGACTGCCACTGAGCCCAGTGATGGAGATTTTTGACAGCTGTACCACTGGGCTGTGCGTGCACCAGCCATGACAGACGTGCGCTCCCTAACTGCCTAGACTGCACATGCACGAGTCCCCCCTCCCCACCCCTTCACCCCCAGATCCTTCTCTACCACCTCTGGCTTCATCTCTCCTGACAGCATTTTCTCTCAGTTTTTCTCTACTAGAATTAGACCCCTCTCTCATAATTAGATAGTTTGTTTCTTCATTACAATTGTTTTAGTGTTACAGTTCTCCTGTTTATGTAAATCAGTGTTTCCCAAATGGTGCTCCGCGGAACCCTGGGGTTCTGCGAAGTGAAAGTAAGGGTTCCACAAGAACCCAAATGCTCCCCCGCCCTTAAAGAGACAGAGAGGAGCCCGGCGCACAAAGACTCTGGCTCCTTCTCTGGTTCCCCGCTGGGCTTTCAGACACCTCCCCGTCTCCTGCTGCTGCTTTGCTTTTACCAAGGGACCTAACTGCCTTCTATGTTCTTGGATGGTGGGGTGGTTTTTTTGCTCGACAATCTTTTTCCGTGGTTGTAGGGATTCCTTAAAATTTTTCTGAGTTTAAAAAGGTTCCTTGGTCAAAAAAAAATGGAAAACACTGATGTACAGGCAGACCCCGGGTTACGTCAAACCGACTTAAGTCGGACCCCTAGTTACGAACGGGGGGAGGGCGCAGCTAGGTCATTTGACCACAGATGCCTCCCTGTCAGAATGGGGAGCTGACATTGGCCAACACACTGCTTAGGACCTATGGTCTCAAATGGAAAAACTCTTCCACATAAACACCTTGGAGCTGAGGGCTGTCTACTATGCATGCAAAGAGTTCCTGCCTCTTCTAGTCAACCACTAGATCCGATTATATACTGACAATGTAGCCGTGATGTTCTACATCAATTTTGACAAGGAGGCACACGCTCTCGCACACATTGCTCGAAGGCTTTCACATTATGGAATTGGTACATAAGGCACAATACCAGTATCACCGCAGTCCACCTCCTGGACGTGTTCAACACTACTGCTGATGCCCTAAGCAGAGTGCTTCCTCTGGCACACAAATACCAACTAAACACCAAGATTCTGTCTGACATTTTCCACTTCTGAGGCCAACCAATCATAGACCTATTTGCCACAAACAAACAGTGCCAATGTTACTGTTCCACGGCGGGCATCAGCAAGGGTTCCTTGGGCGATGCCTTCCTAGTGACCTGGGTATAGCACCTACACTATGCCTTCCTACCAATACCACTCCTAAACAAAGTGATGCACAAAATCAGGAGAGATGAAGCTCTTCTCATCCTCATAGCACCTGCATGGCCTCGACAACCGTAGTTCCCATTCTTGACCAGGATGTCCTTTGATTAACCCATCCACTTCCCTCTCCTCCAGGACCTCTGCCTCCTCCCGTTGTCACAGGCCAAGCCCCCCGAACCTCGCCTCTCTCCATCTCACGGCTTGGCTCCTCAATGGTGCTCAAGCACAGAGCTTTCGTGTTCCCATGAAATACAAACAGTTCTCCACAGCAGAGCCCCTACTACACGCAAAACTTATGAGCACAAGTGGAGGAGGTTTGCAGTATGGTGCACTCAGAAGAATCTTTCACCATCCACAGCACCAATACCAACTATCCTCGACTGCCTCCTCTACCTCAAACAGACCGGTCTGGTGTTAACTTCCACTAGGGTCAATCTCGCTGCTATTACCACCTTCCATGTCAATATCAACAACACTTCAGTCTTCGCACATACACTCACACACAGGTTTGTAAAGGGATTCCAAACACTTTAACTGGACATAGCTTCACCTGTACAAACATGGGATCTCCATCTGGTACTAAACATGCTTACAAGGGCTCCCTTTGAACCCATGACTAATCCTCCCTATATCACTTTCTTAAAGGACAAGATCCCAGATTCCTCCCAAAGATACATTCCTCATTTCACCTCAACCAGACTATTCACTTTCCTACCTTCTTTCTGAAGCCCCATGCACAGCGCTTGACAAACTTTGTAATCTACTCGCCACGGGCAAGTAGATTACAACCCGGAAGAGCCGGGTCTGGGCGATCTGCACATGCGCAGAACGATCTGCGCATGCACAGATCACCGGACAGCGCGGCTGGCGAGCGGGGCTCGCCGCGGCTCGGCGAGCCCTGCCCATGCGAATGACTTTGAAACCAAGATGCATACCCTTGATCTCCGCAGAGCTCTTTCTTTCCACCTACAACGCACCAAGCCCTTCTGATCTTCTCCTAGACTCTTTGTCTCCATAGCAAACACAAAAAGGGTGACACACTATCCTCACAGAGACTATCACACTGGATCGCAGACTGTATCAAACTCTGCTATAAGCAAACCCGAGTGGCCCCTCCGGACAGAATAAGAACCCTTTCCACCAGGGCTGTTTCCACTTCTATTGCCTTCCTCAGGAAGATTCCACTAGAAGACATATGTTCGGCTGCTGCATAGTCCTTGGACCACACATTTGCAAAACACTATGCACTTTTTCAGGGCCCTCTATCAAACCTCAAATTCTCAAAATCTGTCTTATCCACTGCCTTCCTTCCTGAACCAAAGTCCCTACCTCCTTAAGGAGACTCGGCTTTGTAGTCACCTAATGTGGAGCACCCACGGGGACATCTCTCGAGGAGGAAAAGGAGATTACCTACCTCTACAGTAACTGACGTTGTTCAACATGAGTGTCCACATGGGTGCTCACACCTTCCCTTCTTCCCTTCTACTTCGGGCAGTGGAATCTGGGGTCTGGCAGTGGAATCTGGGGTAGAGAAGGAACTGAGGAGGAAGGGGGGGCTTGCACATGCACAGTCTAGGCAGTTAGGGACCTTGTGGCTGTCTTGGCCGGCGCATGTGCGGCCCGGGGTACAACTGTCAAAAATCTCCGTCACTGGGTTTGGCGGCGGCGCACCAACCTAATGTGGAGCACCCACGGGGACACTCCTCTCGAAGAACATCAGTTACCGTCGAAGTAGGTAACCTCCTTTTAGCTGACATTAGGCAGAACCACAGCTGGTATCAATGTGTTGCAGTGAGGTTCCCCGCTTACCCAGCAGCAGACTGATCTGCTGCTGTTAGGGCCCTGGGCCTAGTCACCCTCCACTACTAAGTGTTGGTACCCATCAGTTCCACAGTACAAACAAATTTTAAAAATTCATTGATCATCAGAAGATACAGAAAATAAGAAAAAAATGCTACTTGAGAATGTTTTGAAGTTTAGTTTAAGGATATTTACTTCGTATGTTTTGACATGTGATGTTGACATCTTGTGTTTTTGCTGTTATAAAACTCTGTTTCTGAGTATGTGTCTAATGTCATTAAATTGTCTGACCCTCCCTTAATGTCCTGCAACTATGAAGACTTAAATTGATAAAAATGCTTTCAACAGTTTTGTACAACCATGGAAATTTAAATGGATAAAAATGCTTTGACATAAACATCAAGACATTGAAACTATTAAAAAAAAAAAATTCTACCAAGCTTAGTTAAAAGTTGCAAACCCTTTAACCTACCACATAAGACAGAGCATTCTATAAAATCGTAACATTTGCTTCTCAGATAATTATAAATGTGTGCTGGCAAACATTTTTAGCGTTGATTTTAAATATTGAAAATTATGAGTTGTGCCATGATAGTAATCTACCAAACTGATGTGTATTGCATCTTCTAACTCTCTCAATGCAGAGATCATGGTAAAAGGCACCTCCACATGCAGGTCTGATTCATGCTAAAAGCTGGAAAACAAGCGGAGGTTAAATGTTTCTCTGCCTTACTGATTGAGAATGAGATATTCAGTAGAAAGTGGGATTTAATTTGTTGTCAATGCAAAGATCAAAGAAATGGGGAAAATGTGTTGGAAACACTTTATTTTGATGAAATCTCTCGGCTGTTACCCTGCATGAATGGTCTCTATGGTATGTCTGTTTCAGAATCCATTATATTGCAATATTCAAGTCTGGAAGACCAGGGCATAAGTCACCACTCAGTGTTCTCAAACGTGGAGGCAAAGTTTTCAAAATATTTTTAGATGGATTTCTATGGCAATCTGTCAGCCATGTGACCTACAGAGTGACAATGAAATGAGCAATTGAGCTACTAGATGAGCAGAATCCCCTCATCAAAAAACTATTTCTTTCTCTTACAGATTTGGGAAGGGAGGGAAAGTAAATTACAGTCCTTGCCATCATTACACAGAAATGAATCTTGTTTCAGATTTGCATTGTACTGACTGGTTACTGATTCTGACACCTAGCTTGCTAAAATCTAAGATCATTATTTCATTTATCCCTCTTATTTAATATGCTGAAACGAGGGACCCAGTTCACTTACTAAATGCACATGAGTTGTTAACAGCTGTGAGTGAAACATAATCTAATTACACTGTAGCTGTATGGCTATTAAAATAACCATAGACTAAATTATTTTAGTTCTTAATGCATGTGATAAGCATGCCTTGGCCAGATTTCACTGCCTGGTTTCAGCTGGCAAGCCCAGATGGAGGACCACTAGGAGCAGTGCTCGGTACCAAAAACTGCTGCAATCCTTGCTCAATGGGCCGTGAGTTGGCCGCTGTAGTACACACGAGTTGGCTGGCCTGAAGAGGGCTGGGGCCAAAGCACCTGGAGAACAAGTTAATTCAGTACATCTCCAGAAGAGCTTTTGCCAGTGGAGTTTCTCTGTAGCCTTCCCCAGAATTTAAAGCTTCCTTCTGCTGCCTGCTAGACCCAGCCCTTGTTCACCCTATAAATACAAAAAAAAAAAAAGCCTCTTTGCTTGCTGGGCTATCCTGGCTTCTTTGCCAATGGATGTCACTTTTCTAAAAGGATAAAATAATTGTGCCAAAGCTACTAGGCATTCAAATGCCTGCCCATTATGAATATGCCACATGGATCATTTCCAGAGAACAAAATAAATCTCAAAAAACATTATTTATACCAATGTTTGGGTGTACAATAGGCCACTGTTCTAAGAAATGGGCCGGCTTTTAAGCAAAAATTGGACCATCCATAAAGCTTATTTCATTGATAAAATGCAAAAATATGGGAAGAGTGCGTAAAAATTGGCATTTTGTGGGAAGAAACTATAGACAATACTGAGAAATTCAAACTCAGGTGAAACAAAACACCAGCAAGCAATCTGTGAGTGAAATTCTGTTAATTGAAAATTGTATATTTTGTCCATTTCTAGTCAGCAGCACCCTGTAATTCCTCCTGAGCAGGCTGTTTCAAGCTACCTTCTCTGTTGCATCCCAGAAGTTGTAGATGAGACAGGCTTGTTAGGTTGGTTACCCATCACTGCTCTGGAAGACTGTTCCATGGATAGTGATAGAAATGTAGCTGTGTTAGTCTGGTGTAGCTGAAACAAAATACAGGACTATGTAGCACTTTAAAGACTAACAAGATGGTTTATTAGATGATGATTTATTATCATCATCTAATAAACCATCTTGTTAGTCTTTAAAGTGCTACATAGTCCTGTATTTTGTTCCATGGATATTATTGTTAAAGAGTTTTTTCCTGATGTACAGCCTAATTTTTTTCTTAATATCCAATTACTCCCAGTTAAACTTATGTCCTTGTAACTAAAAGCTCTGTCATCTTAGGGCTAGATTGTGACATTTGGCCACAACACTGAGTAGGAAATACTGCAAGAGACATTTGAGGAAGGAGGTTGTGCCTCTCTGTCCTACCAACCCATCTCAACTCCCCTTTACCCAGAAGCAACTTGCCATGCTTCAGTGTCCCAGTTTTGGGTCTGAAACCATCTGTCACACTCTTGGGATTCCGTTTTATATATACTCACAGGAGAATTCACTGTGGAAGTGCCACATAGGAACCACAGTAAGGATAGCTGGATCCCAAGCTGGGGGTTGCTGGACATGAAATCTTAAGTCAGGTATTGAATATTGGGAATTTTTTAAACAAAAGTCACCCTCCAACTCTTGTCTTGAAACTCTACAATATACTTGCCAGGGGCTAGGTAGCTGATGTGTTGTCTGCTAGCATAGGACATTAATCAGTTACTTTGTGCTCTTCCTATTTATTTGTTGTATTCCCTTGTGTTCTTGCATCATGTACTTGTACTTTGAGATCTTTGGAGGCAAAGACTCTTCATTAATTGTATGTACAATGCCCAGTGCAATGGGGCACTGATGGATTCCTGATTGGGGCTTCTAGACACTAGTGCAGTACAAACAAGCCTATGTCTAGACTGCAAGCCTCTTTCAAAAGAGGCTCTTTCGAAAGATACTTTCGAAAGAGCCTCTTTCGAAAGAGAGCGTCTAGACTGCACGTTGAACTTTCGAAAAAGCGGCTTGCTTTTTCGAAAGAAAGCATCCAGTGAGTCTGGATGCTCTCTTTCGAAGAAGCCCTATTTACATTCAAGAACGCCTTCTTTCGAAAGAGGAACTTTCGAAAGAAGGCGTTCTTCCTCGTGAAATGAGGTTTACCGCCATCGAAAGAAAAGCCGCGTTCTTTCGATTTAATTTCAAAAGAACGCAGCTTGAGTCTGGATGCAGGGGAAGTTTTTTCGGAAAAAGGCTACTTTTCCCGAAAAAAACCCTGAGTCTGGACACAGCCCAAGACATAATTGTATCCCCAACGTGCCTTTCTTAAACCTGGCTGTTGTTTCCTCATCTGGCCTCCTCTGTGTAGCAAAGAACTCCAAATGCCAGTGCACTATGAATTGAAGACCAGATTCTGCCACTCTTCCGGATGTTTAGCAATCATGCTGCAAGGAATTCTACTGACTTCTTATTCGGCATAGATTAAGGGGGACAAGCATCTGGCCCAGAATAAGCAGGGGCCAGATCCCCTTTGATATTTCCTGGATCACAGCCTTCATTTGATGTTCCTGGGTTGACATAGTTATGTAAAGAGTGTGATGAATCACTACACAGTGTCTGTTCACCAAGGTTTTCAGCAAACTGCGTCTTGTTCCATTTGATGATGATGTCTCATTAGGGACATTCCAAAGGGACTTTACTTACTTTTAAATAATTACAAAAACTTTTCTTCAGGGAAATCTTTTAGAACCCTATTTATCTGAAATACGTAATGTCACAATTGAACCATGTCTTCGGGTTGAGAAGCATAGTACATGCCAGATGAAGCGTATGCAGCTCCTCAGCCCCATTTCCCTCCTCTTCAAAATACATACACGCTAGGTCCTTCAGGTACCTGTTTGTGAGCTGCCTGCGCCTCCTGTAGAGAACTCAATAGATCTTCTCTGTTTAGATCTATTGCCTCAATAAATAAAATATCTCCCAGAAGCACAATACTGTGCTAAAATGTAAGTATGACACATTTCCAAGCAGATAATTTGATAACTGTGCTGGATGCTGTTCATGAAGTGTTAATGTGGGAAGGCAGTGTCTGTTCAGCTCTGCTGTAACTGCACATGAACATTAGCACTGTGAGCTTTCCTAGGGGGAGTCAAATCTTCCACATTCACATTAACACCCCTTTTGGCAACATGGGGATCAGTTCTATTGTGTGCCTGCCACTGTATTCTAGCACTGTACTCTTGCCCTCTTCTTGGTCTGTCTGAGTGCAAGAGCATAGCTGAGGAGTAATGCATGAGATCCTGTGAACCAGTAGAAAACAGACTAAAAATGGTCTGTGCGAGCCCTGTGTGTGTGGTGGTACAATACTATACATTGGTTCTTCATTCTGGAAAGGTACAGACCATCCCTTCTGTGCAGGACAGTCAGACAGATTCTAAGGTAGGAATTAAATAAAAGAAAATACCTGGAACTAACCGGTATCTTACCATTCACCTTTGCATGCTGTAATTTGATTTTAAAATAATATTTAAGTTGAATAGCTAGTCCAGCCATTTGATGTAAAAGCACTCTGCTCATTTACCCAGTCCCAACTGGTTACTTAACTCTGGTTTATACATAAAAAGATGTTCCAATGTAATATATGCGGAAGACAGCAGAAATCAAACTTCATACTTTTTAAAAATTAAATTCCAGTTTAACATGGGAATTTCTGGATATATTTGTCAATATTAACAAAATATTTGAGAAACAAAAATTGAAATATTAAAATATCATTCAGGTTGTTGCTGTTTGGAATCCAATGACATTTCTTAACTCCTGGCTTCAGGGGTTTGCTAGCTACCAACTGTGTGGTGTGGATGATGTTTGGGAAGCACCATCTTACACCAGGATGGAAAATGTGTAATGAGCAGGATTTCACTTGAAAGATTTTAACATTATGAGCCTAAGAAAAGAAAAATTGGTTTCCTTTTAAAATAATTGAAGAGCAAGATTCTGATTTCAATGGCACTATGTGAGTAAAGCAATCCTCATTATAAAAACAGAAACTAATCCTTTGTTTTTAAAAATGGAAACAAAACATCGTTATAACATTTTAAAAAATCCATAGACATTCCTGATTGTACTCGGTGCTTGTTCTCAAATGAGTTAGACTTCCCCTCCAAAAAAAAAAATTTGCTCAGCATGAGTGAAAGCCTTTTCTTTTTTCCCCGGAGAAAATTTTCTAAGGCCTTTTTTGCGTTAACAGACCTCATACTGATCCAATAGATATATTGCTGTGGTCTATTGGCTCAATCGTCCACACACTAAAAAGCCCTAAAAGCATGGGCAGCCAGTGACCAGGTTGCACGGCAAGGCTAGCTTTGCCCTCTTCTGCCTCCCCTCTTCTATTCCCCTCACCCCTGCAGGAGGCCAAAGCATGCCCACTGTGGCCAATAACTCCAGCGCTGCTCAGCTGGTGGCAGGGAGGCAAGGCCTCACCCCTAGTGGGCCACAGCCTCAACACCCACAGTTCTGGGGCAGTGCAGCTGAGACACAATCACAGCCCCTGGCCTCCAAGCCCCAGATCACTGGGAGGTAACACATCCAAGTCCTGCGGGTAGTTCACTGGCCTGTGGGAGGGGCCACAATAGGCTGTTTGGGGATGCTCAGCCTCCCCCTGCCTACAGTATTGCATACCTGTGCTAGTCTATCAATACTGTATTAACCCATACATGAGCTGGACAGCTTCCACAGAGGAGCACTGTAGGAGTTTCTGTCATCTATGATCTCATTGTATAAGAGCCTTCAAAAGCCAATATTAGTTCGGCATGAAAAGGAGTGTGCCCACACCCACACATTTTATCTTACGTTTCATGTTAGACTGAATCCACAATACCAGACCAAGCCAGATGAAAGTCTGAAACTGTCTGGAGATGGGAGATTTCACTTGAGTCTCCTGGAAAGCCTCAGAACAACTCTGGCTTGCTTGCAAGTGCTATGAATCTTTCAGTGCACTTGAGCTCTTTCATATCAACAACATGCTTGGCAGCATGAGGGCCATAGCGCTGAAGGTCTATGACCACATTGCATGGCTTGATTCCAGCTGTTGAAAAGCTCCACAAAGTTGTTACTGATCTAGCACATCCACATTAGTCATGGACGATCACAAGGCTGCCACCTGTCCATGGCTGGGCAACTTCTCCTCCTGACCTTAAGTCCAATCTTCCAGGCTCGGTGTGTGGAGCCAGCATTCCGAACCCCGGCCCCAGTCCTGAACCTCTCCTGCATCCCAAGCCCCTGATCCCTGCCTGATAAAAGTGTGAGGATGGTGGAGTGAGCAGGGGCGGGGTGTCGGAGAAGGCGCAGAAGGGAGGTGGGGCAAGGGTGTTCGAGTTTGAGGTAGATCCTGGATTGCACTTAAGTTCAAAAAGTGATCTCCTGCTTTAAGACACTGCTTGGAGACCACTGCACTAAGCTAAAGGGGTTACATGGTAGGCTTCAGCCTCCTTCCCCTGCTCCTCCCCATTGTTTCCCTCTTTGCTCTCATTCCAGCCAAATCCCTGAAGTCAAATATAGCAAATAACATTTGAGGGAAAAACTCTCTTCTAAAATGTCTTTCTAAGGTAACTGGAGCATATTTTCCATTGGATGCCAGATTGCAAAACTAGATGCAGAACGTACCTAATTAAAAGCATTAAATTTGGGAATAAAAAATGTCTCAGGTTTTTTTTGTTGTACCCTGAAGTTTGTCAGAGATTTATTTCCAAAAATGTTGTAGTAAATAGCAAGTCAGATGTCCTGCTGAATATAACATTAACTATTGTGGAATATACGATGCCGCCCTTCTCTGTTTTACATTTTCTATTTTTAATATACTCTTAAGCCTTCATAAAGTAATAATTCCAGATTACTACATATTTAAACTCACTGAAACAAAGACATTATTTTAAATTAATCAGTCAGAGTAATTTAGTGTGTTCATAACAAAAAAGGGAAACACTTGTTTTGAAAATCAAACAAAGTAAGTTAGACATGTTAGTGAAATTTCATATATGTTTATATTAAAATATGTTTCTAAAGCTTTTAGGCATAACAAAGGATTTTATATCTTAGTAAAGTACTGGTGTTTGTGGAGGGTTCTCTTAAAACTAGCTCATCAACAGAAGCAAAAGGGAAACTCATTTGTCCAGCTATCTAAAAGAAAAGGAATGGTGTTCCTTTATGACAGAGGAATAGGGATAGATAGAAAGGACAGGACAAATTTGGAAGCAAGTTTTTGTACTAAAATAATTAAAATTAAAATACATGTCTTAGCGAAGGGTGGTCTTTTGAAGAATTTATTTAAAATACTTTTCTGTCTGAAGATCTAAACATTTAAGGCTAAAGCTGAATATTCAGATTGTGCATCTAAATAGCTATGCAAGGATTTTTATTTTTGTTAGTGATTTTATAATTTTCAGCAACAAACGAAAGAAATATTTAAAGTAAATTGTAAGATATGGTCCTATCGACATAGTAATGCACAACTGTTTTTATCAGTAAATTCAGAGTTGTCACATGGCTGTTAAATGGTTTTATTACCACTTAATGGCTCTTTCACAGGCTCAATGTTATGCTAATAAGTCTGGTAAGCTAGAAGGCTTTTCACTTTTAAATTAACAGATCCACTTCAGGGGAAAAGTGACCAGTCTGCAGCAACAGCCCGCTGTGAGAACCTTCAGCAATGGTCAGAATAAGGGACAGGTTGAGCACTAAGATCCAGGAAAGGCATTGCCACCCCATGTCTTTTAAGTGCTATAAAGTGCTACCAGACCATTTGTTGTTTTGTTCGAGTCTTTTATACCCACCACCCATAAAGGCTTTGTCAAGATAAGATAAGAGCTGTTGCCGGTTATCAACTACACCTAATATCTATTTTTACAAGTCCATAATTATTCATTCATGTGATAGCTATTGCATACAAATCACTCCTCAGATAGCTACTTTTTTACTTTGAAGTGATGTCAAGAGTCAAATCTAGGTTGATGGGTGCATGTGTGTATGTATGTGTGTGGTTAGTTACATGATTTTAAGAGTGGTCTGTCAGGCTGGATTTTTAGCACTAATTTCTTGATTTGTTTCTTTATCTTCTTTTGTTTTCTGCTTTGGTTTACTAAAGATTATGCATCTGACCAAGTGGGTCTTTGCCCACGAAAGCTTATGCTCCTACAGTTAGTCTATAAGGTGCCACAGGACTCCTCGCCGCTTTTGCAGATTCAGACTAACACGGCTAAACCTCTGATACATAAAGATTCTGGAGCTCTTGACCCAAACATAATGTCTGGAAATACTAGATGTGTAAATAATCATGTTTGAGGATATTAATAAACAGCTTTATAATTATTTTTCTGACAAGCCATATCCACAGATCAGATTATCACTAAACTGGGTCTTCTGAGTGCTTCTCTGGGAGATTAAAATTCAGCCTTGCTCAGCCAGCCAGGACAAGAACTATACACCACCTCATCCCTCCAAAGAGGGCTCAGATGGGACTCAATAGGTCCTCAGACCTTGGCTGAAATGCACACTTGAATAAACTCCATGAAACATGATGTGACCAGGATTTCACCCCTGGTACTGACCAACTGCACCGTCCGAATTTCACCCTCCGATGGCTACAATGGGCCCGATCAAGAGTCCATCAAAGACATTTGGACCCTTTCCATTACTTTGAATTGGCTTTGAATCAACCCTGTATGTATTTAAAATAAATGCAAGCCTTTAATGCATTGATAATTGAAGATACCACTTTCCACTGTTTATTTTAATTTATAGCTTATTGTCTTTTAGGATGATTTCTCTTCTGAGAGCAAATAACAAAGATATCAGATGACTTTTTGACTTTGTATACCAAGGACTTCTATCCATTCAGAAAAACTATGTATTGCTGAATATCAAATGTATTAGCAAGATACAGTAATATAAACTGAAAATCAATTAAATATATTGCAAATAGACTATTTAAAATCACCAGAGTAGTTTATTTAAATTCTAAGTGTTTTCCTCTTCCTAATTAATACCATATTGAAATAAATACAGTGGTTCCAGTTCTGAAATCATGTTTTTTAATTGCACAGCCCTAGAGCTACAGCTTTGACCTGCTCTGGCACTTCTCAAAGGAGTGGATCAATACCAGCCCATTATGTAAGTGTGTACAATCCCCAACAAAGAAGAGGAATAGCTAGAGGTGAGAAAGTGCTAATAGTGGCTTTCACAGTTTTATCAAATGGTATCTTTCCCCTTCCCTGTCCCTCCACTCCAGAATAATGACGGCATATAATTTACTGAAACGAAAATCATGAAAACAAGTCTAGACTGAAGTTTGGATTTTACTCAGCAGCTCTCTTACTAGTATGTTGATATTGCAATAAGAAAGCTGACAGACGGTAAGGCGAATGCTTTACTACTATATGTCCTTACACACTGTAGCATTCTTTAACCATAAAAAAATTAAAAGAAAGATTTTGTGCTGAAACTAAAGCATTTTTAAGAGATGCCACATGACAATAAATTTACCAATGCTACCCTCTAGTGGAAAACTAGAGCTAATGTTTTAGGGAGTTAAAAGCTGTAACTTGGACAAGTTAGAGCTTATGTAAACAAACAAGATATGTGGTCAAAGTAATTTCCCATTAATAACTGATATAGTTGTAAGAGCTCCTAATAAATCCTGGTTTATATCCTGTATTTGAGAGTTTGTACACAAAACAATATAATAAAGTACTACAGCAATATGTTATACAGTGCTCTAGATTTTGATCTCATTTGTACCAGTAAAAAGTCTGGACCACCACCATTTAAATCAGTGGAGTTTATTCTGGGTTGATACCTCTATAACTGAGAGCAGATTCTGAGCCAGTGACTTTCATCTCTGAGGACCTGGGTACAAAAACTATCAGAGGTCCTGCCAGGGAATGAATGGTCTTGGCAGGTGCTAACGACTATCAAATCCCATGCTTTTTAGTTGGAGGTGTTCAGTGCCTTAAATCTCTGTTTCCCTATGTTGCAAGTGAGAGGCTGTCCTATTGTACACCGTAATGGACAATTAGCATCATAAAATCACAGCATGATTTTATGATTGACAAACACGACCAGGCTTGAAATAACAAAGTGGTCGCAGGCTAGCATTGAAATGCAGACACCAATCTGTCACCCTAGGCAACACTTCAATGTGCTGCCCCACACACTCACCACCCCCACTTAAATTTGGCCCATGACAGAGGAGCAGCTGACTAACTTGTCTACAGCTAGAGTAGCCTCTGGTGAGGTTCATCACCTGGCACAGCCTTATGAGCAAACTAACGTGACTTGTCTCAGTGCCATTAGTCTCTCACTTCCAGGCTGGACATTACATTCACACCCAGATTAAATACTGACAATGGAATTCTGTTGGCAGCTGGTTAGTTTGTCTTTAGTTTTAAGGAAGCTGTATGTGTATTGTAAATACATCAGAGCATATTCTGGCACTTTGCACATCGTCAGATCTGTCTCAGAGCTCTGTCTGCCACAAGAGAGTCTTTCTTTGCCTCAGTTTCCATTTGCCAAATGGGGATTTAATTCATATTTACATTGGCAAAGCACTTTGAGAGCTAATGGTGAAACATGCTGTCCAAGCTCTAAGTATTATTTATTACGATAACTTTATTAAAAGTCTCCTATCTTTGCTAAGATTACCCTGGAGTATTTCTGATAAACCACACAAAAGTGACCAAATTATTACTCCCTCCCTTCTCCCCTATTTATTTTGGTCCTGGACATCCAACACTGGTCATCTGAAGAAGTGGGCCTTGCCCACGAAAGCTCATGCTACCATCTACATGTTTTGTTAGTCTTTAAAGTGCTACCAGACTATTTGTAGTTTTTTTAAGTTTATCCTGTACAGACTAACTCGGCTACCACCTGAAGCTCCCCAAACTATTAGGCTACGTCTACATTGGCCCCTTTTCCGGAAGGGGCATGTTAATTTCAGAGATCGTAATAGGGAAATCCGCGGGGGATTTAAATATCCCCCGCGGCATTTAAATAAAAATGTCCGCCGCTTTTTTCCGGCTTTTAGAAAAGCCGGAAAAGAGCGTCTACACTGGTCCCGATCCTCTGGAAAAAGCGCCCTTTTCCAGAGGATCTTATTCCTACTTCAAAGTAGGAATAAGATCCTCGGGAAAAGGGCGCTTCAAAGTAGGAATAAGATCCTCCAGAAAAGGGCGCTTTTTAATATGAAATCAAATATTGCCTGGTTAAAATGATGTTAGTCATGTTTTCTCTATAGGCTTTAAATTGTTTGTATCCTCCACATTTCAAACCAGTGGTACAAGTGACAGCCTCACTTCAGGAAAGGAAGAAGACTGGAACTGATCAGTATATTGCAAGTAAGAACTGAAGTCCAGTACAGTGTCAAGAATCTTTCAGAGCATTTACCTGTACTGTTCCTGGGTAGACCCTCACTTTCAGCAGTATTCAATTTTCTCCCACACCTGCTCAGGTCATCTGATTACTCTTCATTCACTACTGAGGGAATATTTCACAAAATAGTTGTGTTCTGACTTTATCTTATTGATACAGGACACCCCCAAATCAAATAACCTGTGTATTTTTTCCTTTGCAACATACTTTTAAAAAATGTAGCTGATTTATGCTGAGCTAGAACCTGTATATCATCAAGTAGAGAAAATGTTATCCACATTTGCAGCTCGATTAAGTTCATCTAGAATTCCAACTTCGGTCATTTGAAACAAGCCTGCCACTTACCTAAGGGCTAAGGAACCACCTTTTGGCCCATGTTATATATGATGTCCTAGGGAGATGACTATCAAGCAGGTATTTATGATTATTCATTCTGTGTGTATTATGGCAGTGCCTAGAAGCTTCCACTGAGATCAGGGCCTCGCTGTGCTAGGTGCTAATAGGCAAATGTATATTATCATCAATTATTTCAGTTTGGCATGGCAAATTGCACTAATGCTTGTAAGAAAATCTATCTAGGTTACTTCTACCTTTCCGTGAGGATTAAATAATAGATAATTACATCTCATAGCATCTCCATATTTGTATATGCATTTCCTTTCAATTGGGAAAGAAGTACATACACACAAAGTAATTTGTTAAACACCTTAGTAAAGATTTAGGAGCTGATTCTTTGGAACCTTAAGGTTTCTTTACACTACTCTGGAAGGGTTAACTTTAAAGTGAGTGTTAAGTACATTTACATCACTTTTAGGCTGGAAAGCTTGGAGGAGGATGCTCACTCCAGACAGGACAAAATCCTCAGATTTCATCCAGAGTTTCTTTGGGATCTCTGGCCTACACTCCTGTGACCATAATTTAGCCTCAATGAGCAGCTACTCTGATCGTAAGAGATGAATATACTGCATTTTTTCCCCTACGAGAGCTTCTCATATTTTTGTTGTTGTCCCTTCCACACACGGGTTGGCTGTGACTAAAGTAGAAGATCACAGTGAACTTGTCGACAAGTTATTTGCACTACATTAAGTGTTGGGAAGTACTGGTGACATTTCACTTGACTGGGTTAATTATTTTTCTACTTCAGGCCTTGTGTTTGCATAATAAAGATCAGCAAGTCACATTATTTACCATCCTTGGAACCTGGGCACAACTGCCTAATGTACATCAATGTATACTGATATGCAGTGATTCTGATCTTTGACTTGCCTTTTGCAATAGCATCACATTCTTGAACAGCAAATTATGCTTTGACATTAGAAGATGCTATCTATAATGCAGTACAAACTGAAGATTAAAAGAGACCATCTGTGATATCTGACCTTAGTTTGGTAAACTGAAGTCTTTCCTCCCTCCTACACATGATTTGATTGGAGAACATAACCTTAATCTTGGAACGTACTAATAATTACTCCGATTTGATATATCCTTTATGAACCCACTCTGGTAAGAAAGGGAGCTGTTCATGAAAGCAAGAGTAAATCAGCAAAGAATACACTGAAACATATAATAAAAGGTACTTTGAGACACAATTCTTCATAAACTGTGTAGCAATGCTTTAGAGAGAGAGTCAAAAATAAACTAATGAGAAAAGTGATAGAAATGTAGCCATGTTAGTCTGGCGTAGCTGAAACAAAAAACAGGACTATGTAGCACTTTAAAGACTAACACGATGGTTTATTAAGGTGATGAGCTTTTGTGGGCCAGAAAAGAGCATTTTGGAAATGAGATCTGAAGAGGGGAAGTGATTCAGTGACTGAAAGGAAGGCAGGGGGGAAAGTCCAGATGTGCCAGGCGTATTGGGGTTCTTGTGACCCCCCCCCCCCCCCCAACTATATAGAGGACGCAAGACTAGTAAGTGCTTCTCAGGTGCTGCGTGACAAAACTTCTCCGCATGGCACCTCAGAGAGGGGGTTAAGGAAAAGGGGCTGCAAATAGATCTAATATAGTTCTTTACTCATCAACAGCCCCTAACTGCTAACTGCATCACAAAAGCCATTTAGCTGACAGGGCTTGAGGGCAAGGTTGAGGGTCTGTTCTTTAGGGGTTGGACTGAAGGTTTTGTTTTGCTGCTTTAGTTTATTGGCAGGTTGGGTTACTTTATTTGTATGCAGTTAGGTGTTGAGGTTGGGTGATCAGTTGTGATTGTAGATCTAAAGAAGTATTAGGCTACCTAAAGTGCATTGCATGGCTTTTTTAAATTGTTCCTCAAAATAAAGGCAACTCTTCAGCACAACACCCAGACCAAGTAGCTGAACTGGGCATTAGGCAGACAGGCAGGAACATAAGAGGGGAGGAAACCACACCTCCCAGATTTCTCAGCCCACATATTCTTCTACCCCCTGGACTTGCATGGCATGAACATGTTAAATACGTTAGCCTTCAGAGTGTGACTTTTTTTTTTTTTTTTTTTGCCTCTAAGGTCCTGCACTGCTGCCTTCAGATGGGGCAGCTGGAGAGTGGCAGCTGCTGACTGAGGGCTCAGCTCTACAGATGGAAGCCCAGCCTTCAGAGTTGGGCTTCCAGCCAGAAGCTACCGCTCTCCAGCTACTCAGCTGGCTGGCTGAGAGGTGGGGCAGGACACACCTCGCCCAACAGTCGCAGCAGGAGAGGAGGTGCTAGGCCCCCCCAACCCCAGCCCCCAAAGCCCCTGCAGCCAGGGGTTTGCAGCCCAGCACCAGTCTGCAGACCAACAGTTTGGGAACTGCTGCTGTACTACAGTAGTAAAGCTGACCCAATAAGGCAACTAAGAATTCTGTGAATGCTGAGGAGTCTCCCCCTCCTCCCTCCCAGTGGAGCAGAGGTGTCAAATAAATAGGGGCAGAATTATGCAGCCTTGAAGGGAAGCAGTGGGAGCTAGCTAGTAACACTGGAAGAGACTGAGTCACTGAAGGGATTCACAAATAGTCTGATCACTATGCAAAAGTGGTGATCTGAGCAGCAGTAGTTTTGTGTGGGAAGGAAGGATGGCATAGGAAGGGGGTGTCAGAAAAGAGACTTTTATTGTAAGCTGGCGAGGAGAAAAATGGGTATATCTGCACTGAGGTTAGTGCAAAATAACTTTTTGTTAATTTTTGTATATGTTTAAATGGAGGACAAGGTCAGAGATTATTGAGGGAACAGACAGAGGCAGCACAGGAATCATGTTTGTGCTTTTGTTCTACTGCCCAGCACTACAACTTAGAATGGATACTTATAAGAGCTGAGTGCCTGCTCCTTGTTGCTCTACCAATGATCCTGATGTAAAACTCCATTTTGCTCCACCATGCCAGCCTAAAGCAAACTACCAATCACTTCTGCCAACTTAGGGTTTAAGCATTGGAATCCTACAGTAAAAGTCAAAGTTAAGTTTTTTACCATCTCCATGTTAATATCAGTAGTTTCTTGGGGAGGGGGAATAAATTGACTAAGTGACTGAGAGTTAGTGATTAACAACCACCCTTTGTCACAGCAAAAGAAACCTCACTCAGAAGCACAATAGGTTCTTGATCAGTCCAGCAACATCCTCACATTCCCATTAGTGATTTCCAGCATCGCTTTAACTGAGCTCGTGATGTCCGCATCTCACCACCAACCACTGCGATGGATGACCAGTGGGTGAGGTAACAACTGGATTGTCAACTCTGTGGGACAAGGGTCATTTTTTTGTTCTAAGTTCTGAGTTCGTAAATGCCTAATATGGTGGGATCATGATCCATGACTAGAGGTCTGACAATGAAAATATTACTACAAATAAAAAAATGGCTTGCTCTGAATGTAACAAAGTAGGATTTGGCCCAGGTCTCCAGCAAATCCCAATACACTAACCAAATCTTTCTGAATGCTGGTGTCCTTGGCTTCTGCCAGTGAACCTAATAAAAGTGGGTGTGGGAGAAATAAGCTTCCTAAGCTATAACCATCTGATACTGTTAAACATGGACAGACAGAGAAATGGTGAGAGAGGACATAAGCATTTGTAATTTATTCATACACTGCTAAGCCATCATAGGAAACTTTTAAAATAAAATGTGATAGTTGTTTAAATATTTACTAGCTTGTTGACCTATTTTCTCAGTTAATTAGGACTTTTTTGGATGCATTAACAATGACTAGACTACAATCTGCTTTAGAAATTACAGTTCACCTATATCAGATTGTATAAACTTGTAACTATTTTTTAAAGAAAGGATGACATAGGACAGAAGCACCTTGGCTGGAAGTACCAGAAAAAAATATTTTCCATGTGTTATGAATGAACTTTTTCCCCTTGTAAGTATTAATAAATTAATAAATAATACTTAAGTGTCCTGCTTATCTAACAATGAATAGAACCCTATATAAATTCATGGCCATGAAAAATGTATCATGGACCATGGTCTCCTGCCATGAATGATGTTTTTTTGTGTGTGTGTGCTTTTACCCTATAGTAAACAGATGTCACAGGGGAAGCCAACATTTCTCATATTGGGGATCCTAACCCAAAAGTGATTGCAGTGAAGCAGCAAGATTACTTCTGCGCTGTCTTCAGAGCTGGGCAGCTGGAGAGCAGTGGCTGTTGGACTAGGCGCCTAGCTCTGAAGGCAGTACTTCCCCAGGAGCAACAAAGAAGCAAGGCAGGTAATAGCATATCACGCCACCCTTAGTTCTGCACTCCTGCCTTCAGCTCGGGACAGCTGGAGAGTGGCAGCTGTTGACTGAGGGCTCAGTTCTACAGGTGGAAATCCAGCTTCAGAGCTGGGCTTCCAGCCAGAAGCTACCACTCTCCAGCTACCCAGCTCTGAAGGCAGGGCTGCCATCAGCAGCAGCACAGAAGTAAGGGTGGCAATACTACAACCCCCGTACAATAACCTTGCATGTCCCTTCCCCACAAGGTGAGGACCCTACCACTGGGTCGCCATGAAATTTCAGATTTAAGTAGCTGAAATACGTAAATGTATTATTTTAAAAATCCTACGATGATGAAATTGACCAAAATGGACCATGAATTTAGTAGGGCCTTAATAGCAAATGTAAGGACAATCACTTAACAATGAGTGCTGTTTAACAACAGTTTTTTACTGAATTTTGCAACAAAACTATTTCACAATAAGCATTTTGCTCCCAAGACTTGTTTATTCTTCAGTGAAAGGATGCAGATGTGGCATTGGAATAGTTTCCTTGTAATAAAGAATGATTCAGCCTATCAAGTTTGCCTTTATAAGCTTTTGAGCATTCAGATAGATCCACATGGCTAGACCTTTCTCCACCCACTGTCTCTCTAGTTCACTGTGCCTGTGAAATTAGTGTCAAAAGAATTTGGCCACAAATGGACTGCAAGGTTAAACAGCACTGATCATAGTATAGTAAAAGGCAAACTCCTTCTCTATAGAGAAGTACGATACAAAAATATTTTGGCAAACAAACTAAATCCATTATCCTCACCATATTTCAGGAATAGGAACAGTAGGGAAACAATGTACTGGAGGCAATTTCTGGGCTGGAATTACCTTCCTTCCACCCCAAGCATCACTGTTGAAGATGGTGTGCAAAGCAAAGTGAAGCTATATAATGTGCAAGTCAGAGCATCTTGGCTACGTCTAGACTGGCCCCTTCTTCGGAAGAGGCATGCTAATTTCTAACTTTGGAATAGGGAAATCCGCGGGGGATTTAAATATCCCCTGCGGGATTTAAATAAACATGGCCGCCACTTTTTTTCCGGCTTGGGGAAAAGCCGGAAAAGAGCGTCCAGACTGACGCGGTCCTCCGGAATAAAGCCCTTTTCCGGAGGATCTCTTATTTCTACTTGCTTTTCCCCAAGCCGGAAAAAAAGCGGCGGCCATGTTTATTTAAATCCCGTGGGGGGTGTTTAAATCCCCCGCGGATTTCCCTATTCCAAAGTTAGAAATTAGCATGCCTCTTCAGTCTCATGGTCACCATCAAATATAAGATGGTAAAGTTAGTCTGGGGATGACCCATTGAATCTTAGGTGAAACCCTACATATATTCTTATCTTCCAGTAAAGAGATGTAGCCCATACAAGGCCTGGCAGGGTTTGCTTAACTTAAGATGGCGCACAACATGCTGTGACATGATATCCTTGCAGGATATTCCTCCATGTACATGGGCTTCATCTAATGCAAATTAAATACATCTCTGATAAGCTGCCAGCACGGCCTCAGTAAGGGAACAGTTGGGCATCTCTGCATTGGAAGCATAAGCAGCAAGGGGCAATTGCTGGCAAAATGACATTAGCGTGTTTTAAAATGTTGTTCTTCCAAGTTATTATTGCTGTTTGCTTATTCAAAGCGTCATTATAAAAATAATTTGCTGTTGCTCATTTAGCTGTTCTACCTACTTCTTAGTCTGAATGTGTTAAGAACAGAATGCCATCCAAGTGCCCAAGTGCCGCTGCACTGTCCGAATCAGAGGAAAGTCTTGCTAAAGTTCAGAGAACAAAGATGCTGTTAATTTGTCACCTGAGCTTTACTGGCGTGGGTTCCCTGAGAAGACCTGAGGAGGACACTCAATATGTGTTTGTGCAACACTGACTGACTTGACTTTTGAAAAAAAATTCTGGCTGTTAGCCTTAAAAACATGTCCTCATCAGGTGTAAATGGACAGGAAAGGCTTTCTTTCCATTTACACCTGCAAGGAGGCATGTTTCTCCCTCAAAGCTGTGTGTTTCATTCCTTCAGATCACTTCAATAATGTCAGCCAGGCTCTGCCTTCTTCAGATCAATTTTCTCAGCTGACATGTCATTTCTTTGTGGTTTTGAACAGGAACTAGAATTTAAGTGTCAAATATTTTACTGATTTGAGAAGTATCTTGCACACAATCAAAATGGATGAAGTTTTAAGTGACAACTGAGGTTAAGAGCAGCATTGTCGGTTTCCTAAAAGAAGGAAGAAATAATAGACTCTAGAAACTTTTGCAGAGAATAAATAAGAGACGACACTGAAGTGCAAATGAAGAATTTCTATTTCTGATTATCCCTTAAGGCAACAAAAGAAATGTAATGGCTACAATAGCGCAGTTAATGAGTAGGTATGCAATATTTATTGCGTTAAGTGTAACACTTTAAACAATACGTCTACTTATATTTTCATAGCATCTGTAATTTAGAACATGTAATTTTCATAACATCTGTAACTAAGTTGCATGCATTTGTACTGTGATCAGAACATGCACATAATTCCATCATTTCTCAGTTGGAATATATTTACTGAAATACTTATATATAGGAGCTACTCTACAACAGCTTCCAGTATTCATGTTAGGCATAATTTTTACCATCTGCCCTACATATGACACTAATCTATAAAGCGTTGTTTCAAAAATGGGGATTTGCAGGTATTTTTAGATAACCGCCTTTTTTCCACTGCCTGATGGGCTGATCCAGTTGTACTCAGCCTGCACCAGCACAAAGCTGTTTTCCCGTATCTTCCTGAAGTGCATCATCTCCCCACCCTCTCTCACTGTAATGACATCATTGTCTGGTTCACTAAAAGACACTTCTGTCCGCTTGTGACAATACTGGGAATGGATACAGCGCAGTCCAGCAGCCAGGGCCATGCCAAGGGCAGCTGTGCAGCCAAGGAGAATGCCGAGTTGCGCTGCTAAGAATTGTGTCCCTCTTCTGTGATGTTCTCCTCCTTTCCCAGGAGGAGCAGCATCAGGTTTGGGTCTGGTCACCCATGGAAGTGTATTCCCAGCAACATCCTCTTTGTTCTCTTCCTGTTGCTCTCCAGAAACTGCATGTTCTGACTGCAGTAAGAAGTTTGCTGAAGCCTTCTGTGTCACCGACTGTCTTTCTGCCAGCTGCCTCGAAGCTGATGCTAAACTGCTGGAGACCTCCAAGTCAGCTTCCCCATCTCTGTGCTGTGACACTGTCTCTGGAACTGCAAGCAGGTCAGTGTACCAAAGCTGGGTGGAGAGTGAAGCTGTAGCATGCAACACAGGCTTTGTCATCTCCTGGCTGGAGTTCACAGCAACCTCCTTAAAAGCAAAAAGGTGACAAAATATCGGATGAGAGTCTAAACAGCTTATGGGATTTAATTGGCTCTTTTTCCTGCTTGTCACTGGTTCAAAACCACTTCGTTGGGAATAACCAAGAACAATAGCTAATGGTCGTTTATTGACATTTGTGGAATGAGTTGGTGCATTCCACAGAGTTCCTTAATAGATGCAACCGTCAACCTTGCTTGCTGTCTCATCCCTGGCTAGAAGGAATAGATACTCTAAGTTGATCCCATTGTTCAAAGTAGAAGCACAATGGTAGGGTAGAGCAGGAAGCTTACCCCATCAAGGTGCCAGTCTCCGCATATAGGACTTCAGTTGGTGGCGCTAGCTTCCAGCACCTCTCCCCAGTCCTGCAGTCACAGACACCTCCGCACACTGAATGACATGACACTTCACTAATGCCTGGATCATGCTGCCACCTCAACAGAAAGATGCCCATTCACTTTTGGGGGCTCTGGAGCAGGGGAGTTGCAGAAGAATTTAGTTTACATTCCTCTTTGCTTTTATTTGCATAAAAAGAAAGGGCCCCAGAGGATTGTAAAGTTCAATAAACCAAGCCTAGCCAAAAATCTGCCTTTCCCACGCCACATTGTCAGCTGGAAAACTGCCACCTGTAAATGGTGCTGAACGCCCCATACAATGTGAATCAGTATTTTGTTAACTCTCTCTTTTCTCAGTTCCTTCTTCTTGTAGCAGTCACAGAACGAGACCCATGCAAGCCGTTAGCCTACACTTCACTACAGACCTTAATTAAGACTGGCTGCAAAGGCAATCTGAGGATTTTAGAGGTGCCCCTGAAAGAAATGAATTTGAGGCCTGCACTGAATTCTTATCTTCATATAGCACAGCTGGGGCCTGCTCCAGAACCAGTATAGTCTATGCAAAATGCAGGACAATGTAGCACTTTAAAGACTATCAAGATGGTTTATTAGATGATGAGCTTTCGTGGGCCAGACCCACTTCCTCAGATCAAATAGTGGAAGAAAATAGTCACAACCATATATACCAAAAGGTTCAATTTAAAAAAATGAACACATATGAAAAGGACAAATCACATATGTGTTCATATGTGTTCATTTTTTTTAATTGTATCCTTTGGTATATATGGTTGTGACTATTTTCTTCCACTATTTGATCTGAGGAAGTGGGTCTGGCCCACGAAAACTCATCATCTAATAAACCATCTTTGTTAGTCTTTAAAGTGCTACATTGTCCTGCATTTTGCTTCAGCTACCCCAGACTAACACGGCTACATTTCTATCACTATAGTCTATGGGTATCATTTTACTGGCTTCGTTGGATTTGCATCAGGCCCTTAGTAGCATCTATGCAACCTGAACAGCCCAGCAGGCTCTTTAGCACATCATCAATTACACCAGGAGAGCTCTGGGGTCTCTGATGTCATTAGTGCTTGTTTAAAAGGTTTGCTGGGTAGCCAGTCTGGCAGGAGGCCTGGTGAGCTGTGAGGCCAGGTAGGGGATAGGCAGCAATAGCTCATTCTGTGGGAGAGCTACCACTTAGGAAGGCGAACGTGAGCGTAGAAATGTATAGAATTTCAATGAATAAACTGCAGAATCTAGACTAGCTAGCCAGCAGTGTCAGAACAGCATAGATGCTGAGAACAGCAATCCCAGTCCGTTTCCCCAAATGCAAAAAGGGTTATCTACCTGGAAAATACTATGGGATGCAGGGACTCCAACTAACTATTAACTACTATAATTAACTAACATGAGAGCGTATCTTTTTCTGCAGATTCCTACCTCTATTATTTCACCCTTTGTTTCTCTCCTTCCATTTTGGATTGTGGCCTTTTCTTTCTGATTTGTAAAATTATTTTCTCTTATGTTCTCAGTCTGCCTTTTCTTTCCTTTCCTCTCTTCCCTTTGCCCTAGTGTTCCACATTGTGTTGCCTTTGACTCCGCTGCACCTGTTCTTCCAGTAGCTCACAGCTCTCTCTCGCATCTTTCCTGGATTCTCCTAAATAGTTCTCATTTGTTTTCTCCCTTGACTCTCTGGGTCCCCATGTTTCTCTCTCCTTATGGCATCCTCCCACCTCCTTAGACTTTGGTCTTCATTGTCTCGTGTTGCTCCCATTCACTGTATTCTGCATAGGACTCCTCTCACATAGCTCTCTGTTCCCCTCGCCTACCTCTTGAATCTGCTCTCTCTATCCAGCTCCTGCCCTAGTTCCCATCCAGGTTTGCAGTCCATCTCTCCTCATCAGGCTTCTATTTCCCTGCAGTTCTTCTTTCTCCTCTTTCTCCCAATCATCTCTCCCCTTCCTAGTTAATCTCCAGCTTGCCCCCTACCAAGCCATTGTTCCAGTCACCTCTCCCCCCGCCCCATTGATCTCTTTAGGCCTTCATTTTCCCAGTTCATACTTCTCCAAGTCTGTCAGTTCATTCCTACAGCCCCTGCTGCTTCTCCCCCATGGATCCAGTTGCCTCAGTTTAGACCCTGCCTTCACCTGTACCCCCACCCCCATTCATACAGGACTCCTCATGTTCATCCACTGCCTATAACTCCTAGCTTATCCAAACCCCCAATACAGACCCTCTCTCCAATCCCAAACCCTTCTCCAACCCAACCCCCCACCACCACACACACTCTCTCTTCCCCCCCCCCTTTATTCTCAGTGTTTCTCCCCAAATCCTACCATCTCTGAAACACAAGGGAGAGGAGGAAACATGCTGCTATTTGGATGGTGTGGGGCAAATGCTGTACCTAAAATCAGCCCTTCTCCCTGCTGCTTGCTGGCTGCCTCCCCTAAACCACAGCCCCACCAGGGATGACAGCAGGAAGTGGCAGGCACAAAACAAAGGAAATGCTGCATCAGGCAGCAGCAGCATTGCATTCCCCCCCAGCTTCTAAAGGAGAATGCTGGGCCTGCCCCAAAGGAACAAGTTGAAGCTGGGAGGTCTAAAGTGACCCCAGCTGTCTGGTAAATGCAGATATTCAGATACCCATAAACACCATGGCTGTGTCTAGACTGGCAAGTTTTTCCGCAAAAGCACCTGCTTTTGCGGAAAAACTTGCCAGCTGTCTACACTGGCCGCTTGAATTTCCACAAGAACACTGACTTCCTACTGTCTGAAATCAGTGCTTCTTGCGAAATTGTTCTGCTGCTCCCGTTTGGGCAAAAGCCCTCCTGCGCAAATGCTTTGCACAAGAGGGCCAGTGTAGACAACCCGGTATTGTTTTGCGCAAAAAAGCCCCGATTGCAAAAATGGTGATCGGGGCTTTCTTGCGTAAAATCGCGTCTAGATTGGCATGGACACTTTTCTGCAAAAAGTGCTTTTGCAGAAAAGCGTCCATGCCAATCTAGACACTCTTTTCCGCAAATGCTTTTAACAGAAAAATTTTCTGTTAAAAGCATTTGCAGAAAATCATGCCAGTCTAGATGTAGCCAATGGGTTAAAATCCAGTTTCACCTACAGTGCTTTTACAGTAGAGCAAATGCTTTGACTTCAACAGAGTTGATCCTATTTTACACCAACGTATGCAATAACTGAATTTGCCCCATTTCCTGGGTCTCTTTAACTCATGCAGGCATAAGAGGATTTTAGGGTGTTTACTGCCCTATAAGAGGTACAGCCCAGAACAGCAACTAATGCAACCAGATACTGAAAGGAGAGAGAGAGAGAATGACCTGAAATGCTTCAATGCAAAGTACCCCAGCTAAAAAACAGATGCAGGGGAATAATTGGCTAAACAAAGCCAAGCTATGCTTGTCTGTTCAGTAGTGCTACATTCCCATGCAGAAGTGCCTATTTAGCTTACTGTATTTCCTGATAAATGTATGTGAGCACATAATATATAATGATTTATTTTTATTTCAGAGTTCAAAGGAATAGTAAATTGCTGTACATGTGCTATATGTTATGTGGCTTAATGAGCTGGACCGTGCATGTGTTTTGAAGTAATTATTTACAGTGGGAGGAAACTAGAAAGGGTTTCAGGCTAAGCAGGAAAACACATCAGTAAACCCATCCATTTCTGTAAGAAAAGATCACAGGGTATGTCTACACTACCCTCCTAGTTCGAACTAGGAGGGTAATGTATGCATACCGCACTTGCTAATGAAGTCCGGGATTTGAATTTCCCGGGCTTCATTAGCATAAGCGGGGAGCCGCCATTTTTAAATCCCCGCTGCTTCGAACCCTGTGCAGCGCGGCTACACGGGGCTCGAACTAGGTAGTTCAGACTAGGGTGCCTATTTCGAACTACCGGTACACCTCGTTTCACGAGGAGTAACGGTAGTTCGGAATAGGAACCTAGTCCGAACTACCTAGTTCGAGCCCCGTGTAGCCGCGCTGCACGGGGTTCGAAGCAGCGGGGATTTAAAAATGGCGGCTCCCCGCTTATGCTAATGAAGCCCGGGAAATTCAAATCCCGGGCTTCATTAGCAAGTGCGGTATGCATACATTACCCCGCTAGTTCGAACTAGCGGGATAGTGTAGACATACCCACAGAGAAGTGATGTATAGTGAAGACACAGGTAATGCTCAGTGGTAAAATAGCTAAGCAGATTCAGTTCTGAATTTTTCCCATGTTGGGGGCATGCTTGGTTGTGGGGCTTTGGTACAAGCTTGTGTCTTTCTTTCATTTATATATTTATATAGTAGAATTTCTCCCCAAAAGAAAAAAACTGCATGAGACTCAGAACAGACAATATTAAGTGCTAGATGCTGACAGGTTTAATACTGTATCTACCAGCATTTCAGGGCTAGAAACACGAGACTCCCAGATGCCCGGTGGCAATCTATGCAGGCTTCTAACCCAAAAATATCTCACATTTTTGCACTTTAAAATCGTGTCATTTCTATGCATCAGAAAAGGGTTTTTTTCATTTTACAGTTGAACGCATAGTCATAAAGGTTCTATTGATAGCGAGACACAAAAATCAGTCCCCATGAAAACATTCAAAACTTTAACAGTGTTAAAATAGCTTTAGTAACAGATGTGGCATATAGAGAACACATGTTGCTGTTAAGATGCAAAAGATTTTATTGTCGTCTACTCCTAAAACTTCCACCTGCTTCCAATCATTTTACTTTGGGGCAGATGTAGGCCCAGTTTGATACGAGTAATTGGACATGGCTGAGGCCTCATTTTTTGGGAGATGGGATTAGGGAGGTAAAGGGGTCAGCAGACTGGAAACAAAACATCTATACCAGCTAAAATAAGGGAAAATGCCCAGGGAACTGCTTACAAAGGATCAGATAAATCTAGAACATAAGATGAGGTAAAGAGTAAGTCAGAGCATGGGCAGAGCATATACAGGGATTGGTTCCTACAAAGAAACAATGCAAGTTCCAAATCGTGATGTAATGTAATGTGTAAGTGCACATAAAGGAATCGGGTTTCTGTGTAACTTTGGACATGGGGCATACCCTGTACCCAACCCCTAGACTGATCAACTCAAATGTAATTTGATTATATGCTGATAAAAGAAGGTGAAACACAAGACTGACACCTAACTGAAGTACAGATTGGAGTTCTTAGGGAACTGAAGAGGCCTCAGGGGAACCCCAACAATAGAAAACAGAACAAACATCCCACACAGTTCTTACCTGAATATCTTCCTTACATGTCAAACACAGCTGTGATGTGGAAGTGCTTAAGATGGCTGGTAGCCTAAAATATTGGAAAAAGAAAGATAGGTTTAATATATTTTGTGTATCTATACTAATTGCAATGAAAAAAAATCCAGTCTGTACTTTATTAAAAATGTTACGTACTAGAATAGCCCATGAGATACACATTCATTATGCTGAGAGGCACCCATGCGGACAGCAGTAATGCAATCCAACTCAAATGCACTACTGATAAGATAATGCAGAACATTCAAGGCCGAATTTATCAATCCCCTCTCCCCATAATATTGGACCCAATCCTGCCCAAATCCCATTGAATACAAACTTCTGCAATCAACTATGTTCAGTTCTCCTTTTCCTTCTCCCGAGCGATGGAAGGATAGCCCTGCTAAATTCACCATTTCCTTGATTATGTTTTTTAGAAAAATATAGCTATTACTTGATTGATTTTGATTACATCTTTAGAATGTAAGTCTAAACACTCTTCAGTCTAGTCTGTCCATCTCCATATTTGTATTGTACTATTACTAGTGTTTGTGTACCTTCTCCTCAGTTCTATTTCAATACAGGTTGAACCTCTCTAATCCGGCACCCTTGGCGCCTGACCATTTATGAACGAGAGAATTTTCCGGTGAGGGGAGGTCAATATTGTCTAGCAGCATCACCAACATGTCAACTGCTTACTAGGCTGTTAGAGGACATTTAGGGATAAATTAAAGCGAAACAACAGCACAGAACACTGAGAGCTATGACTGGTGGCTGTAAACAAACTTCATGGGACTGTGGAAACGTTGGCCACACCCATGAAAAGTGGACATCCAGCTAACTAAAATCATTCCAGTTGACATGTTTCCTGGTCCAAAAAGTTCTGGACTAGAGAGGTTCAACCTGTAGTGTCCCATTGTCGTAATTTTACATCACACCCACCCTAAAAGGGGCTGAGTAATTTTCAAAATCTCAGCATCCAAACACCCATTAATTTACTCCTTCCGTAACTTTTGGAGAAATGTTGTATTCATATTCAATACATTATATCCACTCTTCACACAGTACCCATCATGCGTGCTGGGGCTGGAGGTATAATCTGGTAAAATGAAACTTCGCAAGATGTTCACCACGTCCAGCTCTTGAAACTCAAGTGATGGCTCCAGCCTTTGATCATGGTAGGAGCTGCTTCTTTTGGCTTGTCCTCCTCCATGTCTGCTGCTGACCCTCAAGGCTACTGAGTCCACAGAGGTCTCAGATTGTTGCTTTCCATTATCAAGTTGCTCTGGGTCTTGTCTGCTTCCAGAAACAGGGTCCAATATATGTGTCACTGCAATTCTAGTCGGCCTGGTAGGCATAACTTCTGCAGGCTGAGTAAAATCAGTAACACTGTTGGGTGAAGTGGAACCTTAAGAAATACAAAAAGAGGACAAGTGTACTTTCCACTGTAGTGTATGTTTCAAACCCTGTTTTGTAATGAAATTAATACGTTATCTGTATTCGGATACTACTAATAACTTTGATTTCTGTAGCACAAAGCTAAAGTAGAAATCTAGGCATCCCATGGAAACTCGAAGGTAAACCAATAAAAGCCCTCCCCAAATTAAGTTTGGATAAAATAATTAAATTAATGTCACAGTGCCATGCTGAATATTTTCAGAAACAAGGCTCCTTTTTTAAAAGTCTATATTCATGGTTTGTTCCATCTTCGGAGGAAGGTATTTCAGTCACCTGAGGCTGCTAAAGCAATGATAAAATAGTGACCTATTCTACCTAGACATACATTTACTTTGAAAAAAGACCAACTCACTCCAAACTGAGAGAAGCGATATATGACTTGCCTTTTGTCCAATATACACAGCTGAGGCATGTGAACACTGACAATAAATATAGGATTCTCCCTTATTTAAACAATAATGCCATGCCCAAACATTCAAAAAACACGAGTCAAGCCTCCAAAATCATGAGACTGGCTTAAAATTTTGAGATAAAGTACATTTTGGATACTTTTTTTTTCATTTGAGTATATAACATGCACTCGGGTCATGTTTGTTGCTGTTCTTTGCAGCTGTAAGGGCTAGAAATTGTTTTTGTTTGCATGAGAAACTCAGCTTTTATCTAATCATGTGTGTCTAGAGTAAAACACCAACTATAGAAGCACTCATGATAAAATCTTACGGTTTAAACTGTATATCACTGCCCTCATTCACACTAAAGCACTGAATGGTGAGGAGTGCCCCCACTTCAAGACTCTCCTCATAGGTTCAGGCCCCAGTAACTAATGTTAAGTGAACCCTGAGGTTATCTTGTCACCTGTATTAGCAGGATGACATAATATGCCAGAAAAATATTCTACTGGAACTAAGCTGTCAGTAAAATAACACGTACCTTTGCTTGCTGTAACTGTTTCTTTTAGAACAGTAGGTTTCTGCAATGGTGTTGGTATTATAATGCTGGACTTCTTGCTATTACCTGCAGGTGTTCTGTTTTGGATTGGCTGGGACACAATAGCAGATTCTATCCTTACCCAGTAAACAAAATATGACTGGACTACCGATAAACTGTTAAAAATAATGTTATGCAAGAATTTAGTCACCTTATGCATTACTAAAGCATCATAACATTTAGCTAATCAAACAGATTTAAAAACACACAACTAAAAACAACCAGTGCAAAAATATTAATAGATTAGCCCACCGTGTACACTATTAATGTTAAAAACAAATCACACTAGATACTCTAGAGAAAATGCTATGTAAAGGTTCACTTATCATTAGGGCTGGTGAAAAAATGAAGGCGAAAATAAAACATTAATTTCAAATTTTAACAAAAGTAAATTTGGGAAACTGACTAGCTCTGCTTCCATTGGCCAGGAGGCAAGTAGGATTCACTGATTAAAAAGACTCATCTATTTAATTTTTATAACAATGGTATTATTACAGGGTTGGTAGCACTGCCTATAACTGAGACTTCCGGAAACTCTCTCTTAAAAAAGCTCCTCTATTCAGTTGCTTAGAATACTGCCAGATTTTAATCATTCAGGCTAAAATTTTCCATGATGTGTTTCTGCCAGAGGAGGGCAAAGGCAAGCCTGGGGATGGGGAAGAAAGGTCTGTAACTATTAAACGCCACTTTCCCACAGTTGTGAGTTTCTATGGGTGTGGGTACACAGCAATTAAACACCAGTGGCAGTCCCGGGTCATTTGCCATTTGCTAATTCTGGAGTGTTTCACTTCGCAACCGTAACATTCTTTTAAAGACTGTATTTCTAGATGCAATATGTATTAATGTAACCGATAACGTATATTGAGCCTAAACCTAGCTATATTATCTTAGCTTAGATATCTGGTTCTCTCTCCATTACTATTTGATGCAGCACAATAATCATTCTGTGAACAGTTGTGTTTATGGTTAACCTTTTACAGGAGGGAAATCAGATACAGGGCTACTGATTCTCAAAGTGTTTAAGCTGTCAGTTTTCATCTGCAAATTTGTTTTAGTAGAAGGCTGACCATGTAAATACAAAGGAGCAGATCCTCAGCTGCTGTAAACTGCCATTGAAGACAATAAATCTATGACAATTTACAGCAGCTGAGAAATTACTCCAAGATTACATGAATTTCAAGCAATATCACACCACTACCCTGCCGCTTCCCTCATTTAACATGGCAAACAAACTATAAGGACAGCAAGGAACTCCTTTCCCTAGATATGAACTAGAGTTAGGAATCATATATACTTACAAAAACTTGATGTCTCCAATGGGCTGGGCAGGTGCCTTCCACACAAATGACAGATTTCTCTTCAGTGACTTGTCAGAATGGGTTACAGTATCGCCATCTTCAAAACAAGTCAGCAGTTTGGAACCCAGAGGAATGAAAACAAAAGTGCCAGCAACTTGATCATTAGATACTCTGCGAGCTTGAAGCAAAAAGCCCATGAAATCACGAGTGCTCCTCACTGTCACTGCAAAACAAACCATTGTACAAAAAACAATTTGTCCAAGTCATCCACTTGCATTTCTGACATGAATCATTTGCAATGGAAGTTTCATTGAAATTGGTGAACTGAGGAGGAATCTGTAGGGAACCAAGTTTGCCACTTTGCTTCTCTCTCTCTCTTAGGTATTCTGAAAATATCAGAACATTCTTTAATGTTGACTATTTCCGTATGAAAGTTATGTGGAAATTTTACCTGAGTCTTTTTTTAAATTATAAACTACTAATCAATTTATACTAGAACAAAGAGAGCTATCTATGCACTATTAATGTATGTATACACACCATATTGATTGATTTTGCAAAAAGAAATAAATAAAAAAAATCCAGTATAAGAGTATAAGGTAAAAGAAGCAGTGACAGTTAAAAAGATACCTTTTAAAAAATGGAAGTTAAATCCTAGTGAGGAAAATAGGAGCATAAACTTTGTCAAATTAAGTGTAAAAATATAATAAGAAAAGCCAAAAAGGAGCTTGAAGAACAGCTAGCCAAAAACTCAAAAAGTAATAGTAAAATGTTTTTTAAGTACATCAGAAGCAGGAAGCTGGCTAACCAACCAGTGAGGCCCGTGGACAATCGAGATGCTAAAGGAGCACTCAAAGATGATAAAGTCATAGTGGAGAAGCTAAATGAATTCTTTGCTTTGGTCTTCACAGCTGAGGATATTGTGGAGATTCCCAAACCTGAGCTATTCTTTTTACGTGACAAATCTGAGGAATTGTCCCAGATTGAGGTGTCTTTAGAGGAGATTTTGGAACAAATTGATAAACTTAATGGTAACAAGTCACCAGGACTAGATGACATTCACCCAAGAGTTCTGAAAGAACTCAAATGGGAAATTGTGGAACGATTAATTGTGCTTTGTAATCTATCCTTTAAATTGGCTTCCGTACCTAATGATTGGAAGAAAGCTAATATGACACCAATATTTGAAACGGGCTCTAGAAGTGATCCTGGCAATTACAGACCAGTAAGTCTAACATCAGTACCAGGCAAATTAGTTGAAACTATAGTAAAGAATAAAATTGTCATACACATGGATGACTATAATTTGTCAGGGGAAAGTAAACATGATTTCTGTAAAGGGAAACCATGCCTTACTAATCTGCTAGAGTTCTTTGAGGGGGTCAACAAACATGTGGACAAGGGGGATCCAGTGGATATAGTATACTTAGAGTTCCAGAAAGCGTTTGACAAGGTCCCTCACCAAAGGCTCTTAAGTAAAGTAAGTTGTCATGGGATAAGAGGGGAAGTCCTTTCCTGAACTGATAACTGATTAAAAGACAGTAAACAAAAGGTAGGAATAAATGGTAAGTTTTCCGAGTGGCGAGAGGTAACTAGTGGGGTCCCAAATCCGCATTTCATTTGCAATTTCGCTCAGCTGCATTTGCATTCCTCTCTTGAAAGAGGAATGCAGTGTAGACATACCCTAACAAAATGGCAAATGAAATGTAATGTTGATAAATGTAAAGTAATGTACATTGGAAAACATAATCCCAACTATATATACAATATGATGGGGACTAATTTGGCTACAGCTACTCAAGAAAAAAATCTTGGAGTCATTGCGGATAGTTCTCTGAAAACGTCCATTCAGTGTTCTGCGGCAGTCAAAAAAGCAAATAGAATGTTAGGAGTCATTAAAAAGGGAATAAAGAATAAGACAGCAAATATCTTATTGCCTCTATATAAAACCATGGTATGCCCACATCTTGAATACTGAGTACAGATGTGGTCGCCTCATCTCAAAAAAGATATATTGGCATTGGAAAAGATTCAGAAAAGGGCAACAAAATGATTAGGGGTTTGGAACGGGTCCCATATGAAGAGAGATTAAAAAGACTTGGGCTTTTCATCTTAGAAAAGAGGAGACTAAGGGGGGATATGATAGAGGTCTATAAAATCATGACTGGTATGGAAAAAGTGATTAAGTAAGTTATTTACTTATTCCCACAATAAAAGAACTAGGGGTCACCAAATGAAATTAATAGGCATCAGGTTTAAAACATGCATAAGGAAGTTTTTCTTCACTTAGCGCACAGTCAACCTGTGGAACTCCTTGTCAGAGGATATGATGAAGGCTAACACTTTAACAGGGTTCAAAAAAGAGCTAGATAGATTCATGGAGGTTAGGTCCATCAATGGCTATTAGCCAGGATGGGTAGGGATGGTGTCCCTAGCCTCTGTTTGTCTATAAATAAGTGACAGGGGAGAGATCATGTGAGGATTACCTTTTATGTTCCCTCCCTCTTGGGTATGTGGTATTGGCCACTGTTGGCAGATGGGATACTGGGGTAGATGGCCCTTTCGTCAGACCCAGTATAGCCTTTCTTATGTTCTTAAGAATTAAACTGTCTTGTTACTCAAAGGAGTGTGGGGTCCATTTCTGTTTAAGAACTGATCTTTTGAATAGGAATGAGTATGTGGGTGGGTAGGCAGGATGGTGAATACATTTACAGGTCAGATTCTTCTTCATTTGCCATTTTAAATACTTAGGGTGCTTTTATAATTCTCTGTGTGAGACTCTCCCATTGGCTCTATGGTCCTGACTGACTTCAGTGTGGGTTGCCATGGGCTCAGCATCTGCTACCTGGTGAAAATCTGAAGACGACTCTATTGAAATGTACAGTTTCATTCTCTGAATTTACCTAGGTATCACTGATTGCAGAATATAATCCTTTCAGGCTTGATGGACGATGAGAAAAAAAGAATGCGTATTTTATATACATACCGTAAATGAAGGTTGCTGTCTGTAATTACATGTATTCCGTATGAGGAGAGAGGCTATAACTCATTCATGGCATTTCCAGGCGTAGATTCTCTCTCTTTTCATCACTCAAAGACAAACGTCTTACCTGAGATTAGCTATCATATATATATTATATATGTGAGTTTCCTCTTAAATAATTACTCCTTATGAGTCAATAATGTAGACTAGAAAACTTCCCTGCTAGTATACAGTATTCAGAATCCTGTTGCCATGATTTGCATTTCTGGCCTTGACCTACAACAGGGGAGAACTACTAGAAGCACCATTCCTTATCAGAAGAGGAGCCAGGAGGGCCATTTGGCCCCGGGCCTCAGGAGAGAAAGGGGCCTCAAAGTTTGACATTTTTCTACCAAGACATTTCCATTTATTATACACCTTGCAGTTATAACGGAAACAACAAAAGAAGCTATATATACACCCGCAAAAAAAGATTTAAACCATCGTGGGACTTTGGCCCTTCGCCAAATTTTCAGTCACATCTGAGTTTTCATCTGCATGACTAGAGTAGCTTCTGTGGTTAGTGATTCTATGTTATGAAATGCTGTTTACAGTCTTTGCACAGTTTAGAGGTTTTGAAAGTCATAATTAATTCTGTTACTGGGAAGTGATTTTTCTTGGTCTGCGGGTGAGTTTAACCTTTAAATTAGATGTTTATCTCTGCATGGGAGATTTTCATATTCCTGTTTTTTCTTATGTGTCTTCATAGACAATAATATATCTGGCTCAGCTGTAATCTACCTCTTTATTTAGTTTTAGATTCACCTTTAAAAGCTTTTTTGTGATAATAAACTATTAATTCTACTTGTTTAATAAACTTTATAGCTAATCTGGCAACCGCCCTGTGTTCATATTTATAATAACGCACCAGTTATTAGAGGAATTTAATGACAGGAACATGTTAGCAGACAAAATTTCAAGACTTTGAAATAAGGCTATAAGGGCTATAGTAAATAACATCTCCAAACCATTATTATATAATATTAATTGAAAAGTATTTACAATTAAAATTTTGTATAACCAATAGCCTTTAGCGAATGAATTTATTGTGTGTTGCTGTGTTTTAAAAGAATTTCTTTATAAACATGAAGCCAAGATTTGAAAGTGGTGCAAGTAAGAGCCGGTGAAAGCAATAGAGTGAAGCAACAGTTAAGAGTTTAAAACCAATAATATCATCTCATAGAAAAGATGCCTCAGCCATTAGAATATGACCATACTGACAGTGACACTTCCAGTTCTGATGATGAAAACGTTGTACCCAAAAATGACATTTCAATGCCACTGCCTCAATATGAGGAGGTCATTAATCAAGATACAGAAATGCCAACAGTAGCAATAGATGAAGAATCTATGCTCGATTTAGAGACTGTGCAGGCAGAAAATCAGGACCTCGGAGATGCTGCGCAGCAAGAGCAAGAACTTATGACTAGTACAGGACACAGTGGCATCAGAACCTGATATTGGACTTCTCGATAAGAACAATGTTGCTCAAATGCAGTAGTTTCTCAAAGTTAGTTGTTTTCAGATTCCAAGTACTATACCGAAAGATGATGAAAATCATGCTTTACGATGTACCCTGGTTCTTTTTTAATAGTAATACTTCAAATGCATTAGTACTGTCTGATTCATCTCGTTGGAGCATCACTAGAGGTTGGAGGAAGTTTAAAGATCAAACACCTGCACATGAAACTTCAGTATCACAGAAAGATAATGTTACATGGAAATCAGCTAGCAGAACAGCACTAGCTGACAGTTCAATTGAAAACTTACTCCCAAGTGAAAAATACAGAAACTGATATCTGGAAGAAGAAAAAAAACCTCTTTGAGTGCATATGGAAAGTAATTATTTTTCTTTCTGAATGAGGACTGGCTTTGTTTGGTTCCAGTCAATGTATCAGTGAACCTACAAACAGAAACTTTCTTGGTATTCTTGAGCTTCTTAGCAAGTATGACCCACTTTTATCAGGCCATGCTAAGCGTGTTCATGAATGCAAGTCCATTATCTGTCTACCAGAATACAAAACAAATTTATTGGGCTGTGTGGGACATTTGTGCAAACAACAGTTCTTGAAGAGATACAACATGTGAAGTACTTCTCAATTATTATTGATGCAACTCCAGACTGTTTTCATAAAGAACAGACAATTTTGGTTCCAATTGAAGAACGATTCATTTTGTTCAACAATTTCATGAATAAAACTGGAAAAGAAATCGCTGCTCATACATTAGAATTTCTGGAAAGCTTCAAATTAAATTTTCAAGCCTGCATTGACCAAGCCTATGACAATGAATCCAACATATCTGGGAAGTACAGTGGAGTATAAGCAGTCCTTCTTGAGCAAAATCCAAACTGTATTCTCTTCAGTTGTGGCAACCACACACTAAATCTTATTGGCATTGATTGCACTGAATCATGCAAGAAAGCAATCACATACTTTGAAACAATCCAGCAGTTGTACAACCTCTTCAGTAGCAGTCCTTGAAAGTGAGAAATTCTGAAGCAGCACAGAATGTGGACAAGACGGTCGGCATGAATTGATGGCGTTAAACCAGTTGCACAGCATTTGGACTCTGAGAGAGAGGCTTTAAGTGAGCTTGAATCTCTTACTCTCACAGCACAGGCTCACACTGAGCTTAAATCAATTCAGAAGTACACGTCTAAATTTGAATGCATTTTAATGTCTGCCATGTGGATGAAGCTGCTAAAAATCATCCACAAAACTATTCTTGTAATTTAGCATGCAATGCTACATTAGATGTTGAGAGGGATAACACTGAATGACTTCTTAAAGATATTCAAAAGATTCATGATCAATGGGACACAATCCAGGACAGGGTATTGACATTTTATCTGAGTTTTCCACCAATTGCAGCCTAACATCTCAATCTGATGAAGAAAGGCACTATCAAGTCAATTTTTTTTGTTAGTATTGACTCCATCAAATCTGGTCTTATACATCAATTTGAGTCACTGCAACAAATTTGTACCCTCTTGGATTCCTTTGGGAGTTCAGAGAACTAAGTGATGAAGATCTATATTCAGCAGCTGAACAGTTTCAACAAAGGCACAACGAAATTTCAAGAGATCTCTGTGATGAGGTCATCTTCCTGAAACTTATACATTCCATTAACTTTATATTGGACTGCAAGCCAAAAGAACTGCTTCAAGAAATATTCGATCTCGACCTGTCGACCATGTTTCCTAATATCAGAACTGCATTACGTATTTTTGTCAGTCTTCCTGCATCAGTGGCTTCAGGTGAATGCACATTCAACATGTTAAAACAAGTAAAGAACGATCATAGTTCTACAATGGGACAAGAGCATTTAAATGGGCTCACAATGCTTAACATTAACAGTAATATTGCACATAAATTAGATTTGTCTTCAATTATAAAGAACTTTGCCCACAAAACCAGAAAAGCATACCTAAAATGAAGAGTTTTGCTTGCAGTGGAAACTCACAATTAAAGTTAAATTTTTAAAATACATGCTATTGGTATAATGACTTAATTGTTAATAAATAAATGTCTCAAATGTTTATTTTCATATATTCTTTTGGTTTTAGTATGACCCCGTGGATGAGAAGTGAGATATGTCGGGGGGCCTGAGTCCTCTAAACTCAAAGTGGCCTAAGCCCCTCTCATTCTCTGAGAGGGCCTAAGCAGCACTGCCAAGTTAGTTGATACTTCTTACCTGGAACCTTATCACCTGGAAAGTAGGAGGACATATTGGTGTGGATAGTGATGTAGTTGTTCCATGGGTTCTGAAGCTGAGCTCTTATATGTTTGGGTGTCATGTCAGCACAGGCAGAAAGACTTGCACCGTGAGAGAAGGCAGCAGTGTACGAAACCAAGCACAAGAGCATGCATGCCCATCCAATGATAACTGCCTGGACTTTCATTCCATCTTCCACCTTATGTTATTCAAAGCAACAGGCATTACACTGGTTAAGTTCAAAGTAATAATTTCTAGGAAGATACAATCAGTAAGCATGTTACATTTGTCATCGCTGAATTCACTGAGACAGAATTCCCTTCCCCAAACACTTTTAATTAGTTTTTTAAAAAATGTTTTCCATGACACACAGAGACCTTCCCGGTAATCTACAAAAAGGAACAATTCAAGAAGCATTTTAGGAAGCAGGGTATGATCCAAAAGAGGATTCTTTTTCTTGTGAAGTTGTCCACAGAGCAGTAGAAAACCATCACTTTCAAGAATCTTGTTACCATTAGTGTCAACAACAAGGATTCTGCATGTTCTTATTCATCCACACACAGTACAAAATCCTCAACTTAACACTCACCACCCTGCCCAAGTATCTGGGCAGAATACAAGATAAAAACATCTATCCCGAAAATATGTGGAGCTGCTTCATGGAAGCTACTTCATGCCCATTCCGGTGAAAGATTACATGTAGCAACCAATCTGCTGTCCCTACTCCATTTGCACACTGATAAATGGAGACAACACCGAGTTGGGCTTTGAATCACAGGGCAGAGGGTGGGGAAACTGTACATACTCTGGTTCCAGTATGTACAACAGAACCACCACAGTTCTGCTGAAAGCAAACCCATCAAGGTGTTGGAAATATGGGTTTTACTGACCCTAGAATGTCTATGCTAACTATGTTCATCCACATTTAATATTTAACTATTTTTTCTAAATTTTCCTCTTCTGTCAATGCCACTTGGTGATAGTAAAACATACACGATGCTAAATTTGAAATCAACATGCGAAGCCTAAGATAAATACCTTATTTTTGCTTAATACCAAGATTTCATCTTTAAACTCTAACAGTAATACAAGGTTCACAAAGTTAACTCCTGCTGTCTTGCCAGGAACTTATAGTCTATGGTGACTTGTACTAAATAAATACCTAAAACAGAGAGAGTAGATGTATTCCTGTTTCTTACAATTGTCCTATCTCCATGTTTCAGTGAGCAGGTTTTAAAACTAATAACAGAGAAGGTGTAGACAAATGTTTATCTCCCATGCAAATGTTTACATGAAAGCAGGCTAGCCAAATTGTAATGTACACCTTCAAATAAAGCCTTTTAAATCTGTGGTTTATACAAATTTCGCTTTCCCTAGCTCAGACATCAGAAAGTGAACATGTATAAATCAGAGCAAGTTTGAGACTAAAGGAGTCTCAATTATATCATGTTTCACATCATCTCTGAATTTGCCACTGATTCTGAAAAACTTGCCACTGCACATGAAACACTTTGCTCCCAGCCTCAAGCAGAGAGCAGCTAAGCCGCTTAACCTTGTATAAAGCTCCATCACTCCAATCACTTAAGTGCCATACTGTGTTCATAGCAGCTAGCAGAAGTCCTTCGTAAAATTCCAACCCCATGCTGAAGAGAAAGTTAGTGTGATACCACTGGCTGGCCTCCTCCCTGGATACACTTAAATCAGCAGGTCTCAAACTGTGGAACAGGACCTCAAAGTGGGTTGTGAGACCTTTAATGGGGTCTCCAGGGCCAGCATTACATTTTCTGGGGCCTGAGACAGCAGAGCTCAGACTCTATCCCTTTACTGCCCCTCCTTCACTTCCAGAGTCATATAGTAATTTTTGTTGTCGGAATGGAGTTGCCGAGCAATGAAGTTTGAGAACCACTGGCTTACATCATCCTTGCAAGAGATGAATTCTCCCCGGGCCTCAAAAAATACTTCTGAACTACACATTTTTGCTTTTGAAATTCACCAGATTACACTTCCTGCTTTTAAACCCTTGGTTGTTTGTTCCCAGTGTCTTACTTTTATAAGCTCCCCTCACTATCAGATAGGGGGGCATTAGTCCCCAGTATCCTTTTAGCTCTGTTCCCGGCCACTGATAGACACTTACCTTGGGACACATTCCTTCAGGCTCACTGTAACGGTTTCCCCCTCAGCCTGCCAGAGACACATCCTTTAAGGCAAGTTCTTCACTTCATCCTCTAATGGAAAGTGCACCAGCTGTTACTCTAACACAGACAGGAACTCTCTGCCAGTGCCCAAATCAGCTTTAATCGTATTAGTTTTCCTCCTCATCTCCCACCAACTCACTTGTGCTATTAATTCATTTTATCATCAAGTCATCTCAGGGATGAAAGTAAAAACAAAGCAAGGAAAGGAAAAAAAACCCCTATGTTCTGAACAGGATCACCCTAAAACTCCTTTACTGGTGCTTGGCAGGATGGGGCCCTTGTTCTTTTTTTTTTAAACTAGCAAGGTAAAGATTTGCAAAACAAAGACATCTGCTTCCTTCAGTCTTTAAGGATACAGGAGCTGAATTTTCTCTCACATTTACATGGAAGCAAAAGTAGTATGTTGCTAGAAATAAGCAGAGTAAATCTCAAAACACCCTTATTAGAGTAACCATAAGTAGCTAACTTAAATGTACCAGAGCCAAAAGGTACAAGTCGTTAAGTTGGTCACTCAGTTGATAAGGCTGGAGGAGGGGAAGGGGAAGGAAGCATCAGTAATGGCTCTCATTGGCATATTTAAAACTATAAATGGTCTCATATTTAATATTTCTAACTTTACATACAAGAATAATACATGCACCAAAAAAGGATATACCGATCCAGCAGACTGTAAATTAAAATTGATAGGTTACATGGGAGGTATTTTGTCCAAAGTGTCTTCAAGTTATGCATATTTATATTCATAAGCCAATTTCATAAAGCATTGGGGGGGGGGGGGAGGTAGGGATTATCACACTGTGAAGGACGGAATAAAGCAAGTTTTTCCAAAAACCCCTTGAGAAGGATTAAAGAGTCCCTAGTCTATAAGAGCTTTATGGTGACGTGCAAGGTGGATTCACACTCGTTAACAAGCTGTTCTGGGGACTCTCCACTATGTAGGCGCAGTGGCCACTACAGATCATGCCCAACTGCCTTAACTCACTTTTAGCAAGATAAAAAATGTGAACTCACCAGAAGTGCCCTCCCCGGGATCAGTGCCCAACTCTGAGACATTCTGGGAGGAGGGGATTGTCTCCAAGGTTATAAAAAGTTCTTGGCTCTCAGTGACCTTGGTTGTCCCGCTTGCCTGCTGAACATTCTCCTCCTCCTTCACCATGCTGCCCTCCATGCTGCTGCCCAAGGCTGCCTGTGTGTCTTGGGAGGAATCCATAGACTGGCTAGGGAAGCTGGTTCGGTCTCCCCCCAGAATCACATGCAGTTGCTCGTAGAAGTGGCATGTTTGAGGCAATGTTACAGACCATCTGTTTGCTTCCTTTATCTTTTGGTACAACTGAAAAGATAGCTCCTTCCTTTTCACTTGGCACTGCTGGCCGTCACTGGTGTATCCTTTTTCCTCCATGCCCTTTGTGATCTTGACATAGATCTATGTTTCTTTTGCTGGTTTGTAAGTTCTGTGAGAACAGATTTCTCTCCCCACGTAGCAATGAGGTCCAGGAGCTCATGCATGCTCCATGCTAGTGCTTGTCTGCAACCTTAGGAAACTCATGGAGCTCATGGAACTTGAACTCATGGTCAGGTGTGCTGCTCAGGTGTGCTGCCTGCTCACCACCCTGGCCACATAGGAAATGAAATTCAAGTTGCTCACCTGGAGAGCAGTATACTTCCAAGTTGTGGCCAGACCGGCCACTGCAAGGCACTGTGGGATACCGCCCAGAGGCCAAGAATGTCAACTTTCACAGTGCTGCCTATGCACTACTGGAAAGTTGACCATGCAAGATCGAATTTAGCGGTTTCTCCTCATGAAAGCAGGAGTACAAAAATCAACTTTTAACTGACCTTAAAGTCAGTATGGACGTTTGGTAGTATGAACGCTCATTGTTTAGAAAAATGATCTAATGCACCTAAGTTTGACCTAAACTCCCACTGTAGACCAGGCCTGAGGTTGTGGAGCCAACAGCTGAGGCAAATAGCAGCCAATTAGGGCCCAGCTAGGGTAGTATAAACAGGGGCTCCTCAAGAGAAGGTGAAGAGACTCTTGCTCCAGCTGTGGAGCAGGAATGACCTGGATGCTTAGATAAGCTAGAGAGGGCACCCGAGACACAACAGGGCTAGGGAAGGGCAGGCAGAACTGGGGTGCGCTGGTCAGGCAAGCTTGCAGGCTAAGGCCTTACTCTCAGGGCCTGAGGGGTACAAGGGCTGCAGGGAGGCAGCCAGGGCAGCAGAAGGCAGCAGGTCCATCCCCTTGCCAATGATGAGTGACCATCTCAGACTACAGTTTGCCTGAGGCAGGGACTAGATGTCAACTGGCAGTGGATCACTGAGGCAAGGTGGCTACAGGGGACTGGGGTTCCTTGGGAGGGGAGAACTCCAGAGAGCAGGGGTACTGCTGTAGAGCAGTACCATGAGGAAAGGGCACTGTGGGCAGGAAGGAACACAGGGTCTGAACCAGTGCAGCAGAAGACAGGTAAATGAGGACAAGACACTGCCAGCAGAAGGCTCTCTAAGGCTAAAGAGCTAATTCCCAAGCAGACCAGCAGGAGGTGCCATGGTGGTGAGTCACAATCTGTTACAGCAGATTAAAGGTAGACAGATATATTATGAACTTTACACCTGGAGATCATCAAGTCGTCCCTAAAGCCAAGTCTACACTGCACCCGGAAAGTCGGCTTAAGGTATGCAACTTCAGCTACATAAATAATGTTGCTGGAGTCAATATACCTTAAGCTGAGCTTGGAGTGATCTCCACAGAAGGAGGTTAACAGCAGAAATGCTCCCTTTGACTTCCCTTAGTGCTCATGACAGCGAGCTGTACCAGCACCAATGGAGGAGCCCTCAGCATTCAATTAGAGGGATCTTTCCTAGACACACTAAATCAAACCCCAAAAAATCAATTACCAGAGTGTCGATCCTCTGGTAAGTGGAGGCATCAGATGACAACATCCCTTAAAAAGATTATCAATTTTTTCCTCCAGAAATACATAATTGGTGATATTCTCAAAATCAAGTATCACCCACTCTAATCTTTCTATGAAATATTATACAAGAAGGTGATGGCAGTACCTGTAGTTCTCAGATTTCCTTGATTTGCCACTGCAGCTAAAGTCAGTGTTTGGGACAGTTACTATATTGTTTTCATTAGTCAGTGATTTCTTCCTAGCAATGTTATGAAGATTAGCAGCCAAATTTTCTTCTTCAATACAGCACTTTTGTACCATTAGCTTTCAGATGTATGTGGAGACGTTAATACTGCTAATATGCAGCAGTCCCTGGCCACAGCAGCCAGAATGACTTAGCTGGTACATTTTTTTTTCCTGTTTGAGACCCCAAGGAATAATTTTAGATGATTTCTCATCCATGCCTACAGCTCTCTCATGCAGGGTACTACGAGTTCTGTTCTGTCATATCTCTTTATCAATGGGTATAGTAAGGCATTAAGATACATGAGGAACTGCAGAGTGAATTCACTTCATTTTGTTCATTATCTTCATTTTTTGTTCATCTCTAAGATGCTGCAGGACTAGCTGGGGTGTTTTTTTTTTTTTTAAGTTTTTTTCACTTCTAGATGTGGCTGACACACAGCTGTATTACTCAGTTTCACCAGTCCCAGTTACTATATTTGTTTGTTTTCCCAGAACTTAGATGCTTGAATGAAAACTGGTTAGCCAGGACTCAATATGAGGGAAAAGAGGTAATGCTGGTGGGTACAAGAAGTAACTAGAGGAAATGGGAAAGATCATATTGGCTCCATCACTTAAAGGAATGTGTTAACCTATTATTATTCAGAGGCATTATTGATGCCTGGACTGATTCTCGATGTTCAGAAAGCATCGGTTGCCAAGAGTGCCTTTTTCCTTGGCTAGGAGATTGTGACCTTTTCTCTCATACATATATTTGGCCACTGTTATTCATGTCACTTCCAGATTAATTATTATAATGGACTCTGTTTGAGGCTTAACCTGAAAACCATTTGGAATTCTCATCCGAGACAGACTATAGAACCCCACTTACTTAACAGTGGCATTCAGTGCTTACAAGTCAGCACCAACTTCCAGGCTGTTCCCAGGTGTTGATTTTGACCAATAAACTCTAAGGCTGCGTCTAGATTGGCATGATTTTCCGGAAATGCTTTTAATGGAAAAGTTTTCCGTTAAAAACATTTTCGGAACAGAGCGTGTAGATTGGGACGGACGCTTTTCCGCAAAAGCACCTTTTTCCGGAAAAGTGTCCGTGCCAATCTAGACACGCTTTTCCACAAAAAAGCCCCGATCACCATTTTCGCAATCGGGGCTTTTTTGCGGAAAACAAATCTGAGCTGTCTACACTGGCCCTTTTGCGCAAAAGCTTTGTGCAAAAGGGACTTTTGCCCGAACGGGAGCAGAATAGTATTTCCGCAAGAAGCACTGATTTCTTACAGTAGGAAGTAAGTGCTTTTGTGGAAATTCAAGCGGCCAATGTAGACAGCTGGCAAGTTTTTCCAGAAAAGCAGCTGATTTTCCGGAAAAACTGGCCAGTCTAGACACAGCCTAAAAGCTTTGAACACTGACTACCACAAAGAGCACCTGCTTCCCCACTTGAGGTCAGCTAAGCGAGACTTAGAACAGATTAGAGGTGGCAGCAGTAGCTTGTTCATCAGCTGTTATTGTAATCTGTAGCTGCCTGTATCTTGTACACAAATGAGAACATGATCTATATGCATCATATAGATGTATGCATTTAAAATAAATCAGTTTGCAGAGAGGAAAAAGGGGCTATTTTCTCTGTGAACTTTCAGACTGCTGAATTCAGCTGAATAGCTAGCTACACACTAGTTCACTTCAGAAATGAGTGTACCAGTTCAAATAAATAAGAACTTATGAACCTGAATTTAGTTTGACTCCTTCAAACCCAATGTTGAAAATTTGTTCCCATTTTAAAGTTAAATCCTCACTGATATTTTAAACACTCTTGTTTTTAATTGCACTGCACTCTCAGGTGACCATAAAATTTAATATAAATACTACTACATCACATAAACATCGGTTAGGATAGAGCACAGATAAGATACTGTCTTGAGGCTTATCCTAAAAACCATTTGGAATTCTCAGCTGAGGCAGACTACAGAACCACACTTAACAGTGATACCTAGAGGAAAACAGAAGCTCTTGATAACAGGTTTATACATTATTTACTCCCATACTAAAATATAAAGGTTTACATTATTGAATTAATTTTGATTTTCCATATTAATAATACACACCTATATCTTCCCACCTAATATTGAATGCTGATGGTATATCTAACATGCAAGGTCACAAATACTTTGCAGTTCCACTATTGTGAAATCCAATTCTTGCCATAAAATGCTGCTCCAGAATCTAAGTGTTCATTGCAATGAAAAAATTCTAGCTTTTGCAGTTACAAAAAAAAAATGTTGTTAATGTCAATCAAGTGTAAATGGATGCGGTCTACAGAGATCATGAAGCTCTGAGAAACAAGAATACTCCAGTCAACTTGGTGGGTTAACTCTGAAGCCTAATGTTAACAATTAAAATGTTAACATGGGTCAGAATTACAGAAACATTCAACTAATGCATTTATCCCCACACTCACAGCTGTTCACCAAATAGACTTATTTTTATGGAATACAAAAACACGAAGCTTACCATACTTTATCAGATCAGTGGTCAATTAGTCTAGTATCTGGCCCCAATAGTAGCTTATTCCAACCGCTTCAGAGAAAAGTACATTATGAAACTTCATAATGGATGTATCTGGAAAAAAGATTTCCACAGAGAAATCTTTCCTAACTCCCATCAGTGAATTGCAGAAGTGTCTTACAGAATTACTGTTTATATCAATTAAAAATTTGTTTTAAAATCCTTTCTAAAATAACTACAGATGTTGTCATTGTCCTGATGACCAAGCGTTCCTGAACTGTATGAATTTCTTGGCCTCAGTGATACCTCAGGCAAAGGGTCCTGCAAGTTCATTGTACAATATTTCCGGTAATCAGTCTTAGTTTTTTTCCCTTTCTTTCATTGATTGCCCTTTTGTTCTTTTATTACATGAGAGGATAATCTGACACCCCAATTTACCTTTTGTATGGCATTATTTTGTGTATTCTTGTCATAGTCCCCTTTGTCTCACAATAAACTTTCCCAATCTTTTTATGCTTATTATAGTAGTAGTTCCATATCTTTTATTATCTTTATGGCTAACATTAGATCATTTCTGGGTCAAAGTGACCAGAACTGAACACAATATTCCAGATGAGTGCATGCTATTGACTAATTTAATAGCAATTTATTTTCAGTATTATTTTCTATCCTGTTACTTATGCATCCAAATATTTTGTTCTTTTTTCATTGTTTTTACACACAGCAGTTTCCTCTGACCTGTCCACAACAGCTCCCAAGTCTATTACATAAGAGGCTTTCACCTGGAAACCAGTAGGAAGACAATTCAGAACACAGAGCAGCAGTGTCCTATGCTATCCCAGGACACATTGTTTAAGAATAAGGCTGCAGCATTTTAATCTGCCTTAGTTTCTGGGCTGAATTCAAATGTAACCCTCTGGCAAGCACATCTCACTGCTTTACTCTTTGTTGTCAAATGTATGGTTTTCAAACTACAAGATCTGCATCCAAATGAAAGATTCACAATCTTCCACTCAAACAGAAATGGAAAAAAAATAGCCCCTTCATGATCGGTACTGCTATGCTACAGTGGCGGCCCGTGCATATAGGCAGACTCAGCAGTCACCTAGAGCGCCGCGTTAAACGGGGAACCCAATGATGATGCACCGCTGTTGAGGGCTTTGGATGCGGGGGTGCCAATCACACATTCCGCCTAGAGCTCCAGTTGCCGGCAGCTCCTCTTGAAGGCAGGAGCGCTGATCGTGCATTCCGCCTGGGGCGCCAGTTGCCAGCAGCTTGTCTCGGGCCGCCCCTGCAACAGCAACCTCAAAGTGTCAGCTTGAACACAACTGCAGGCATACACATTCAATGAAAAGATCTAGTCCTCGACATATTTTCTAGTTGCCTCTCCCAAGTGAAAACTTTTCTGGATTCAGCTTCCGTCAGCTAGACCTCATTCATGCCCCAATCTCTACCAGACACTAGGTAAGGCACTTGACAGCACTCATACTCATTACTGCTGGTAATGTAGTATTTTGTGTGTCACATTATTTTGAAGGGCCAAGACAACCTGCATCCTATTTATTCTTTTCTTAGCTCCTTCACAGAGAGTACTGATATTGAGAAACCTCACTGCAGACATAAAAATAACATCAGACATAATTCTATAAGCAGCCTGATAAACAAAACACTAAGTCACAAGTTGAAGCTTTGGGGGGGATGGATAGCTCGGTGGTTTGAGCATTGCCCCACTACACCCAGAGTTGTGCATTCAATCCTTGAGGGGGCCATTTAGGGATCTGGGGCAAATCTGTCAGGGATAGTGTTTGGTCCTGCTGCAAGGGCAGGAGACTGAACTCAATGCTCTCTCAAGGTCCCTTCCAGCTCTGAGAGATGGTATATCTCCATATATTTTTATTTTATATTTAAGAAATTTAGGGACCAGATTCATCATCAGACCAACAATACTCATCCTAGGCTTTTATGCAGCATATTCCTTCTACTTGTAATCTATACCTAACACTTATTCATTTAGCTATTGCTGGAAATTCCATGTACCGTACATACTCAAACATAAGCCCATTTGTTCATAAGCCAATCCCCCCAGATTTACAGAAAAAAATGTTAAAAAGTCAACGATCTGTTTATAAGCTGACTCCAGTGTACAGACTTCCAGTCCCATCTCGTCAGTGTCAGCGCGGGCTGAGGACCATGCTGGCTGCAGGCATGGAGCCTTTCAAGTCCTGTTGGCTGCTCTTTGCTGTTCCCAACCAATGGGAGCTGAGAGGCTCCATGCCTGTAGCCAGCACTAGGATTACAGTGACAGGTTGGCGGGGCAGACTGTATGGCTGACCTACCTGCAGCCAAGGTAGACGACAAATGGGCAGGGGCCCATTAGCCAATGGGAGCCATAGGAAGTTTGCCAACCCCTCCCCACAGTGGAAAAACCCATTCATAAGCTGGCCCCCACTCTTCACAGCAGGAAGCTTTACCAAAAAGGAGTCAGCTTATGAACAAGTACGTACAGTACATTGCAGAGAGAGATACATCTGCTTTCAGTTCAAGAAAGGTTTTAGAGAGGAACTGAAAAGCATTTTACTTGCCAAGCCCAGAAATCAAGATTTTGCAGCCCACCTTCAAAAGCTGATGACAATACTATCATCTAAAATGGTGCAAGGAGCAGCATTCACTTTCGGTGTCATTATTGACCTTGCTGACTGTAATGGGGGTGGGAGGAAAACAAGGAGAAACTTTCAGATATTTGGTAATGCACTGGTAAATATGTGCAAGTGCATCTGGGCCAATTGGAGCGCTGCACTGTGGGCACATGTAAGTAATCATAGTGCAACATGTGGAGTTACAATAACAGGTCCTTAAATAATTAAGATCAAAACAGAACTTTTGATTTTTTTAAGCACTTCAATTCATCTTTAAAACAGATAGCAATGGCCTATGTCTAAATGAGGTTGGACACACAGATGGCAACACTTAAAAACCCTTTGCTTGGTGAATAGCAAGAGTGTAAAGACCATGAGAGAAGTTCTGCTCCCTATGCCTACAAATTTTCATTGACTTGAACAGGGTTGTACAGGTATCACTAAAAGAACAATTTGGAACTGGAATCACAAAAGATCAAGCAATTTCCTAAGCAAATGCTTGCTTTCAAAAATGACAATGGGCCAAAGCTGGGAAAAACATGTTTAATTTACGCACAAGTTTAACTTTAATCCCATTGAAATCAGTGTGACTTCTTGTGGCAATAAAGTGAGTGTTTTTGAAAGCTTAGCATTATGACAAATCTCAAGTAAAGACAGCAACTAATATCCAAAAAGGATCTAGACATTTATTTTGTCAATGTAATGCCATACCACAGGAAAGATGGACAGAACTAATCCAAATACAATATATAGTAAGCCTTCAAAATCCTATGCTGGTTTTCATGAGTCTCTCTCAAAAATGGGGTATTTGTTCCTTGCTCTTTCCCTAAGAGATGACTGTATAGCCATTGATTTGGGTTTACCATTTAAAGGGGATTCTTTAGAGAGATCCTGACATGCTCTTGAGGTAATCAGCCCTTTATATCATTCTAGGGGATACAGCCAGCTGCAAGCACAGAAGGGTTATTTTGCTTTTGACTATTCCAGAATGCAACGATATCTCTTCCAATTAGTATCTATTTAGTTCTCCTTTTCTCATTCTTGATGATGCTACACATCTTCATATGTACTCACCCTATGTGAGCTATTAGTTGAGAAGCTACATATAATTAATATCTGGCTTTCCCAAATTTCACATGCATTTACAGCCAAATGTTGGGACTCAAGCAGATCCAAGGTCACTGCTCTTTCTTGAAACAATTTTTGGACATAAATGTGGATGTGAGATGAAATGCCAAATCCTCTCCTTCATTGCTAGGATCTTAGAATTCAGAAAGATCTGGGCTAATGTCTTAATTAGTGGGGACCAGTATTCCCTCTAAGCTGTGGAACAACACAGCTTCACAGGTGATTAATCAGCTCCACCTAGTCAGACGCTCAGGGCTCCCTGCATGGAGCTGACTGACTTGGTTGGGGCTGATTAATCACCTGTGAAGCTGTGCTGCTTAGCGGGAACACTGGTGGGGACTACCTCGTCCAGCCAAATACAATGCTTCCATCAATGTAGCTCAGGGGTTCCCAACCTTTTCCAGATGGGGACCCATTTTGACAATTCAGGAAGACGTGGTGACCCAGGGCAATTCAAAAAAAATGTGTGTGAATAGCTCCTTAAGAGCCACCTGGCAACTCTTTTGAAATGTAATGGCAACCCATATTTGTGTCCCAACCCATAGGTTGGGAAACCCTGATATAGCTAGTGCTACTGTTGCTCAGTGAGATGATGGTCTTACAGCTCATTTCGGTCACCGTAGCCTGCATCTATATGATGGGGTTATGCTGGCATAGCTATACTGACGTTGCTAAGCCACTATAGTTCCCATAGTGTAACCATGGCGGTACCCTCTTGGGAGTTCTAGAACCAACAGCCCATTTACAACAACACAGAACAGCCCATTTACAACAGGACATGACTGATTAGTTACACCTGGAACACAGTGTGTAGGAACATTAGAACAGAATGGTAAAGCAAAGCCTCTATGCACATAGCTTCCCTGGGCTGAATCTCTGCACAGAGAATCAGAAATCTTACCACTGTCTGCTCAGACTTCTGTTCTTTGGCTCTAGTACCAATCATGCTGTTTTCACAAGTAGTACCCGTTGGCCAGCAGTTGTCCAGTCAATGGTCCAATCACTGGTCTCTGTTCACATACTGAACAGTTCTTAATAGACTACTCATACTGACTCTGACATGCCTACTATCTCACTACCAGACACTTCCCTGTTTATATGCTGTACTTACACATACTTTGCATAAAAATAGCAATATCCTACATTCTCCACAGTAACTCATTGAAATGGCCCAATTTGGTATCTTACTATTGTAAGCTATTTTGCTTTCACATGCTGATGTATTTTACTTGAAAGTCTTCTAAAACTTATAGTATATATGTTGGGGTAACAGGGAACCATCCCCGCCTGATTCATTTACAGTTGGTTTATTGTGGTACATGTCGCAAGAATCACAGGTCCGATGATGCATACCCAAGGGGGGAAGGACAGAACCAGGTGGACAGTTTTATCAAAAAAAAAATATTTATTTATGACAGTGGTGAATTTATAGTATTTATTTTAATATTTTAATAGACCGTGTTAATAATGAATTTACAGTATTATATTTATTCTATGATTTCTAGTTAAACATGTCAGAGATGTAAGGATGGGAACGGCAAGGGGAATAGTCTCTAATCTTAAAATATCCAGCTACACTAATTAAATAACAGTGATAACTACAAACTCTATTCACTACCCAAAACAACTACAACACTAAGCTTATACAACAAGAAAAAAAATCAAATCATACATACCAACTTACACAGCACACGGAACATTTCACAGATATCGGTTCGGTTGCGAAGGCCTTGGTTACGCCCGAGAGTCGGGGGAGGTGGCTGGTCGGTTGATCAGGCCGGCAGCGCTTTGAAGTATACAAGAAGGCACACACACAGTGGTACGTGTGTTGCGAAGACCTTCTAGAGCGAACTGTGCAATGGGTATTTATCCCCAAATCTGCACATCACTTTCCTGCGCTTGCATATTACCATATATGGCCAAATGGTCACCAAGCGGGGGGGTCTGTGTCCCAGGGGTCGAAACTGTGCAGGTTTCATGCGACCAGGTAAGCCCCGCAGTTCTCACGCCAAGGTGACTGGTGGGAGAGTCTGAGGCTATTTTCCCCTTTTCACACCTTCCCTTTTTCTAAAGGCAATGGTATGCAGGAAGGGTGCGGCTGGTTTCTTCCAAGGAGTACTACAGCGCACTAGAGCAAGAGCGGCCTGGCCAAACTTTTTTACTGGGGGTGGCAGTTTCTTTTCTCTAACAGTACAATGGTGAAGTAACAGCCTTTCATTCATCTTTTGAACTAAATCCAAAGTGTAAGACATCAGACACCCAAAGTGAGCTATATCTAAGCACAGGGATTGATGGACAAAGACTAGAGTGATGTTCATTAATAGCTTCTTGGTTTACAAAAAAGAGGAGGTAGGAGGAGAATGTGACTTTAGGGTGGCATTTCCCAAGAGTGACTAAAACAGCCAGGCACCCAACCCCTTTGAAAGTCACATATCTCTAGTTACTTTTGGAAGTCTCACCCTGAAAGAATACTTAATTTAAAAAAATCAAAATCACCGAATGAACACCACAACTGTACATCAGTAGCATGGAAATGCTTATCTGTGTCACAAGGGGTATAGGAGATTAATCAATATTTTTCCAACACTCTGAAAATAATGGAAGGGTTTTTTCATTTTTAGTCTTAGATTAAATAAGAAAATCTTAGTACTTGGCAGATATTCTTCAAATTCTGGTTCTCAATGTTGAACTACTTGCATGATTACAAAACGTGTTCTGGTGACATTTCAGAAGCACCATTTTATATAGCTGTCATGATTACAAAGTTGTTCCATGTCTAAACTTGTAGAAGTAGAAAAACTGCAATTATGAAGTTGGAAATGCATAATTTAAGTTTAACAAAATAAGTTGCTATAGATATGTGGAAAAACAAGTTATTTCTAAAAGCAATTTCAGGGAATGAAAGACAGTAACTTGCCAACCACAAACATACTACCTAATGAGAAACTGTGTGCTCCACTTGGAGGCACATTAGTTTTCTTCAGAAAATAAGTCAATTATAGAAGAGTACATTGGTGATCTCTACTTACATGCTGGATCCTTATCAAGTCCTTGTCAAGAAATGATAAATCACTGAAGCATATTATAATGTGGTATCTCTGTGTGTTCTGCAGAGTCCTTCATAATGTTTAATGTAGAAAGGTTAACTATTAATTGCAAAATAATTGTTTGGAATTATTCCCTCTTAAAAAAAAAAAAAGACACAGACTATGCATTTCCCTCCCTTGGATAATTGAAATGTTACCATTGGCTACTGACATTGAGAACTTGCTGGTATTTGGGGAGAATGGGCCAATGTAATATTCACACAATTGTTTGGTGCTCATTCATCCACAGCTCAGAAGTATTTGTTGTTCCTGAAGGCAGCATAAACTGCTCAGAGAATAAAGCAGGGTTTCAGAAAACTCATTAACAAATTGGTTAAACAACCTCAGCATGAGGCAAATTACCCAAAGTTGTCACCTTGACTGAGCAACAGGAAAGCACTAAGTACTAGGTATTAGTGCAGTTTTCCACTCTGATTTAGCTTCATAAGTACCCTAGAACTATATTTTATTGCAATCAAGCACAAATTTAAGAAAGAAAAAAACCTAAGAAGTAGCCATCCAAAACCTCACTGAATTTACTCACTGAGCTTTGACTTAATCTCTTTAAAGTTGCTGTGGGATACATGCAAACAGTTTTTAGTTCATTGCTTGTGCAACAATGCCTCCCCCCACTCCCTATCTTGCTGACACACTCCCTGATGAGAGCTTGATATGTATTTGTTCACATTAATGGCTAGTGCAGAGCGGAAGAACACAAAAGTGTGTGCTATAAGGAGGGGGTGGGAATAATGAAAAAAACATGATTTGTTTATTTGAGTATCCAGCATAGAGATTAACAGCCTCACCTGATAAGCAATTAAAAAAAGCTTTATATTTATTTTGAAATGAAAGTAATTTTATACTTTTAAAAACCGTCATTGTTTTGGTAGGGAGCAGAGAGAGAAGGAAAAAAAAAGTAACTGCAATCTGGAGGAAAGAAAGTTGCTAGGATTTGAAGTGACCTCCTGGCTCTGTTGGCATACCAACTAAAGAGCTGTTCACTTGTGTAACTGACTTCTATAGCTGCCACAGAGTTAATCCCTAGGGCTTTGTTTCCAATTGATTCATTTATTCCCTACCCTCATAGTTGAGGTATCATGGTTACATCCCCTATTCAGATTGATAAGACAAAGGGTTTTGACCAATTTTGCCGGTCAGCAGCTGAATATTTTACCCCATTTACTTTTCATATAATTCAGTATTTAAACTTGGCCTAATTTTTCCCCTGAGCGGGCTACCTCATTTTCTACAAAACATTTGTATAGCTGGTGGAAGGGGGTTGTAATTATCGCCTTGCCAATGCTTCAAGGCTCCAATGTGGGGTTATTCTCAAAACCCAAGAATGCAGATTGGAAAACAAGGAAGTACCAGAAGTAACCAAACCAAATACTGCCTCAGATTTTGTCTTGCACAATAAATAAACTACATATTTTCCATGTTTTATTTAAGATTGCAGTGTAACAAAGCACTTTTCACAACTAAGGTGTTCAGAAAATTTTACAATAGTTTTCTAGTTTGAAATTTTTAAAAAACAACTCTTCTCTCTATAGTTACTGCAGTAAATCTGGCTTTATAGCAAACAACAGAAATATTGAAGAGCTGTATTTTTCAACCAAAAATTTCTAACTATAAATCAAACAGTTCACATCAGGAGAAAATGCAGCAGTACAAAACATCTCTTTTAGGCATCTTCACATCCTCCTCTTCTGTGTGCTTATATACAGAACTGTAGAAAGGAAAAAGTGAAACATGTTAGAGAATTCCAGTACATAAGGTATCGTGGTTGCCCTATCCATTAAATCAAGAAATCAGAAAATGCAGGAGTTGTAATTCAACAGCAATATTTACTAAGTCAAACTACTTAGATGTAAAAAAACAAATGGTCTGGTAGCACTTTATAGACTAACAAAACATGTAGTAATTTCTAATTCAGTTTTCCTTGTTGAACACAGTTTAATATATTATTTTGTCAAATTGTGCACCATAACAGATAGCGTGTGTACAGATGGATTCTATAATTGTTCCTAAAACCTTTTGCACTGGAACTGCCTTCTGTGATGCCGAGGAGAGTACAACTAGATTTTCAGGTGGCTTGGATTAAGGATGTCAGAAATAACAGTCCTGATCTGACAACAAATGGATTCAGGATCCTTACTCCTTTTCATTTAAAACTTGTGTCAGAACTAACAGTAACTAATGAAAAAAACAACAACAAATGGTGTGGAGACCATTTTATAAACTAACAAAACATGTAGATGGTATCATGAGCTTTCGTGGGCACAGCCACTTCTTCAGATGACCAGAGTTATGAGTTTAGGATGCCAAAATAAATAGAAAAGAGGGAGGGAAGGAGTGAGGGAAGAAAAAGGGAGGGAGGTAGGAGACAGAAAGCATCAGTAAATATCTGAAGATTGGGTAGTTAAACTGAAGCAGATAAAAATCAAAGTTAGCCTGTACATTCTACTTACTGAGCCACTTCATGGTGTCTTGTGAAGAAGGGCTTCCCTCAAGTTTTAAAGAAGGGGTCTCCTCTGGGGCACAAGACTACATAATAATTGGATCTTGGGTGCCCAGAGTGTGAAATATTTCAGAACTAGAATATCCTTAATTAAAATATGTTTTGTTTTTCTTCATTTAAATAATTGTTCTGGGATGGGGATGAGGGGTTCAGCATGCAGGCTGGCCAAGGAGGGAGGACAATCCTAACCCTCTCTCATCACAGCAGGTTGGGGCCCAGTATGAAGCACTTGTCCAAGGCTGCTGCAGCAGACACAGCCGAGTGAGGGATGCAGTCCCCCAACTGGGGGACAGAGACACACACAGATAAACAGACATACAAACTCTCTGAAATATATAGTAGATAGTTGTCCCTTTCTCTATCATCTTCTACATGCTGGCCCTATAGAGTTATAGCTGTCCTGGTCCCCATCTCAGGACCCTTGCTATCCCCCAATGGTTATAATGCAGTATAACTGTCCATCCTGCCAGACCCTCCCTTTCCATTTTATGAAAAACAATCGAATTCCAGGTATGTCCCATTGTCCTGGCACGCCTAAACCGTTATCTTGCTTTAAGTTATGATAAGAAGCAGCTGCATACTAGGGATGTCAATTTATAAACGACAACACAATTAACTGATAAGCCTTATCTAATAGAGAGGCACCAGCGTGGAGGGTTAGGGGGCAGGCAAGAGCAGATACGTGCGGTAAGTTGGCTTTTGTGCCAGCTCCATGGCTCCGCCTACCCCCTTCCTGAAGCCTCCTACAGAGGGCTGCCAGCCTGTTTCTGGGGTTTATCGAATAGTCACGTAACCTCTAAAATGTAATGCAGTTATATGACCATTCAATTACACGTCATCTAATATCCCTACTATATACCAAATGTGGTGGTTCTAGCTCTTACCATTTAGGAGTTCTTGAACAAATGGACTCACAGATGGACACAGACAGACAGATGCACATTTCTAAAATACTCTTATTTCCAAGTCTTTAAAAAAGGGGAGAGGAGAATAAAATGGGGGAAAAATCCCCTTGACCTTATTTGCTTCTCCAACTTCAACTTACCAATTCAAATTCCATAAGAAATGTCCACAACCACCTCCCAAACGCTTTCTGGCATTTCCTGATATCAGGGTGAAAGGTATGCCTATATTACAAATACCTCCAGATCAAGGGGTTAGGTTATACTACCATTATCTCTCAATACAGTTAAAGATGGGCCATTTTGTGCTGGAGATAGAATCTTAACCATCCTTGAACCACACCACAACTTATATGTCTAGATACTTATTCTCCAGCTATTTCCATGGTAGTTGAACCTTGGAAAGTCTCATTATAATGTATCATAGGTCAGTGTTAATTACTGCAATCTTATTTAATGAGAGTGAAGTCTTCACTTGTAAGCATAATTTTAAATATTCTGTTTTGGACAACCAAACAATGAGCATATATTATAGTACTATCAACACCCACAGCACCCATATAAATGCACAATTCTTTAAAGAGCAAGATATGGTTAGCTCTTGTAGCCTGTTAAGAAAAAAAATCTTGTATGAAATTCTGTTAGGTAATTAAGATTTGTATTCTTAGATAAGTCCAAAATGATTTTGTTAATGCCATCCACAGAAGAAATTCAATTAATCTGTGTATTTATTGCTGTATTCTTTGTAGTATTCGTTATAGTGATTCCCGTGGCAATAAAGCTTATTTTAATTGCATTTCTTGATTTGAAGTGTGACTGTCACTCAGCACCTGCAGACCCTCCTCCAGAGGGAGAATCTTATCATTCCACCAGCTTGTAACCTGGGTTAGGGAGGACGAACTTAGAATCTCTGATCAGATTGGCGAACTTTACCCACCTAAATTCCACCACAAGTCCTACTCAGGCTACACTCTGTGAAGCAAGAAACACCATGATAGGCAAGACAAACAGTTCAGGAAAATGTCAGTGGATAGCTGACTAACATAAGAAAGTGTCATGTGATCAACAATGAGATTAATATGCTTTAAGGAAGGGATAGAAAAGAGAGGGTGTTTGGTTAAAAAAAACAGAGCTAGGAGAAGGAATCATAGGGATCAATAAGGAAGAGCACAGAACTGTAATAGCAGCAGAAAATGAGATGGTAGAAAAGATTATGTAAGGCCTCTATTGACCAGCAGTCACCTACATGTTTTCATACATGCTTCAAAATCAAAATTCAATGCCAAAACCAATTTCTTAATCAAGAGAATTGCAAGAGGGTGAGTTACCATTATTTCCTCGAATAAACGCATCCCCATATTTGTTCTTTAATTGACCATTTACGTATTCTTCTGTTTGCTCCAGAGCTATGTTCATATACCCATCTAGACAAGCCAGGACACCTGAAGACAAGTTTAAAAAAATTAAAAATATTCTATAAAACAGATTAGATTTCAGAAATAAAAGTAAACAAATCTGAAAGTCTTTTATTCTTTAGATAATAAAAATCAAACCTTTCTTAAACTGTTCTGATTAACTGAAGCATACAGTCTCCTCTAAGCCAATTAGAAACAGGTCAACAATGGTACAATGAAAAACTGTCACCATATCCACATCATCCATCAGGTAACGATTAAATCTTCATCAATTGCTCCGTAAATGAAATATAAAGCCTCTTTTATTGCTTGTGATAAAACAGAACTTTGACACAAGATCAATGGCTTCTGCTTTAAAAGTTGAAATGGTGTAATTCATTTATGTATTATCAAGAGATGAGTGTCCCCTAATATTCTACAGAAGAGCCCCATGCATTAGAAATGAACTGGGCACACTGAATTTAACTGGAAAAAGGAATGGAAAGTCTGTATAAAAGAGGCTGAGTTTTTTTTATCTAAATGACATGTCAGGAACATAGTAGAGTCATGGTGTTTAAGGCCAGAAGGGCTGACCAGATTATCTAGTTTGAACTCCTATATATCATAGGCCACCAACACTAGGCACTAAACTAAACAACTGAAATTAGATGAAAGTATTATAGACCATAGGAGACTATACTATTATGTGCCACAGACAGAGAACAGAAGGGTCTGAGGCACACCAGAGTCCAGGGTCTCCCACAATGACAGGGAAATGATTAAGTGAGATATATCCAGATAATCGTGGCAAATGATCCACAACCACATGCTACAAAGGAAGACAAAAAGCCTCCAAAGTCACTGCCAATCTGACCTAGGGAAAATTCCTCAACTCCTCAAATAGTGATCAGTTCCACCAGCATTCTTCACTATTTTTGAAGTGGGAGCCACTTTGGCAAAAAACCTTCAATGTGAGAGCCACATTCTGAAAGCCCCACCCTGTTCACTCCATCCCCCCCCCATTTTCAACAGGCACGGGATTAGGGTTCAGGACGGGGTGCAGGCTCTGGGCTGGGGACAAGTGGTTTGCAGTGTACAAGAAGGCTCTGAGCTGAGCTTGTGGCAAGGGATTGGGGAGCAGGAGGCGGTACGAGGGGCTGGCTCTGGGAGGGGGCTCAGAACTGGGGCAGGGGCTTGGGATGAAGGAGGGGACTTGGGGTGCAGAAGTGTGTGGGCACTTCAGACAGCCCTGGCCCCATGCCGCTCCTTCAAGGAGCCAACAAATCCCTGGGCAGTCACGTGGCTCTACATGCCACCCCTTTCTGCAGGCACTGCCCCACAACTGCATGAGCATGAATGTATGATGAATTGCTTGTGATAAGGGCTCATTTTCAGTTTATTTTCCTAAAAGCTCGTGCTTTAAAGTTACAGGCAGCTGCCTGTAGGCATCAGGAAGGAATTTATACCCCCCCCCCCCCATATCTTCAATGGGAACTGGGGAGGACGATGCTTGCAGTCAGGATCAGTGCAAGGAGACCTCTGCTCCCCTCCTCTCTCTCCTTGATGCTGTGAGAGCCTGTTGGCCAATTGCAGGAGTGGCATAGGTTTCAGGGCAGACAGAGAGCCCATCTTAGAGGCATCCCCACTACACCTCTAGAGATCACCAGAGATTGTGATCAACAGGGAGCTGCACTTTGGGACCATGGAAGCCACCACCGGCTTGCAGGCGCCTTGCAGTAATTTAGACCCTACGTAGATAAGCAAAAACCAGCCATCCAAGGACCAGAGAGTAAGCATGCTCACTGCCATCTCAGAGCCCTGGTTCCCCCATTCGATGTCCCATTTCCAGCCATGCTCATCCTTAATGCACAAGACAAAGGAGATTTTAAAACAACAACAAAACAACAAACAAAAGATATGGGGTACAAGGGGATGTGAATCCCTTCCTGACTCCTGAAGGTAGCTGGCTAAAATCTTGAAGCATGAGTTTTTAGGAACAAACTGGAAATGAGCCCCAAGGACTTTTGGGCTTTGACCCCTAGAATCATAAGCAAACCTTGTCATACAATCACACCCACAAATGTATCCAGCTCTTTCTTAAAACTCATTTAAGTCATTTGCCCTCACAACCTTGATGGGCAGGTTGATCTAAAACCTCATTCCCCTGATAGTAAAAACCTTCTTTAATTTCCAGACCCAAATTTGTTCACAGCCAGTTTGTTCTTGTGCCAACATCCACAGATTTCTAAGGGACCAGAAAGGACCATTTGTGACCATCTAGTCTGTTCTGCTGTAGAATACAGGCCATAAAGCTTTCCCACAATAATTCCTAGAACAGATCTTTTAGAACATCTTCATTTAAAAATTGTCAGTGACAGAGACTCCGCCATACCCCCTAGTAAAGTGTTTCAAAGGTTAATTGCTACTGAACTGAAAATGTATACTTTATTTCCATCTGAATTTGCCCAATTTCAACTTCCAGTCATGGGATTATATTTTTTCTGATAGATTGAAAAGCCCATTATTAAATATTTGCTCCCCATGTAGGTCCTTATAGACCTGGGGTTGGCAACCTTTCAGAAGTGGCGTGACAAGATTTAACGTATTCACATCTATTTAAGGATCTGTATGCTAGGCAGAAGCAGGAAGGGGGAGGGGGGGAATGGCAGACTGGCTACAGTGCCTACATATTCTGAACCAGCTGCAGCTCAGGCACTCCAGCCCCATGGGGCAAGAGGAAGGGACAGGGAAGACTGAGGTTCAGGGCTTCCCACAGGCCAGATTTACTTTTCTGGGTTTCTAGAGTTAGTGGATCTTATGGACCCCCTTAGCCTCTGGAGTGGGGACAAAAATGAGGGGGTCAGTGTGTGGGACAGCTCTGCCAGAGTGTGGGATAGGTATGGGGTGCAGGATCTGGGTGGGAGGTGGGGTGCAGAAGGGGGAGAGGTTGTGAGGCCTGGGTGAGTGGCAGGGTGCAGAAGCAGGCTGGGAGTAGGGTGTCTGGCCAGGTGGAGAGATCAGGAGCAAGGGAGGGTGCAGTGTGTGGCCAAAAGGGACGGTGCAGGAGCAACAGTGAATGCAGGAGCATGGTGGGAGTAGGAGTCTGGTTGGGGGGGGGAGATACAGGAGCAAGGGAGGGCGCAGGAGCAGGCTGGGGGTAGGTCTGGCCAGGAGAGAGAGTGCAGGAGGGGCCTTGGGGTAGGGTGTCTGTCCAGGAAGGAGGGTATCGGAGCAAGTTGGGGGTACAGGGTCTTAGCGAGGGGAGGGGAGTGAGTGAGGGGGAGTGTGGAGGTCTGGGCATGAGGGAGGACGCTCACCTGGCTTCGTGCTCCTTACAGCCGGGAAAGCCTCCGGACAGTGTGCTGCTGTTCACCAAGTGGAGTAAGAAGGGGGAGGGAGCTCAGCTTCCCCACCCTCCACACAGCAGGGATACCAGCACAGTGTGTGTGTGGTGGGGGGAGGGTGGTGGGGAGAAGAAACCCAGACTTTTCCCCACCAGACCCAGTTTGGTACTGCTACCCCAGCAGGTGGGGAGGGGGAGGGAGTTCTCTCCCGCCCCCCAGCAGTAAGGAAGGTGGAGGGGGGAGAGAGAAGCAGCACAAGGAGCGCACCTGCCGAGCTCAAGTACACCCTGCCCTACAGTGCGGGGGAACACATTTTCCTACAAGTGGGTTTTTCCCCCTTCTCTTTCCACACAAATAGGAAAAACTGATGATTACACACAAAGCACTGTTAATTACATGAAATAAACAAAATGAAAGGCTTCCCTCCCCTATAATCTCTATGGGTATGTCTACACTACCTCGCTAGTTCGAACTAGCGGGGGTAATGTAGTCATCCGCAGTTGCAAATGAAGCCTGGGATTTGAATTTCCCGGGCTTCATTTGCATGAAGCCGGCCGGCGCCATTTTTAAATGCTGTCTAGTTCGGACTCCGTGCCGCGTGGCTACACGCGGCATGGACTAGCTAGTTCGGATTAGGCTTCTAATCCGAACTAGCTGTACGCCTCGTGGAATGAGGTGTACAGCTAGTTCGGATTAGAAGCCTAATCCGAACTAGCTAGTCTGTGCTGCGTGTATCCGCGCGGCACGGAGTCCGAACTAGACAGCATTTAAAAATGGCGCCGGCCGGCTTCATGCAAATGAAGCCCGGGAAATTCAAATCCCAGGCTTCATTTGCAACTGCGGATGACTACATTACCCCCGCTAGTTCGAACTAGCGGGGTAGTGTGGACATACCCTATTATAGTAATCTCAGAAATTATTTTTAACAATAGTAGGCAAAAAATGAGACAAGTGAGACTTAAGCTGACTACAAACCTTTTCAAAATATCACTCAGTATGCTTCAAATGGCTGAATTTTCACAACCTTTTTTGTTCCTAGTGTACATTTATGCTTATTTTTCATTCTCTCTTCTTCCCCTTTGTATTTTTCCACTCTACTAATATAACTTGACATTAAATGTTATGTTTTCCTAAACTATGTATATTTTAAATGTATATACACACACAGGCATTCAATGTAATATAGTTTGTGCTTTTTTATGGCTTCTCTTAAATGTGGCTTTCACTTAGCATAGAATTGAGGCATTTTACAATTACACAGTCATACCTGCATTAGGTGACATTTAGCAAAAAAGTACAACTAGCAACATTACCTAGAAACTGAAGTAGATACATTTGTCGACAAATTTGTAACAAGAGTCTGGAATCCTTTCTGAACAAAAAGCTTTTAAAAATGTTTTAAGGAGTTTCACAAATGCAGCTTACATACAGTTTCATGTGCAGGTTGAATCTCTCTAGTTTGGCACTCTCTGGTCTGGCATTTTAGTTAGCTGGATGTCCTTTTTATCAGGGGTGTGGCAAAGTTTCCTGCAGTCCCATAAAGCAATCAGTCCTGGCTCTCAGTGTTAGGTACAGTTAGTTAGCTAGCTCTAATTTACCCCTAAATGTCTTCTAACAGCCCAGTGAGCAGTGGAAGTGTTTGTCATGCTGCTAGATAATTCTGGCCTCCTGTGGTTCAGCAAACTCTTTGGTTCAGCACCAATCAGGTCCCAAGGGCGTCAGATTAGAGAGGTTCAACCTGTATTATTAAAAATTCTTAAGTAAATTTCCCTCACCACAGCACATTCACTATTCTCTCAAACAGTGTAAAGTAAAGTGAGCTGAATTATACCCATGTGAAAATGGGTGTGATCGGTATCTGGCCCATAATATTTATATATTTAAAACACCCAGAAAAATACTTTGGAAGTGTGACGGGATGTGGAATGTAGAGGAGGGAGTTGAAATACATAATTTAATGTTATACAGTATTTTCTGTCCCTCAACAGTCTCCTCTTCTTCACTGAAAGAAAGCAGTGCGGTATAACCCACAGGTGACATTGCTTAAAAAAAGCAAATAGGGAGCCTTCTATTCTGGTAGAAGTCATACAGTGACATTATACCTGTAAGAGAAAATTCTCCTTGATAATGCTATGAGAGGATAGGTTCATGACTAATTTGGATTTTCAAAAACATGTAACTGATAGTGATAGAAATGTAGCCGTGTTAGTCTGGGGTAGTTGAAGCAAAATGCAGGACAATGTAGCACTTTAAAGACTAACAAGATGGTTTATTAGATGATGAGCTTTCGTGGGCCAGACCCACTTCCTCAGATCAAATAGTGGAAGAAAGTAGTCACAACCATATATACCAAAGGATACAATTAAAAAAAATGAACAAATATGAAAAGGACAAATCACATTGCAGAACAGAAGGGGGATGCGGGGGGGTGGGAAGGGGGAGGAAGGAAGGTAAGTGTCTGTGAATTGCTGATATTAAAGGTAGGGAGAGTGGGATGTTTGTGAGTTAATGGTATTACAGGTGATAATTGGGGAAACTGTCTTGGTAATGGGTGAGAAAGTTCAAAGACTTGTTAAGTCCTTGTTGGTAAGTGTCGAATTTTAACATGAATGACAGTTCAGAGGATTCCCTTTCAAGTGCAGATGTAAAAGGTCTTTGTAGCAGAATGCAGGTGGCTAAGTCATTTAGAGAGTGTCCTTTCTGGTTAAAGTGGCAAGAAACTGTTTTCTCTTTGTGATCTTGTCTGATATCTGTTTTGTGGGCATTAATCCTTTGGCGAAGTGTCTAAGATGTTTGTCCAATGTACATAGCAGACGGACACTTTCGGCACATGATAGCGTAGATTATATTTCTGGATGCGCAGGAATATGTGTTCTTGATCTTATAACTCACTTGGTTAGGTCCAATAATGGTATCAGCAGAATGAATAAGTGGACAAAGCTGGCAACGGGGTTTGTTGCAAGGGAAGGTACCAGGGTTGGTATTAGTGTGGTATGTCCTGTGGTGGTTGGTAAGAATCATCTTGAGGTTAGGTGGTTGTCTATAGGAGACTATGGGTCTGTCTCCCAGAGCCTCTTTGAGTATGGTATCCTGTTCCAATATATGTAACTGATATAAGGAGCAAGAATCTCACATAGAGCCATTGGAATTGTTGCTCCTATATTACTTAGCAATTTTTTTAAATTCTGTCCTTAAAGCCTCAATCCAATGGTTGAACATATGCATAATTCAAGCCCACAAATTGAGGATTTGAAATGTCCATGCTAGGAGCCTACACTGCTTCTTTCGAGACCACTAACTTGCACAAATTGTTTTAATCAAAAACCCAAGTCTTTTTCCATCAATTTCTCCAGACTTCTTTATTTTTAACGTTATGCCACCCTCTCTCAAATCTAAAATTGGATATCGAAACACTTCATATCATTACAATACTAACTGGGATCCCCAGTTTAAGATCTCCAACCAAAATTCTCTCTGGAGAATATGTAAATCACTAAAATGAATGAGTCACTTTGGGGCCACAGGATACAGAAGTTGCACCAGTCACAACATAAGCCTGAGAATCCATCTCATGCTATTACTGCTATAGCAATAATTCCTGATTATTATCATAAGCCACCATATGAACACAGCCTCACAGAACAGATACAGGTACCAAGAAATTAACAGTCCTACGAAGTTTTCTTGCTTTTATTAGTTATGGGTCTGTCATTGTTCTAAAGCATTGTATTTATCCCTTTATCCCCAAAAAGTGGTAATTATAGACATTATTCATTACAGAAGAGAGTTAGGAGAACTTACCTCGATAATCAACTCCAGAATTTAACTTTACAACAACAGGTCTTCCTATAATTTGTTTTAAGAAATCGCTAGGGGTTTGCTTTCGTAGACTCATTGTGATGGTCCTGATAGGCTGAGACAGAAAGATATATTAGATAAATAACTCAAATATACATCTTAAAATGTATATTCAATGCATTCAGTAGGGAAAAAATATCGAAGTGGATAAAAGAGGACAGATTCAAAACTGCAGTTCCACAGCCATAGTATGAAACATTCAATTTAACTTTTCTGCAGTTTCTGAAATAATAGGAATCCTTATGTTTTTCTGTTTCACAGTTGTTCACCATGCTGTGCCTCTTACAAACTTCCAATATAGCCAAAAAAGTCTGTTATTTTTCATAACAGCTTTTTTTAAAGCAGCTTTACTTGAATTATGGAATCAAGGATAGTTAAGGAGGGTGTCATATCTAAAATAAAAAATGATAGTACATGTGTTATATGAAGATTGGTATGTTAAAATGGAAAAAGCAAGAAGAAACTGCTCAGCTGGGCTGGAATGCTCCCCGCTTGTGGCTAGGCGTAGGGGACCCAGGCAGGTCATAGCTGCCCTTATGGTGCAAGTAGCGGACTGCTCCAGCCTGGCAGGGCTGTAGTGCCCTCTGCCCATGGTGCAGTAGGCCCAGGCTGGGTTGAAACAGCTCCCAGCTCACTATGTGCCACAGGCAGGGGCCTATTTCAACTGGGCCGGGCACCGGTTAACCAGGTAAGCATGCTGGTAAGGCAATTCTTGCAGGTTAATTGGTTAAACCTTTACTGGCCCTAGTCTAAGGTAAGGATGTTAAATATTGGTTAATTGAATAGTCGATTGACCCAATGAATTCTTATCAGTTACTCGACTATTCTGTAGTTCCTGGGGGATAGGGCTGGAAGTCAGTGCACTCTGTCCCCAGTCCCGAGGAGCCCCCTGACACTCTGTGCTGCTGCCTCTGTATCAGAGGCAGCAGCGCAGGATGCCAGATGGGAGCTGGTCTGCAAGGGGAGCCAGTTTAAAAAACAGCTCCCCTCATGGACTGGCTGCCTCAGAGGCAGCAGTGTGGGGTGGCAGCAGCCCCTGTCCGGGGGCGGGGGGACGCTAAGCTCCCGGACCCGGCGCGAGCTGGAACTGAGTCAGGCTGCCTGCCCACTAGGCTCCTAATACACCTTAAATGCAGAGCCGCAGCAGGGGTAGGTCCCAGACCTAGCGTGAGCCAGGCTGCTGTCCAGCCTGCTAACAATTTACTGGCCGGGGGGGAGGAAATGTGTGCAGCATTAACTTATAAGCTTTTGCTTACTGGTTAATCGATTGCACTGTTACATCCCTAGTCTAAGGATTAGTCTACACTTGAAAGTTAGGTTGGCTTAACTATATCACTCAGTTCTGTGTGGTGTAATTAAGACAAATGAAGCCCTGTTTTAGTCTTCCATTGACATAGCTATCACTTCTCAGAAAAGTAGATTTGCTATTGTGACCAAGAACCCCTTCCTTCACTGTAGTGCAGGGGTGGGGAATCTAAAGCTCTGGGGGCCGGATGTGGCCCTCAGTTTGCCTGGATCCAGCCTCCAGCTTGCCTGGATCTGGTCCCAGTGCTCATGCTCCAGAGTCCCCCCGCCCCGCCACCCAAGGCTGGAAAACACAAAATCTACCAGAAGGGCCCCCCCCAGCACAGGTGTGTGAAGAGAATGTGGGGAGTGGACGTCTCAGTTAGGGGCCACGTCAGTGAGGGTTTGGGGTTTTTTTTTTTGCTTCTCATTTGTGTGTGTGGCCTCTGACTGATTTTTCTGGGGGTCAGTGGCCTCTGACTCAAAAAAGGTTGTCCACCCCTGCTGAAGTATGTATTTACAGTATTACAGGGGAGATGCTGCAGCACTGCACCTGTACCACAGAAGGATTTCTAGAGTAGGCAAACCCTAAGTTAAGGTAGTACGTGGTTTGTCCTTTTCACAAATGAAAATAACAGTCTTATTTCTGTCCTTTATCCATGTCACTCTTCCATATGTTCCTCTCTCGTCCCTACACGTGTATGTCCAGTTTATTTATCCTCTTCTTCCTAGCACATGCTTCCCTAACACGCTCCAGACACAGGTGATGGCTGGCAGCTCCAATCTGGAGATAGCTTGTGTTTCCCCCTCTACCAACATAGCAGAAGCCTCTAAAAGAAGCAAGGTTGCCTAACTTCCAGCTGATTTTACAGGCTCTTCACTACTGTGTCTGGATGCTAGCACAAGCAGCTGGGAACAAACAGAATTAGAAACATAACCCCAGCCAATTCTAATCAGAATACTTTACAGAAGTGTACAGTTTGCCAATTGTAGCATCTGCCACAGGGTACTGAGAAACAAAATTTACTACCTCTGCAATTATCAACCACTTTGCTCTGCAGTGTGGAAATAAGCAACAGTATCTTCACAGTGAGAAGACTACTGTGTGAATGTAAATAGACAAATATAGAAGATAGGTGCTACATGTAAAGACTTGACAGTGTCAGTTTAGCTTTGTAAACTGATTGAACAGCTGCTGGCTCAATGGCTATTTTCTGTAACTTTCCATAAAATATTAATTAATATTCTCCTAGTAATGGGGGGCAGAGCATTGTAAACCCAATGGGAGAGTTAACTGGAAATCCAAAATTCCAAAAGAAATGCAGAGGTGACCACGAGCTCAGTTCCCAGCTTCAGATGTTGCGATCCCTTGCACTGCATTGCACCACCACTCAAGTTTGGCCCAGCCACACTTCTATAGAGGAGTAAGGATGCACAAAATCTGAGTGGTAATGTAACACCATGTACAGATCACAATTCCTGGAGCAGGAAGCCAGGCCCAGAACCACATGAAATGAAGCACCCCTGCATGGTCAGTGTAAAGTAGGCTTGCTTTCCACAGACCACCCATCTATAGTCTCCCAGTCTCTTCTTTCCGTAAATTTTTTCCTTGTACCTCTGCCGCAAAAAAATATTAAAAACATACGTGACAAAATCATAGCTCTACTGGTAAGACCCCGCATAAACTACCACATCCACTTCCAGACACCTCAAAACTGGAAAAATGTTGATAAATCAGAGACAACTTAGACAAGAGCAGCAAAGTGAGTGAAAGGCCAGAGACACTGAATTAACTATTAAAAACAACAAAGCAGTCTTATGGTACCTTAGAGACTAACAAATTTATTAGGTCATGAGTTTTTGTGGGTAAAACCCACTTCATCATGAAAGCTCACGACCTAAAATGCCACAGGACTGCTCGTTGTTTTTACTGTTACAGATTAACATGGCTACCCCTCTGAATTAAGTATATAGTTTGGCTAAATTATGATTGAGGAATATAACACTCTACAAGAAGTTTTGAGTGTAAAAAGCAGAAGGAAGTTTTTGCTTATGGTTGTTCTAAGAGATATAACTAGCAACTACAGGATGAAATAAGGAAAATGGAAAGTGTCTTGGCTTAGGAACAATCTTTAGATGTGTGTATTGGTCAGCATCAAACAAACCTTTTGTGATATATAAATAAGATGAAGATCAAACTAAGCTTGTTGCTATTATACAGTGTTATCTAAAGTATCACAAAGGAAGCAGCAAAGAACCCACAGATTAAGAGATTTTAAATGTTTCTGAGAATATTGCCTAGGAAACAATTTTGCATTAGATCAGTGGTCTTCAAACTTTTTGGCTCATAGCCTACCCCGCTCAATGAAAACCTTTTCGTATACCACCAGCCAACCACTCATGATGACAAAATGCCTATGTTTATTTCTAAATACTTTAAATACTAAATTATTCATATTAGGCTATTGGAGCTATAGCATAAGTGGCCCCCAATCCTTATTGATGTGGCCCCCAACTAAGACACCTCACTTCCCAGGTGCTCCAGCCCCCGGGGGGCGGAGGGGGGAAGGCAGGGAGGACCAAGGTTCAGAGCTCCCCACTCTCCAGAATAACTATTCTAGCGTTAGTAGATTTTGTGAGTCCTCCTAGGCCCTGGGATGGGGCCAAAAATGACAGGTCCACTGTGTGGGAAGGAGCTGCGAAGGAGAGGGATGGGGATGCAGGAGGAGATGAGGGGCTCAGTGAGAGGTAGGGTGCAGGTGCAGGCTGGAGACAGGGTCATCTGGAGGGTGCAGGAACAAGGATGAGTGCAGTGTCTGGCCAGGAGGGAGGATACATGAGAACCACTGCATCAGATTAACAGTCACAGGTACTGGGTTAGGTTTTCGTCTCCGGTTGAGGATATTCCCGATCAGCAATGGCGCTGCAGATTTTAATGGGACTTCCCGCATTGTCACTTCTAGCAGGAGTTACACTGACTGTAGGCGCAGCGTGTAGGCAAACCCCAGCCAAAGCCCATGTGCAAACATCCCGGCCGCAGGCTGGCACCGCGACAGCTAAGAACCAGATGCCCACAGAGCCGCCTCCGCGGGGCCTTCAGCCGAGGGGCGAGTCCCGGCTCCACTGCCCGCCCTGCTCGGGGGGGGGGGGGGGGGCAGCGGGGCTGTGCCAAGCCAAACGCCGCCACCAGACACAGCGGCACCTCGGCAGCGCCGCGCTTCGGACGCGGGGCCGCTGCCCAATCAGCGCCGGCTCCGCTCCCGGGCTCGCAGCCTCCCACCCCCCTCGCGGAGACCTGACTCCCAACCCCCGCGGCTGCGCGGCCACCCTGGGGCAGGGCCCGGGGCGGAGCCGCACTCGCCTCGCGGCAGCCGGCAACACCCCCCCCCCGGGACAGGAGAGCCGCTCCCCGGCTGCGCGTGACGCCCGAGCGGACACAGGGCCCCTGGCTGGCCCGAGCTCCGGCGCGCCCACCTCGTTCGCTCACCCGCGCCCTGTCCGCTGGCGGCCCCTCAATCGGCCAGGTCCCGAGCGCGGGACGGGCAGCGCTCCCAGCCAATCAACGCCCGCTCCCGGACTTCCGGCTCCGCTACGGTCAGCCGGCTGAGCCAAAACACCCAGCAGACGGAGCGCGCGCTTGGCCAGGGGCTGGGGAACGGTGCCTCCTCGGGGCTGGCGGGTGTTTTACCCGTCGGCCTCCCCTGCCAAGTCCCTGCGGCAGCGCCCCGCCCGCGTCCTAGCGGGAACCCAGCCCGGGGTGTCCCACGTGCTCGGTGCTGGCGCCTGGGCTGCGGTGAGATGCGCAGGGGGCATGTGACGTAGGCTCAGGCGCTGCGAGACTAGGGCTCCTCTGCGCCCCCCCCCCTGCCCTGGGCGCCTCCTAGCGGGGAGGAGCAGCGGCAGCGCGGAGGGGGCAGGGCCCCGCCCCCTCTCTGTGGCCCCGCCCCTGCAGGCTGGGGGAGGCCGCAGACGGCGCCGCCTGCCAGGGGCGGGGTCCCGGGGCAGCCCCGCTGGTTTGCCCGCTGCCTGGGCCCCTTGCCCCAGCAAATGGGGGGTCCGCGGCTCCGCACAGCTGCCTGCGCAGCACTAACCCGCCGTGGCTCCGGCTGAGCGCGGGGCCTTGGAGCCACAGGCCGGCCGCCGTCAGAACCGCGACTCCTCCATTCGCCCTGGCCCGAGGGCAGGGAGGTCACCCGCACTAAGCCTGCCTCGAGCGGGCAGACATCGGCTGGGGGCACGTGACCCCCGTGTCCTCCTCTCCTGCATCGCCTTTGTCTCCTGGATCCTAGTGACAGGGCCACATGACCAGTCCCTCCTAGCACAGGTCTGGTGTTCTGACATTCTGGCTGCTTGTGTGTCCTATACGTTTTGTTGCAATACACTTAATTGTAGAGTAGGGTTACCATAGTTGAACTTTCCAAAAAGAGGACACTCCTGAGGGACAGTGCATCAGTATCTACCAAGTCCCTATATTAATACAACGTGTAACAGTGAGTATAAAAAAGAAAAAAATGAAAAGCAAATTCCAAATCCATTACCTCACGAGTCCTTTCTGATGTTTGCCCCCCCCCCCCCCCCCCCCCCCCCCTGTTTAATCTTGGGATCCACACAAGAGGTCATTCTACTACTTTAATTCTCTAGTTATGAATTCCACAAAACGAGTTTATGACTTGCAAGGCAGGGAATATGAAGCGATCCTTCCCAGGTCAAAAGGAAAACTATGGAAATTCCAAGTTTAGATTTTTGTGGAAGGCTTCTTTTTCAGCCCCTTTCAATCCTCTCTGAATTTGGATGTAAACTTTGTGTTAGTCTCTTGTTCCTTTTTAGCAGTCCAAGGAAATTAGCAATCTGGCAAATAATGGATTTCCTCAATTAGGTGGAACTCAGTTCCTCTAGGGCAGGGTTCCCCAATCTACTGGTTGCGACCCAAATATGGGTCACCATTACATTTCAAACGGGTCGCCAAGTGTCTCCCCAGGTGGCTCTGCCTCCCTTCATCCCTTCGTTTTTGAATTGCCTTGGGTCACCACGTCTTCCTGAATTATCAAAATGGGTCCCCATCTGGAAAAGTTTGGGAACCGCTGCTCTAGGGCATTTCCCCTTTGTTTATGCAGTATCCATAAGGTGGAAACAAACATCCAAAACATCCTTTCATTCTAAATGCCATACAGAAGAATCTTCAGGCAAAAAAAGTAAAATGAGGAAGCAATAGCAGCAAAAGTTTCTTCAGTCACCCAGGAAAATAATCACTACATCAGATTCTACAAGGAGAGGGGGTTGTTACTGATTTTCAGAAGGAGGGCCAGTTAAGTGACTTGGTACATAGGTTGTTAGGGCTGTTAAAGCCCGGATCCGGGTTTTGGAACAGATACAGTCAAATTTGGGAGAACATGGGTTTAAGGATTATTTGGTATTTAAGGAGAGAGGAAGGAAGTCCGGATTAGAGGAAATGCTGAGTGGAAGGAAGGCATGGGGGACTAGCTGGGCCAGTCTGAGGTGGACTTGAAGAGCAATGATTGGAAAGGGGCTTTTGGGGGTAGATTCAAAGAGAAGTGGACTGGAAGAATGCAGGAATCGGGACAGGTGAGTTGAGGGAATGTCAGAAGGGATCAGTCACGTGTAGGGAGGGGTTGGGCCTGAGGGCAGTCAGGAAAAGTGAGGTGTCAGTAGTTGGGAGGGTCAGATTGTGAGTAAGGGCTGGGGATGTCTGCTCATGGTGGCTGCGGTGACTGATGAGGAGTTGGGTGTGTCAGGGGCGAAGCCAGGATCGCTCGGGGAGGGTCATGCAGAGGGGCCAGGTCAGATGGGGAGCACGGGGCTCAGGGAAGTGGGGTCCATGCCAGGGGAGAAGTCCTGTGGAAGGGAACTCCAGGGGGGGTTCCTGCTTCCCCCTCACTCCCCAAGGCGGCTCACCAGGTGGTGGGTTCCTCTGCGGGGCTCTGGGCTCCCAGCTCAATGGCAACACTCAGGGCAGGAGGTGTTTGAAAAAGAATGAGCAAGGCAAAATCCCGGACATTTTTAGATATTTAAAAAACACGGCCAGATGGAGATTTAAGGACCAAAAAGGAGGACATGTCCAGGAAAAACCAGATACAGGCAGTCCCCAACTTACGCGGATCCGACTTACGTCGGATCCGCACTTACGAACAGAGCTTTCTCGCCCCGGAAGTCGGGGCGAGAAAGCCCCGTTCGTAAGCTGCTCCGGTGCCCCTGGTCTGCTGGAGACCGTCTCCAGCAGACCAGGGGCACCGGGCGGGTTCCCGCGCTTCTGAGGCTTTGCCAGAGCAAAGCCTCAGAAGCGCGGGAACCGCTGCTGCTGCCCCTTGAGACCCGGTGCCTGTGGTCTGCTGGGGACGGTCCCCAGCAGACCACAGGCACCCGGACTGAAGCCGCAGCCGTGGCGGGGTCCCTCGCCTCTGAGGCTTTGCCAGAGCAAAGCCTCAGAGGCGCGGCACCCCGCTGCCGCTGCGGCTCTGCTCCCCGTGTCCCTGGTCTACTGGGGGGGTGGCGCAGCTAGTGTGCTCCCCCCCCCAGCAGACCAGGCTTTTGTTTTGGACTCTGGGGCAGAGCAGCTGGGGCGCTGCCGATTGGTCCTGCAGCGCCCGTGGGCACTACTGGACCAACCCGGCAGCACCCCAGCTGCTCTGCCCCAGGTCCTGATTCAGCCGCTGCTGGTCAGTTTCAGCAGCGGCTGAATCAGGACGTCTGGGGCAGAGCAGATGGGGTGCTGCTGGGTTGGTCCAGTAGCACCCCAGCTGCTCTGCCCCAGGCGTCCCCAAGTCAGCTTCTGCTGAAACTGACCAGCGCTGACTACACGAAGCCCCAGGCAGAGTTGCTCTGCCCCGGGCTTCCTGGAATCAGCTGCTGATCAGTTTCAGCAGCAGCTGACTTGGGGCCTGGGGTTCTTAAGTTGATTCTGTATGTAAGTCAGAACTGGCGGTCAGTTTCAGCAGTGTCTGAATCTGGACGCCAGTTCCGACTTACATACAGATTCAACTTAAGAACAAACCTACAGTCCCTATCTTGTACGTAACCCGGGGACTGCCTGTATATGGTAACCCTATTTTAGAGCTACCTGAAAAGTTCTCCTTGGCCTTCTCTTTTCCAACAATAATATCATTTAAAGGGTTAATAGTCCAAACTTTCAAATACACCGACTCTTTGGTCTTGTTTCTCTCTAAGAACCAGTCAAGTCTATGAAGAAGGAGTAGTGGCATATTACATGGTATGAATGCCATTCAGCCATGCTCTAACTCAGTGGTTTTCAAACTTTTTTTTCTCATGACCCAGTTGAAGAAAATTTTTGATGCTTGTGATTCAACATAATTATATCTTTTGACTAGAATGTGCGCTCTGGGAGTGGGGGGGTGGGGCGGAATGAGGGATCTGGGATGCATGAGGGGGGCTCCTGGTTCAGGGAAGCCTCAGAGTTGGGACAGGGGGTTGATGCTCATGGTGAGGCATGGGCTTACCTCCAGCAGCTCCTAGACAGCGGCACAGTGGAGATGCTAAGGCAAGCTTCCTGCCTCTCCTGGCACTGCAGACCACGCATTGCCCCGGAAGCCACCATCAACAGGTCTGGTTCCTAGGCAGAGGCACACAAGCAACTCTGAAAATGACCAATGGGAGTGTGGAACCAGTGCTCAGGGTGGGGGAGTGCATGAAGCCTCTCCCCATTCCCGCTAGGAGACACACCTGCTGCTGGCTGCTTGATGATCCACAATGCCAGGTCAGGCAGGAACACTAATCACTGGGTTACCCACCACAGCATGGTGACTCAGTGCCTGACATTGTGTGACCCAGTATAGGATCTCAATCCATAGTTTAAAAACCACTGCTCTCACTTATTGCACACACTTGTTTATAGCTGGTACTGAAAACTAACCCTCTATTTGCATGACACATTTGACAGTGCATAATATGAACTTTACTAGCATATAACAATTCCACTTGTGTTTATTTTCAGTATTTTGTAAGTGATTGCTATGCCTAGGAAACATTTTTGATTGACAACAATGGTAATTTGTTTCCTTTCTTCATATAATGTGTACAGCCGCATGCAAGTTTCCTCATATCAAGTCTCCAAATGTTCCTCAAGCTTCTCTTGGAGGGACCATCCATAAATTCTTGCAGAATAGAATCTAGGGGTGATAGTGGACCACAAGCTAATTATGAGTCAAAAGTGTAACTTTGTTGCATAAAAAGCAAACATAATTCTGGGATGCATTAACAGGAGTGTTGTGAGCAAGACACAAGAAGTAATTCTTCTACTCTACTCTGCACTGATTAGGCCTCAACTGGAATATTGTGTCTGGTTTTGGGCACCATCTTTCAGGAAAGACATGTATAAATTGGAGAAGGTCCAGGGAAGAGCAATAAAACCATTAAAGGTCCACAAAACATGACCTATGAGGGAAGTCTGAAATAATTTGGTTTGTTTAGTTCAGAAAAGACAAGACACTGTAACAGCTTTCAAGTACCTAAATGTGTTACAAGGAGGAGGGAGAAAAAATATTCCCCTAAAACATCTGATGATAGGACAAGAAACTTAAATGACAGCAAGGTTTAGGTTGGACATTAGGAAAAACTTGCTAGCTGTCAGGGTGGTTAAGCACTTGGAATACATTGCTTAGAGATGTTGTGAAATCTTCATCACTGGAGATATTTAAGAGCAGGTTGGCAGGACGAAGCACCATGTAGATCAGGGATCCCCCAACCTTTTGGGGCTGCCAGGCACCCAGGGGCGGGGCCACTCATGCCGGGCACCCATTAGCCACATCCCCTGACCCCCATTAGCCACGCCTCTGGGGGTAATACTTTTGGGGCAATTTGGACACATGACCAGAAATAAAAGGTGTTGTGTGACCCCCGTCCCCCACAAGGACTTTTCCCACCATCCTCTTACCAATAGGGATTAGTTTGGCCCTCACCACACCACCCCACACCACCCCACCCTCCATGCAACTAGACTGCAATTCCTTTAACCCAATGTGTGTGACATTAACTTGGGGGGTGGAGAGGCTGGGGAAAGTGTCCCCTCTAAGAGTTTCCTCCCATGAGCACAATAAATTGTGCACCAGTACTGAGTTTGTGGCTTGTTTGGATGTACCACTGAGGCACCCAAGTTATTAATAAGTATCTTATAAACCTCTGTCCTTTCCTCTCCTGCCATATCTCCTCCCCTTGCTCCATCAGCTCCCCTGGTGCCTGCTGCCCCCCCCAACCCCTCACCCACTTCTGCTGTTCTGACTCCTGCCCTTCTCACTGACCTCAGCCTTCCTGAGACCTACCCCCCTCTACCAGCCCTTCTCTCCCCCCTGTGCCCACTCCTCCAGTAGCCCCACGCTGATCATGTGAGCTACCCCTCCTCATCCCCTCTCCTAACACCTCCCACTACACACCTGCCCTACCTCTCTCCTCTGGTGCTGGTCCCTCCCCTGCAGGTGTCTGCCTTTCTGCTTCACCCCCAGCATCCCCTGGCACCTGCACTTTCCCTTACCCCTGTACCCCTCTGTGCCTCCCCCTTCCCTCTCTGCCCCTGCCCCCTTTTTCCCTGATGCCCACCCTCTCACCACCCTCTGCCCCCAATTCCCTCATTCCCCTGTGCCCTCACACATGCCTTGCTCCATCCCTGCCTTCCTCATGCCCACCCCTTCTTTCAAGCCTTCTCCCAGCACCTCCCCTTCTCCCCTGTAGCCCCCCAAAGCCCTTCCCCTCTCCTCTCCTAGCATCATCCTGTCCCTCCTCTCACTAACACTTCCCCTCCTGCCCTTTTCCTCATTGTCTCCCCTTGGCCCCCTGGCATTTGTCTCTCTCCTCCACTCTGTCCCTTGGTGCCTTCTCCTTTCTTCTCCTGACCATCCCCGCTCCCCTCAGCACAAGCCCCTTCCCTTTCCCCCTATTTTCCCCTCCTCCTCCAGCAGCCACCAGCTGGTCTGTAACAGAGTTCTAGGGTCGCCCTGTCACCCTTCTGGTGCTCCCCCTACTCTGTCTTTCTTAGGTTTCTCAGCCCTCTTTTGGGCCATAAACCCCCTCCCCACAGTCTCTGGTTCCCAAAGTTCCGGTAGTCTCCCCATCACTTGGTGCCTGCACCAGGTCCGACTCAGAGGGTTGCCAGGTGTCCGGTTTTCTACTGGACAGTCCGGTTTTTGGGCCCTCTGTCTGGTAAAAAAAATCCAGAAAATACCCGACACTTGCAATGTCTGGTATTTCCTGGTTTTCTGGCTGGGTGCCAGACTGAAGCCTGGCGGTGGCAGGGGGAATGACTGGAAGGTAGGGCGCAATCGGCACTGGGAGCCTCTAGTGGGGGGAGGGCTGGCCAGGAGGAAAGGGGGGCAGGAAGCAGAGCTGGCGGGGGGTCAGGGGCCACAGAGTTGGCCGGGAGGAAGGGGGGGACCAGGAGAAAGGAGGTGCAGGAAGCAGAGCTGGGGGGGGGTCAAGGAATGTGGGGTTGGCAGGGAAGAAGAGGGGAGCTGGGAGGAAGGGGGGATGGAAAGCAGCTCTGGGGGGGGCAGGGGCCAGCCGCATTGCCCCCAATCCCGCCCACGGACCTGCCGCACTGCTCCCGACCCCTCCCCAGGCCAGCCTCGCTGCCCCGACCCAGCCACGCTGCCCCAGACCCCAGGCTGAGCCCAGCCGCATGCTCCTGGCCCCAAGCCCAGCCACGCTGCCCCAACCCAACCCCAGCTGTGCTGCTCCTTAGCCGAGCCGATCTCCGGCCTAGCCGCACTGCTCCCATCCCCTGCCCGGAGGCAACCCCTTCCCGCCCGGGGTTTAAACTTACCTCGCTTGCTGGGGAGGTGAGGTGACGAGTCTGCTCCCTGCCGCCTGTTTCTGTGGGGTCCTAAGACCCACCGGTTTTAGCCACGCATGTGTGGCAAAACCTGCCCAGGGTCCGTTCCCCAGCGCACCAGGGCGGCCCTTTGAAACATTAGGGTGTGCCTGGGCACACCCGGCACACTCCGTGTGCACGCCAATAGTTTATCCCCATTTAACCATAACTCCCTCCATTGACCTCTATCCTCCTATTAACTGGAAAATAAAGTGAGAACACAGCTGCCTCTGTACTGAACCTCTCTGCAGCAACTGCCCTGGAATTGTCTACAATATGGTGGGCAATGGAATCTAACATATTCCAAAATAATCTGGCACAAAATTCAGATATGGAGTTCCACATTCCCTCTTGAGCTATAATTTTAAAAACAGGTCTTGAAGAAGATCCTCCCAAACAGATATGCAAAGTCTTGAGATTATGCAATAGGCATGCTGGGAAACAACCTACAATAGTTCTTTCTTTTTGACCATTTATTATAATTTTTGCTTTTGTTTCTCCCATAGAGAATAATGCACACATTTGAAGAGGTGGTATGGAAAAATAAATTTATCAAAATTCTAGACTATGCATTTTGCCAATATATTAAAAGCTTTTAGCTCACAGCACCAAATATTTACATCCACTCAATGTGCAGCAACAGTAAAAAAATAAAATAGAATGATTCCTACATTGGGAACCACTAAGAAAAGCATAGAGAATAATACAGAGAATAAGACAGATAGTATTTTATTGCCTCTATATAAATCAATGGTAAGCCCACATCTTGAATACTGCATATACATGTGGTCACCTCCTCTCAAAAAAGATATGATATCTTGCCACTGGAAAAAGTTCAGAAAAGGGCAATAGAAATGACTAGGGGTATGGAATGGCTGCCACACGAGGAGAGATTAATAAGACTGTGACTTTTCAACGAGATAATGAAGGGGAGATATGATAGAGGTATAAAAATCATGACAGGTGACGAGAAAGTGAATAAAGAAATGATTTACACCTTCCCATAACACAAGAACTAGAGGTCACCAAATGAAATTAATAGATAGCAGGTTTAAAACAAATACATGGAAATACTTCACACATGCACAGTCAACCTGTGGAACTCCTTGCCAGAGGATGTTGTGAGGGCCAAGATTATAACAGGGTTCAAAAAAGAGCTAGATAAATTCATGGAGAATAAGTCCATCAATGGCTATTAGCCAAGATGTGCAAGGAAGGCGTGCCAAGCCTTTGTCAGAAGCTGGGAATGGGAAACGGGATGGCTCACTTGATTACCTGTTCTGCTCATATCCTCTGGGGCACTTGGCATTGGACACTGGCAGAAGACAGAATATTGGGCTAGATGCACCTTTGGTCTGACCCAGTATGGCTGTTCTTATGTTCTTCAATCTGATATTTTTAACTTGAGTTTTTCCATTAGACCATTAGACTATTTTAGAATTATGACAATTATTGATTTTTCACACAACCAGTAAGAAATCTGCCTGCATTTTCCAAGGGAGATTCACCTTTGTAATATTTTGTGTGTTTCTTAGTCAAATTTATAGCAGAAAATTACATGTAAATAGATTTCTCATAAAAAATTTGATGCAGAATATAATTATGTTACAATAAAATTCCATTGATGCCCAAACTTTTTTGTCTATATCTCAAAGTACTCATAAGGACCCTATTACTGAAGTATTTGTGTTCCTCACAAGCTTTAGTATATTCTCACTATTCCCCTGTGAGGAAGGAAAATATTATCTTCATTTTATAGATGGGGAACTTAAGCACAGAGGAGTTACAGGTGAGATTCATGGGGAGGAATCACAGGAATAGAAAGAGACAGCTTCAAATCCCTTCTCAACATCAAGCTGAGGGAGTAATTAAACTTGGGTGTCTGACATCGTGGCACCACCGCTTCATCCTCTGGCTGTCTTGTGTTGTTTTAGGTGTACTTTGAGCATGCCTACTGGATTAGGCTCAAAAGGCAAGTCTAATATGTGAATTATGCTGTACAGTAATTGTAATGGGAATTATGAGTAAGGTGCCAATTGCTAGTGTCAGGAATAAAGTGGATATGAGCATGCCACACTGCTGAAATGTAGCAAAATTCAGGACAATGTAGCACTTTAAAGACTAACAAGATGGTTTATTAGATGATGAGCTCTCGTGGGCCAGACCCACTTCCTCAGATCAAATAGTGGAAGAAAATAGTCACAACCATATATACCAAAGGATACAATTAAAAAAATGAACACATATGTTTGTGGACTTTAATGGTGGAAACTTGGGTGCCTAGAATCTATTAGCACCCGCTGAGTAGGGGTGTTGTGAATGCCAGTGACACCTAAATCCTCCTTATGAATCTTGCTGAAAGTGACATGCCTATGTACTAGGGACGGTCAAAAGCAAGGAGGTTTTGGTAAACATGAAATTGTTGAAATTTTCAGCGGTTATATATTTACATGCGTGGGGAGGCATCTCTGCGGGAGCCGATGTGTGCGGAGAGCTGGCTTAAGAGCAGAGGCACCAGTTGCGGGGGGAAGAAGGGGGAGCGTGCTAGCCTATAACCTGATCCTTGCCCAGGTTCATCAGGTAACAGTTTAACTGTGTACACAATCACATCCTTACTATGGCCACCCAGGAAAGCTGTGGCAGTGTGTGAAATTGAGTCTGTGTTTCCTGGGCTAACACCCTAATTATTGGACCATTCTCTTTAAGGCCAATTCTCTTTAAGGACTACTTGTGTTCATTGAGAAATGTTTCTGAGATTGATTTTATGTTCATCCTGTCTCTTCAATCATTATATTAATAACTTATTAAATGATATATGACAAATAATAAAAAAAGAGTTGAGTGTGGAGCTTTTGAAAACATGTTGATGAAGGCCTCCCTTTCCTCTTGCTGGAGTTATTTAACATATATTTTTATTTCATTCATTGGTAACATTTTTCTCAAAGCCTAAAGAGTTTTAAAAAGCAAGATCTGTGAACCTGATAAAGTTCATCTTACTGGCCTACGAGTTCTGGAATGGGCATGGCCAAATAAATGGAGCCATATTGCAATTGGGTTGCCAGGCAACTATCATATTATCAGGAGCCTCCAACTCTGCTTGATTGTATCTAGTACTTGAAGCAGCAAAGAAGCCTAAAATAGTTATTGCTAGGGACAACCTTGCAAAATATAACATGGCCACTAATCTTCAGTATGTAATGTTTTTTATGGTAAAATACTAGTTTCCCCATTATTAGTAGTATAATAAAAACTTTACAAGGAGACTGCGGGCTGCTCAGTTTTCATAACAATTTTTGCAAATGTGACTAGTAATTTGTAATTCTTGGGTCCTCCATTTTTGTAATTTGTATTTACTTTTCTATGTTAATTGTGTTTATATAAATTCTGTTTGTTTGTTTATGACTCATCTCCAGGTTCCTAACTTGCCATTTAGTCTATAGGTAGCTCTCTATTTGCATTTTATTTTATTTTATTTTATTTTATAGTATTCAACAGATAAAATGACTTCGATTTTTGTCTGATGGTATATCACGCTCACAAACAAGATAACATTTTGCCTCCTTCCTAACCTGCCCAATGTCAGGCTTGGCTGTGGAGTTTGTGAATTGTACACCCTTAATGTCCCTCTGATCAGGGTTAAAGATATTGAAGCAGATTCCCTTTCTTTGATGACTTTCAGTGTTTCCTTTAGGGCTTGAAGCTCTGTGATGAATTGACCATAAGATATGTATTGTTGAGTATTTTGGTGTAGTGTGATTTGTATCTGGAATAAATTCCTTCACTAATATATTCAGAAAGATTATATAAGCATATCTGTTAATGGGCAGACTAAAGAATGCTACATTTCCTGAGTGACAAAGTGACCTCAGGAAGGTAGTCTTTGAAGGATTTACATAATCCATATCTAATGGAATTTTTAATGATTTCAAAGCTTCAAAAATAAAAATAAAATTTAGACTTCATTAGCTAACAATTTCATCTTTTGAGTCTCACTCATCCAAATGAAAATAGATTTAGATCTAAAACTTTGTGTGGTCCGATCTCATTAGATTCTTTTAAATACCATGTTGCTTTATGTTTTCATTGTGAACATTAGGATAAAACCTTTTCAGGTTTATAGTTCAGTGAAATCAGTGAGAAGATGTCCTTGTGTTTTAATCAAGATGAACTTGAAAGGTGAACATTGTAAGTGGTAGAAATTATTTATAATTTGGTAATAAAAGTTTATGTCTAACACTCCAAATTTCATGCAACTGTTATGTGCTGGCCTTGAGATATAAAACAATTGCAGTTGCCTTTATATTTGCCCAGAGATGTAAGGTCATAAATTATACTAATAGCGTCTGTAGTCATTCCCAACTCCCAAAATTTCCATAGTAACATCTTCACCTAAAACATAAATGGTTACAATTTTTTTTAAAAGAGTTGTATTGGCCTTTGTCAATTGAGCTTAATGATGGAAATCTGTATAACGTATAGCTATTGTTAAACCTTAAACAAGAAGCATTTCAGATCCCTGTGTGGAGGACCTAATTAAAATTTTAAAAAGTCAAATGATATCTGGTGGTCTCTTTCTTCTTTTTAATGCTGTAAAAACTGCTTCAAAATTAAGGGTTCCCGTACATCAGCATTCCTTACAGTGAGCTGCGTCCCTGATTTGGGAGAACTTCCTAGTGGGCCTTCGCTGCTTTATTTACCTTAGCCACAGAACCTTGCAGCTCCAATGGCTCTGGTTCGCCCTTTCCAGCCAAGGGGAGCCAAGGGTGATGCTTACTAGGTAACTGGTTAACCGGTTACCTGTTCACATCCCTACTCTCAGCTCCAAAAACAGTGAAGACCTTAAGGGTCTGATCCTAAACCCATTGAATTAAATCACAATCTTTCCAAGGGACTTTGGATCAGGCTCTAAATGAGGGAAAAAGAGATGAGTCCAAGCAGAAAAGACTGATCTAAATTGCAGCTCATATTTTTCCAAGGTGTGGAGTTTGTTTAGGTCCAGCTGTGCATGGCTCATTATAAAGTAAGGTTATCTGCAAATTAAGACCTAACTGTGACTTGAATTTTTGAAAGATGATTCTGACTTCCTTCCTAGACCACTCTGCTTTTGCAGTATCTCATGCTTCCCAGCAAAGAACCCATCTGTCAGTGCCCTCATACCTGCTATAATCCCTGTTCCATCCCTATGGCCCCAGTCAAATCAAACCCCAGCCCAGATTGTCCTGCCATAAGCGTAGGGGACTGGACTAGTCCGACTAGATGATCTCTTGAGTTCCCTTCCAGTCTTATGATTCTATGTTCCTTCTCAATGCATGCTTATCCTCATCCCTTCTAGAGACCGGTGGCATCATTACTTCCCACTAGAGCATTTGGGGAGTGGATCACTCAGGAGTTTCATGAATACAAGAAGAAAAGGCAGAAAGGACATGTTCACATCTTCATCTCTTTTCTCCTTAATAAGCCTCTAGCTACAGAAGAAAGTAGTATTCTCTTATAGAAACACATATTTTTTGGAACACAATAAGTAACTACAATACCACAGGCAGGATTCAATTTCCTGCTAACTCCCAGATCAAATACAATAATATAATTGCTGTAAATTAATTATGGAACACTTTTAGTCATTTTCAAGACCCACCCACATTGTAATACTGAAACAAACACACAATTAGGGACCCTTCCACATCCTAACGTGTTATGTAATCTATGAATAGCTCCATACAAGATAACTAAGCGCTACAGCTACGCGGCTGTTTTTGCGCAAAAACCTGTGGACCATCCATACCTCAAATGCGCTTTTGTGCAAGTAAATCGGCATTAAAATGGCAGAACAGAGGGCTTTTTCTGGTGTAGGTAAACCTCCTTCTACGAGGCATAACTTCTTTTTGCGCAAGAGTTCTTGTGCAAAAAGGCAAGTGTGGACGCTCCGCAGGGGAAAAAGCACAGGTGCTCTGATGGCCATTCTGTGAATGGCCATCAGAGCTTTCTTGCGCAAAAGCGTCCATGCAGTGTGGACGCTCTCTTGCACAAAAGCTCATTGCTTTTGTGATGTGCTTTGAGGTGTGGACGTGCTCTTGTGCAAGAAGTTTTTGCGCAAAAACTCTTGTGCAAAAGGTTTCTTGCGCAAGAAGCTTGCAGTGTAGACGTAGTCTACGATAAAGATGCAGCACCATCTATTGGTGGAGGAACTATCTGCAATGATCTTTATAGCTCCACTGTCGCCCCACCTGAAAACAGTAACTGGGGCAGGGGCATCCTGAAATGTCCCTGGTGCATTCATGAATCTAAAAGGCATTCTGCAGAGTTGGGGGGAAGGAGCCAATACTTCCCTCACAGTGGTTGTAGAAGTGTTGTAATTGTCTATAAAGGGCAGGCAAAATACAACCCATAAGCCAGATCCAGCCCATCACGTCACTGGATCCATTCCCCGACCTAGCAGGAGCCTTAGCCAGGCTCTCTGCCTGCCCTGCTCCCACATGCTGCTCAGAGCAGCTCTCTGAAAGCTGAAAGCATGGGGGGGGGGGTGGAAGAGGCTTCACATTCTGTTCCCACCCAGTCTCACAACTGCCATTGGCTCCTGCCCCAGATCACAACTGAAATCCTTACACCCCTTCCTATACCCATCCTCCAGGTCAGAATCCTGCACCCCCTTCTGTACCCCACTCTCCTGCCCAAGCTTACAACCCCCTCCTTCACCCAAACTCTCTCCCAGATCCCACACACCCTCCTGCATCCCAGTCCTTTACCCTAAGCTCTCTTCTGCACCCAACCTCCATCACAGATCCCCACACCTCCTCCATTAATATCATGGAAGAGTGCGGCTCTTGACCACTTACCAAATTCTTGGAGTGGCCCCCCCCATCAAAAATTATAGCCCTCCCCTGGTTGATAAGAACCACAGTTCACACTAGGAAGCTGCTGGGTTTGGCACAACCATCTAAATACACAGCTAGACACTGTACTGCTTTCTCATCAGTCCACTTATTCACAGAGAGTAACAACTCAAAGTCTAAGCAATCACATATTCCAGTCTCGTCTGAGTGATTAGTAAATTACATCTTAGGGAAAAGGACTTTTGCCATATAGAAGCCACTGCCACCAGCTGTAATACATGCTAATGGAATCATAGAGATTTATGAGCAAGTACCAGCTCCAACACAGACTATCAGGACTGAAATTCCTGCTTCCCCCTTTATCAGATAAATATCATCATAACATTGAGGCCAACTTAACACTAAAATAAAGATACAGTACCATCTGTTGGTGGAGGTGCTATCCACACTGAACATTGCAGGACCCCAAATGCTGCAAATCATGAAGGATCATAGGAAGCTATTAGGAGGGCTTCAGGGTGAGAGAAAGGATTGTGTGAAAACTGGGCTGGGGAAGAAGATGAAGTCAGGAGTAATTTCTTCTCATGAGGTTTCTCAAGTCTGCAGATAGGGAAAACTTTCAGCATAGTTTTGAAATCCACTTGAACGCTTTCACAAGCCTTAGGACCATGAGCACTGGGTGAAAGCCCAGCTGGGGAATGCAAGCCCCAGCCCTGTCCCTGCTGCCCAAGGCCCTGCCCCTGGAGCCAAGCCCTATCCACTCCCAGGGTATGTCTACACTGCAGTGTTTTTCCAGAAAAACAATACTTACGTCCACACTGCTGTTGCATTGTTTCGACAGAAAGTTGAAAGAAGGGAGGTTTTTTTTCTGACAGCGGTAAACCTCTTTCTACGAGCAAGAAGCCTTTTTCCAAAAAGCTTTTTCGGAAAAAGGCGTATGTGGATGCGGAAGAAGGTGTTTTTTCAAAAGAAGAGGCCTCCAGGAAATAACACAGGTACCATGGTGGCCACTCCATCCAAACTAAACGAGGTGTACTGGTAGTTCGGAATAGAGAGCCTAATCCGAGCTACCTACTCTGTGTCGCGTGTAGCCGCGGGCACGGAGTCTGCACTAACGGGCATTTAAAAATGGCAGCACCCGGCAAGATGCAAATGAAGCCTGGGATATTTAAATCCCGGGCTTCATTTGCAACTTTGGATGCCTCCATTAACCACCCTAGTTCGAACTAGGGTGGTAGTGTAGACATACCCAGTTTGTCTCTCACGCACAGGGCAGGGGAAGCAGGTGCAGAGGGGATGGGGTGCGATCATCACTCAGCCTGCTCGGCCTGGACATGGTGCTGCAGTCCATGCACGTGGAACCACATGCAGCACCAGTCCATGCCACGTGGCCTCTAGAGGCAGTCCTGGAGCACTCCTGGCATTCTGCTCACAGGCTCAGGAGAGGCCCCCAAATATATAATCCTGGGGGAGGGGCGTCCTACCACCACCCGCCAACACTGGAAGCAGGCTGGACACAAGAGTGCACGCACGACTCCACACAGATCGAGGAGTGCCACACACAGCACACGGGCATGCCTGCATGTGCGAGGCCCCACCTGCTGCCAGGCGCAGGTGTGTGTGTGGGCCCCATGGAAGGCCAGGCTGCTCCAGGCCTCTCTCCTACCCATGGATATCCCACTGTAGCTCAACACTTCCCTTGCCGGCTTGTCCGTGGGACGGGAGTGGGTGGGGGAAGTGGGAAGCATGGTCCCCTGGGCACCTCGGGGACCCAGTAGGGCAGAGCCCACTGTGCAGGCTACACATGGCCTGGCTCCCGGGATCTCCCCATCCTGTGATCTGAGGACTGTTGGTCACAGCTCACAGAGGAGGGCATGGCCTCAGGGACAGTGTCTGCATGGATGACTGACCGCCTCTCCCTTTTATTCTCCACACCTGGACCAGCCATTGCAGAGGGGCTAGCACTGCCAGCCGAGGCAGCCACCCAACCCCGGGGGAGCCACAAGCGCTCAAGGTTCCAGGAGGACTTCAGGAGGCAGCATGTGGGCATCCTGCGTGACATGCAGCAAGTCCTGGCCCAGAAGATCCAGGAGGACACCGAGTGGCGGAACCGCATGTGGGACCAACCGCATGTGCCATCCGGGAAATGGCACACCTGTCTCTTTCCTCCCACCCTGCTGCCCCCCCTGCTATGCCCATTCCGCCACCTCCCATCCCCCAAGCGATGCTTATGCCCCCTCCCTCTGCCCCCCACCATCCCTGACCCTGCTCCAGCCTCCCCACCTCCCCACTCACTCCCCTGTTGTCCCAGGTCCCACTGAATTCCAAGTTTGCTGAGGTCCCCGGACCCGAGGTGGCACTTCCAGCTGCACTATGCACCACTCCAAGTCCTAAGCCTCCCTCCTCGCCAGTTTATTTTATTATAAAAAAACCCCCAAAGTTTGTTTTGTTCAAATCAAAAGAGGTGTGTTTATTCAGAGTTCAGGAAAGGGGGGGAAGGGAGGCGTTGTAGTGAGAAAGGTATAGTGGAGCAAGGCACAGGCTCCTAGTGGGGAGGCCCTGGGGAGAGTTACTGGGGTCCTTCAGAGAAACTCTCCCTCAGGGCCTCCCAGATGTGCACCCCCAACTGATGGGCAGCTGTGCACGGCTGCTTGAAGGACCCCCTTCCCAGCTGGCCTCTGTCCCCCACCCTGGTAGGAAGGTTTCCCCCTTCCTCTCCACAATGTTGTGTAGGACAACACACGGAGACCACCTCAGGCATGTTGTGCTTCCCCACATCGAGGAGGGTCAGGAGGCACTTGAACCTTGCCATCAGGCGCATTCCACCTGTATGTGGGCCCAGCTGAGGTGGGCATCGCTGGGGTCCAGGTGGCTGGTGTATGGTTTCATAAGCCATGGCATGAGGGGGTAGGCCACGTCCCCCTCGATGCACAGTGGCATCTGCACATCCCGAACCCCAAAGTCACATTGGGGGAAGAATGTGCCAGCCTCCAGCTTCTGGTAGAGGCTGGAGTTTCTAAATACGTGGGCGTTGTGTGCCCTGCCTGACGAAAATGTCTGTAAACTGTCCATGGTGGTCGACCAGGGCCTGCAGCACCATTGAGAAATAGCCCTTCCTGTTGATGTAATGGGTGGCTTGATGTTGTGCACAGATTGGGATGTGGGTTCCATCAATGGTTTCCCCACAGTTGGGGAACCCCAGGACAGCAAATCCTGTGACCATTGGGTCCAGGTCTCCCAGGCGGATGACCTTGCATAGCAGGACGGAGTTGATTGCCCTCACAACCTACAGAAGGAGACAAATACACACACGAAACAAAGAATGAGAGGGAGTGCCTGAGCCCTTGAGAGGTGCCCGCTCCACCCCACCCCAACATCCCAGGAGCCATGTCCTATGAGGCAGCCGTTCCCCCCTCCCCCAGCAGCAGGGCTGTTTGAGGGCAGGACGGCACAACCTTCCGGGGACATCAAAGAACATCTTGTTGTCACTCTTAAACAACAGTTTGAAGATTCCTTTCCAGTAGAAGCTGAACCAGATAACTGAATGCACAATCCTCTTGGAGTTGAAATAAACTGCCCTTTGGATTTCCCAGTTAGGCGCAAGAGTGCTTGTTGAAATTTTCTTGCAATGAAACATTATGGTCAGAGTTTGAAAGACATTCCCTAGTTGAGTTTTGCATTGAAAGAACTGGACAGTACCCAGAACTTGCAGGCAAAGCAGTGCATTTTCTACTGCCATTTGCTATTTTGTATCTCTGTGAGACAGGATTTTCATCACTCACTTCCCTCAAGTGCAAATACAGAAGCAGGATGAATGCTGAATCTGACCTAAAGCTTACGAACATAACATCTGACTTCCTTGATGTTTGCTCACAAAAACAGGTACATCTATCACACTGGAAAGGTAAGATTGCTGATATTAAAATATGAGTTGTGTGCTTTTATTTGTTGAACAAAAAAGTTAATTATTAAGGTTTTTTATGTAGTGCTTTTATCCAAAGTGCTTTACAATAGTTAGCTACAGTACAAACAACATTTGGAAAGACCATTAAATGGTCCACCGAGTGCCTCAGTAATGTTCAAATGGTCTGCAGAAAAAAAAGTTTGAGAACAAGTGCTCTAATATACACTTCCATGAGCCTTCAAAGGCTTGGTGGCCATCTTTTGATGGAAAACTTCAAGCCTCCCTAGCAACTGGGTTATACTTTAAGCCTTGGTCTACACTAGGGAGTTATTTAGATATAACCCCCTTTTTTAAAACAAATAATAAGCAGAACGTCCATTCTACAAAGCCTGTTATTTTGAAAAAACAAAGTGGTTATTTCAAAATCTGTACTCTTGTTTTCCTTGGGGAATATTTTGAAATGGTTATTTAGGATTATTTTGAATTTAGTTATTTCAGAATAATTTCCTAGTATAGACAGGCCCTAAGAGCTCTCTTCAAGACAAGGGCTGGAGACTTACCTTTTTTTTTAAGTGAAAGCTTAGCCCTTTAGCATTTTTTGCTATATTATACTAAGATCACTAGAAATGCTGATTCACAGCCATGTTCCCATTTAAATAGTTAGTGCATTTTTCAAATTAGACCTTAACAGTAAAGTATTGGTTTTGCAGTAGATTTCAGCTAAAGAAATCTACTAACATTCTATTCTACATAAGATCCTATATGGTCCTCATCACATAGTCTCTGTATATCTTCTAGCAGTGCATTAAACTAATGTGACTTACATGTGTTATGTTTCTCTCCTGTTTTCTGTTCAGTTAAAATATAGTTTAACAGATGATATGAAAAAAATGTTTCTAGTATACTAAATATAGGATGGCAATTCCATTTAATTTCTCTTCTGACACTTATAACTAAAGTCTATCCACAACACTAACAAATTGGACTCATTGTTTTATGTTTAGACTTTTTGAAATATTTATGTTAGAGAAACACATGTCCTTAATTTTTCTGATGTGGAATATTAAATCCGCATGCCTTTTCAGCACAAATGTTTCTGCAGCCATCTTAGAGCTGATTCAGTACATTACATTGAAAACTGGTAGAGTCACGTTCAAGAACAGATCTAAGGACTCAAATCAGTATGACTCCCCTACTCTATAAGGGTATGTCTACACTACAGCATTAATTCGAACTAACTTAATTCGAATTAATTAATTCGAACTAAGCTAATTCAAATTAGCGCATCTAGACCCAAAAACTAATTCGAATTAGCATTTTGCTAATTCGAACTAGCGTATCCACACTGATTGGATGCTGGGTCGCATTTAAGGGCAGCTGAAACCGGTTCCGGCAGGGCATCAGGTCAGTAGTTGCTTTGTGTGGCTGCTGTCTGAGACTATCTGAAGCTCGTGCTTAAAGGAACCCCCCTGGACAGCCAGTTCTCAGCTTTTCTGCTTGCTTGCCAACCTCGCCAAGGGACAGCAAAGCGTTTTTCCCTCCGCTTGCTTGTGTCGGTGCTTCCTATTGGGGACGCCGCCGCAATTAGCACCATGGAGCCAGAGCTCACCCTGGGCATGCTGCTCCAGTTTGTGGATTTGCTGCTGCAATCCTGCCAGCAATGGGTGGAGGCTGCCTTTCACCATCTGGTGCACATCAGCCCCCTGCCTCTCTCCCTGGTCTCCCCCGGGGGTCATGGAGGAGCAGCAGCAGCGCCCGGATGCCAGCGTGCCCCGCTGCATCTGGCGTCTGGACACCAGCAGCGACTGGTAGGACCGCATCGTCCTGGAGTGCTGGGGAGACCAACAGTGGACCCAGAACTTCAGGATGAAGAAGGACACCTTCCTGGAGCTCTGCGAGTGGCTCGCCCCTGCTCTGCGCCAATGGGACACTCACATGAGGCCCGCCATCCCCCTCCAGAAGTGTGTGTCCATCGCCCTCTGGAAGCTCTCCACGCTGCACAGCTACTGATCCGTTGGGAATTAGTTTGGTGTGTGACCACAGACATTAATGTGGGCTGGTCCAGCAAGGCACACGACGCCAGGGTGTTCCGGAACTCCTCCGTGTGCCAGAGGCTGTAGGCAGGGACCTTCTTCCCCGACTGCCACATCAGGGTCGGGGACGTGGACATGCCCGTCTGCCTGGTGGGGGATACAGCCTACCCCCTACAGCCCTGCCTGATGAAGCCGTACATGGGGCACCTCAATCCCTCCTGGCAGGCCTTCAATGCCAGGCTCACCAGGGCCCGCATCATGGTCAAGAGGACCTTCAGATGCCTGAAAGCCCGATTTTGATGCCTCCTCACACGCCTCCATCTCGCCGAGCACAATATCCCTCCCATGGTGGCAGCATGTTGTGTGCTGAACAATTTATGTGAGCGGAAGGGGGAGGCTTTCTTGCCAGCCTGAATGGCTGAGGCTGAGTGCATGGCTAGCCAGTATGTGCAGCCCCGCACCGCCGCTGTCCGGGAGGCCCAGCAGGGGGCCATCCGGATCCGGGAAGCCCTGCGGGAGAGCTTCCAGGTGGAGGAGGAGGACTGAACTCTCCCTGCATGCCCCACTGGGGCCTTCTTCCACCCTCCCCTCCTTCCTCTTTCCCCTCTCTAACCCCCCTTCCTAATGTAAAATAAACACACCTGTTTTGCCAACAAAAATCTCTCTTTATTGTACATAACTGAGGTGGGGGAGGGAGGAGTGAGGGTGGGAAAGGGGAGGGGGAAACCTGGGGGGAGGGATCTGGAAGGTGGTGGAAGGGGAGGAAGGGAAGGGAAAGCTCAGGGTTGGGGGTCCTGCTGGCTGTCCCATCTCGCCGTACTGCGGGTGCGGGGACGTTGGGGGGGAGTGGGTGTGGAGAGTGGGGCAGGAGGGACAGGGGGTGCGGAGAGGGAAGAGGCGAGAGCGAGAGGGGGTGCGGAGAGGGACAGGGGGTGCGGAGAGGGAAGGGGTGGGAGGAAGAGCGAGAGCGAGAGCTAGGACGGCCACAGGGGCTGGAGCAGGAGGAGGCAGGAACCTGTCCACCAGGGTCTGGAGGTGACCTCTGAGGGCATGGCTCTGCTCCTCCAGCACCTCCAAGTTCCGCTGCCACAGCCGCAGGTCCTCCCGGACCCAGTGCGGATCTGGTGCTTCAGTAGCCGCAGGTGCCGCCGCTGGTAGTCCTCCAGGTTCCTGGTGCACCTGCTGGCCCAGGTGCAGGTGACTGTGGTGAAACAAGAGCAGTGGTCAGTTCTCCCTGGGGACACGGTGGATGAAACCCAGCCCCCCTCTGCAAGGCGAGGTCAGCGTGTGGGGAATGGGCCAGGGCCCCTGCATGACACCCAGCTGCTGCTCCATGGTGGGCAAGGCCCAGGCGCACGGTCCATGGGCTCCCTCTCCCCCCACACCTCCCATACACGTATGGGGAGCATGATGGCACTCACATGTGGAGCCCTCCCCGGTCTCGGACGACACAGCCGATGTGCTCTGTGGGGTGCCTCAGGAGTCCTGGGCAGGCTCCCTGCAGGCTCCTGGCTTTCGGCGTCCTCCTACTCCGTGTCCAGGACGGCTTGCTCTGCCCCGGGGTTGATCACCACTCGGGGGCAATGCACTGTGTGAGCTCCCAGAATGCGGTCCAGGGCCTCATAATGGGGGCATGCCTCCAGGTTGGCCCCTGACTGGAAGGCCCTGGAGTAGGCCTGCTGCAGGTACTTAATTTTGCAGCGGACCTGCTCCCGGGTCCGCATGTGGCCTCTGGTGGCCAGGCTGTCACCTCTGGTGGCCATGCGGCCGTGTTCCTGTGGCTAGTGCAGAGATAATGGACGTTAGAAGCCTCCCCCTAAACCTCGATAAGGTCCACGATCTCCGCACTAGACCAGGCGGGTGCCCGCCTCTTGCGGCCCCAGGCAGGCTCCTGTGAGCCGCCAGCCTGGTCCCGGGAAGAGGCGGAGGGCTGGGTGGCAGAGGGTGGCTGGCTCATCCCGTGCCAGGTGCAGGGTCTGCTGGCTGGGTGCTGGCAGGCTTGCAACTGGCACAAGCACTGTAGCCAGACTGTGCCCCTTTAAGGGCTCCGGGGCTGGGAGGGGGGCAATAGAGTTTCCCTGGTGGTGCTCAGAGTGGCCACCAGGGAAAGCTGGGGAGGGCTAGCCTCCAACTAGTTCAAATTAAGTGGCTACACAGCCCTTAATTCGAACGACTTAATTTAAACTAGGTGTTAGTCCTCGTAGAATGAGGTTTACCTAGTTCGAAGTAAGTGCTCCGCTAGTTCGAATTAAGTTTGAACTAGCGGTTTGCATATATAGACACTATGAAAGTTAATTCGAACTAACGGCTGTTAGTTCGAATTAACTTTGTAGTGTAGACATACCCTAAGTTAGCGCAAAGTGTTGCAAATCCAACTACCTATGGATTCTACTTACATGGGAAACGTGACCTGGGGAAATAAGGAATGACCACATGATTGCTCTGATTTGCATTAGTGCTGAACCAAGACACATCTAGCTCAAAGATTGAGGAGAAGAGACAAATTTTAAAGTGTTCAACCACCTTCCCCCCAAAACTTATGTTTTGTGTTCAGCAGACCTTAGCTGGACTTAAGGCTGTATAATCCATTATCTACAATATCAAAGAAGGTTCTACAGCTGACCTATAGCATGGTAAGCTGAAACATGCTACAAGGCATATACATCATTGAGCTGCTGGATGTGTATAATATATCTCTTTACAAGCACAAGAAGGAAATCTGCTATCACCTGATTTTTTTTCTGGTCACCCCGCTTACTTTTGCCACTGTTCTGTACTCTCACAGCTTCTCTGTTGATTTCAAAAGAATTGGATCAGGGATCAAGCTCCAAGTGGACAGGCTCCAGAAATGCGTATCTGTGCAATGTGTAGCCTCTTCTAGAAGAACATGTTAGAGCTAAAGTAGCAATATCTGTCTGTGCATTATCTGTTTCCCCTCATGGTAAAATAAAAGAAATAGGAATATGAGTAATTACTAGTACGTGCGAAGTTGAGCACGGGGAGAATTTGTGAAGACATTTACTAAGAGCATGATTATTTGTGTAAAATGGACTCTCACCCATAGTTGAGGCAGTTTGTGTAGATATTCACAAATGGGTTAGGTAGATTTTAAAGCCAGGTTGGCTGAAGTTGGGGGGAAGGGAGGAAGAAGCCTCAAATAAGACAAGAATTGCTTCCTTCCATTCTCAAAGTATGGATCTTTCAGAGACAGGAAGTGTAAGTTGATCCCATTGGCAGTATTTCTTTCTATAGAGCAGTAGTGAAAATGATTCAGTAGATCAGTGTGAGGAGAGTGCCTTCCTGGATAACAGCCAGCCTACCCCCCCCCCCAGCTACAGGTGGTTGCTGTAAAGTAGCTGTTTAGCTACAGTGGTACAATACTATAATGAGGAAAAAGAGAATGGCTGAGAAACAGAAAACAAAGAGGAAGGATGGTGTTGGTTATACAGCAAAGGGACCACAACTCAAGAGATCTGGATTATCTTCTGGCTCTACTGTAGACTTCCTGTGTCACCTTCAGCAAAACTTTAAATGCAGTATCTCAATTCTCCCACTTGTAAAATGAATATAATATCTAAGTGACAGATCTGGTTAGATGAAAGATGCAATAAAAAGGCTAAACACTATTAATATAAATTTTAATAATGGGGAAATATGGTTGAAATGTGGAAAATCTCAATTATTAATGGTTTCAGTGTTTTTAAACTGAGATTTAATCCACTAAAGCAGGAAACTGAAAATTTAATCTGTTAAGTACTTAAAATATTAGAGATTGTGATGCAATCATCCTGTTCTTGCTATACCATTATTAGCTAGAGCACTGAAGAGTTCAGTTTCATTAGAAAGGAGAAGTGATTTAGTGTCAGTATTAGGTCACTCTGAGAGCATTCATGAGCAGAGATTTCCAGTGGACTCAACTCATGGTCATTGACCACAAAATCATTATGCCTGAGGTTAAGGCAGTGAAACTGAATATGAAAACTATTTTGCTATTTAATAACAAGAATAGATAAAATCCAAAGATAGGACTAGAAATAAAAATGCATTTTATAAAAATAAAAAACTTATGAAGCTTTATATGAAGTTACAAATTCAAGTTTTTAATTAAAAAGAAAAAGGGATGTTAAATGTCTTGTTTCTTTTTCAGTAGATGCAGTACTCCATTTATATTTTATAATCTGTAAACAGAATCAGCCATAGACCATTTGTCAGTAAACCAATCCTGATACCTGATGCTTCAGAAGCAGATGAAAAACAAGCTATAATGTACATGATTGTGCAGAGCTTGCACACAAGGGAAATATTTCTTCCTACTTTATTTCTTGGTCTCTTTTTTTAAATAAAAGCCTAAACTATCAAAAATAAAACAATAAAATCAGTCACTCAAGACTATGTATTAATGTCTCTTTGCTTCATGTCCAGAGATAGGAATGTAACATTTTAGGGAAGGAAAACAGCGTAAGGCAAATGGCTCACTACTCTATTGTCCACACTGAGTTTTTCATAAAATTACCCATCAGTTCAGCTTCTCTAGCACTAGAAAAAGTGGGAATGCTACAGCAAACAAGGTGCCAGGGTTTTACCATCAAATCATATAATGCTTTGTAGAAAGTCTCTAGATGACACAATGGTAAAAATGTCTGTAATCATCAATGCCTTTCATTAGAAATCACTATTGGAGCCATACGAATGTTGCAACAATGGGAAAATTTGAGAAAAAGTTCACTGTAGACAAGATCTGACTATGGAGTTGAAAACGTCTGATTTGTTCTTCTGGAGATAGAATAGATGCCAGAAGGGGAGGGTCTATAGTTCTGGGAAGTTGCATGGCTAGGAAAGTATTAGAGTCTTTCAGCTGAACTGAACTATACTTTCTTCTGAATTGGACCACAACAAACTATACTTTTCACTCTTTGGATTGCTTATTGAAACTAAATCTATTTTAAAAACTTCCACATCCAGGAAGAGAATCACTCAGGTAAAAATGAGAGAATGAAAAGTTAGGATAGCGGAGAGTAGTGGGACACTAGAGGGAAGACAGAAAGGTGGAGGGTATGTCTACAATACAGCGCTATTTCAAATTAAATTATTTCAAATTAGTTAATTCAAAATAACACATCTAGACACAAAAACTAATTTGAAATAGCGTTTTTCTAATTTGAAATAGCACGTCCACATTGAGTGGACCCTGAATCGAAGGTAAGGCTGGCCGGAATCAGTGCCAGAAGGGCATCAGGGTCAGACTTAGTGTGTGGTGCTGCTGCCTCAGGCTAGCCGAGATCTGTGCTTAAAGGGACCCGACCCCCTGTCCCAGACAGACAGTCCTCAGGTTTCTCTGCTTGCTGGTCTACCTCGCTGAGGGACAGCAAAGCATTTGTGTCTCAGAGTGCTCTGCTTGCCCTCACTCGGGACACCATGGCACTCTGAAACATGGAACCAGACCTGCCCCAAGGGACTCTGCTGCGTCTCGTGGACAGCAGCCTGGCTGCACTGTCTGCAGGCTGCCATCCGGGAGCACCATCAAGGGGCTGTCAGGATCCAGGGGGCCCTGCGGGAAAGCGTCCACCCTGAGGAGTGCTAACATTCTCCCTGGTCTGCCCCACTGGGGGCTTGTGCCCCATTCCTTCCTCACGTCCTTCCACTTATCCTTCCCTAGTCCCCCTCCCTTCCTGATGTCAAATAAAAGACATGTATTTTCAAAAATATAACTTCTCTTTATTTAACACAACTGGGGAGGGGGAATGAAACTGGAGAAACGGGGGAAAGGAGGCGGGAGAGGGCAGGAGAGAGGAGGGGGAAAAACTGGGAGGAGGGAGCTGGAAGGGGGAAGCAAGAGGGAGGGGAAGCTCAGCACTCAGGGCTGGGGGTCTCGCTGTGCCAACCGCCTCCCAGCATGGTGGGGAGGGGGCCTCGGCATCCCCAGGGGGATGGGGAAGAGGGGTGAAGGTTGAGGTGGGGGATGTGGATATTGAGGAGGAGGATGTGGAGGAAAAGGTGGGAGGGGGGCAGGAGTGAGCAGAGGAACAGTAGTTGGGGGGGCAGCAGGAGCAGGACTGGCATAGGGCAGCATGCTCTGCAGCAGGGCCTGCAGGTTTGTGTTCATCACTCAGTCCTGAGCAAGCTGTTTCCAGCGGAGCTGCAGGTCCTCCAGCAGGGCCCCCAGGTGCTAGTCCCAGTACTCCTGCCGCATGCTGGTGATCCGGAGCAGGCCGCAGGTGCGGGAGCATGTCCCGGGCGGGGTGGTGCACCCTGCACGAGCAGCTGGTACAGCTGTAGAGAAAGAAGAGAAGTGGTCAGTTCTCCCCGGGGACACAGTGGATGATGCCCAGCCCCCCCCCCCCCCGCGACATGAGGGCGACCGTGCGCTACACCGTCAGAGCCGATGTGCTTGCACAGAGGACATGGTCAGGATGTCTGGCTCTCCCCAGGACTGGGAGCTGTCCCAAGACCGCACCCATGCCCCTGTGTTGTGTATAGTGTGGCCGGGGTGGGGGGTGGGGGGGAAGATTTTCCCTGCTTCTGTGTAGAGGGGGCGTGTGAAGGGAGAGCATCCTGCTGGGTCCCGCCCTGGGGTTGGGAGTGTGTCAGGTCTCTTCACACACACACACACACACACACACACACACACACACGCCTATTGGGCCACAGCCCCTGGGTGTCACGCAGCAGGAGCCACCTGCCCAAGGATGGCATGGTACGTGCTTGCATGTGCACAGGTGGCTGTGTGATCCGTGGGAGGCATGGCCCACATGCGCAGTCCATGGTCTCCCTTTCCACTTCCCCCCCACTGGGTAGGGGACAGTGCTGGCACTTACCTGGTATGGCCTCCCTGGACAACCCTGCTGACTCCGGTGCCGGGGCAGCTGGTGGTGGCCCCTCAGGTGTGCCCGGGTCAGGGCCCTCTGGTCCCGGCTCGCTGCCTCCTGGGCTGGCACGGACTGCCCCGCCCCCAGGAGTCAGTCGAGGGCGGGGAAGTAGGGGCAGGTGGCAGCACCTGCTGCGGCGCTGCCCCTGGTGGCCCTGGCGTACACCTGCCACAGCTCTTTCACCTTCAGGCGCACCTGCTCTTGGGTGTGCCTGTGGCCTTTCCTGGCCATGGTGGCCGCTATGTGGCCATAGACAGCTGCATTCCTCCACCTAGTGCGGAGATCATGGAAGTTGGGGGCCTCCCCCCAAACCTCAATGAGGTCCACGATCTCCGCACTAGTCCATGAGGGTGCGTGCCGTCTATGGTCCCTGGCTGGCCTCTGGGTGCTGGGGGACTGGGCGGAGGATGGATGGCTGGCACTGGCTGCCTGGCTCATCCTGGGGCCACTGGGTCAGGGGCACAGACTGCTGGCAGGCCTGGCTCTGGCAAATGCCATCTGACCAGAGTCTACCCCTTTAAGGTCCCCGAGTCTGGGGGAGAGGAGTTTTCCTGGTTTGGCCCAGAGTGGCCACCAGGGGGAACTGGGAAGGGCTGGAGGCTCTCTAATTCGAAATAAGTGTCTACACAACACATATTACGAATTAGCTATTTCGAATTAGGTGTTATTCCTCGTAGAATTAGGTTTACCTAATTCAAAATAAGGGCTCCTCTATTTTGGATTTATTTCAAAATAGCGGTTTGTATGTGTAGACAGCTATTACAGTTAATTCAAAATAACATCTGTTATTTTGAATTAACTCTGTAGTGTAGACATACCCTAAGGTCAAGTGAGGCTGGAAGGTGGTAGTGGAAGAGTCAAAAGACAAAAGAGAAGGACTATGCTAGAAGACAAAAGAGAAGACTATACAACACTTTAAAGACTAACAAGATGGTTTATTAGGTGATGAGCTTTTGTGGGAAAGACCCACTTCCTCAGATCAAATTCTGGAAGAGAGTTGGCATGACCAAAGGAATACAATGAAAAAAAGTGAACACATAAAACTGACAAATCAGATTTAGAACCGAAGGGGGGTGACGGGGAGGGCTAGTATCTATGAGATAATATTAGGGGTGATAATTGGGGAAGCTATCTTTTTAATGGGTAAGGTAATTAGCATCTGTAATATATATCTATTATAACAACTATTTATTTTCTTTTAAGAATGATTAATAGGCCAAATATATATACACAAATTGCAAAGTCTTGATTGCAAAGTCTTATATCAGGTTTGTAGTAGTGATGGAATAGGCTACTCGCTTATCTCTGGTAACTTCCAAAAGATTTGACAGTCCTCTTCAGTCTATAGTTCAAAATGCTCCTTGTTGTAAATCCACAGCCCAGGTAAGAGGCAAAAATGGAGATTGCTGGAGCTTTATTCTCTACCAAGCTCACTGCCCCTCTTTGTGGAAAGTTAGTGGCCTGGGATGGAGTCCAGGATCACGTGCATATCACGTGTCTTTACATGCCTCACTCTCATGGAGGGTGGACATTGCTGCTTTGGAGTCTGAGGCATTCGCAAGAAGATCAATCCGGGTGGAATGAATTTCTTCTGTGGCCTATTGTGGACATCAGTGCATAGCTGCCCATCCACCTATATACAGCTGCTCCCTGAGTTAAACGAGTTACAGACCAAAGACTTAGCCATAACTCGAAGTGTTCATAACTCAGATCCCATAGAGTTACATGGTGACCGCGCTGTTCATAAGCGCGGATCACCGTTCATAACTCAGATCCGCATTTACAACTGCTCTGGTCGTAAGTGCAGATGGTCGTAAGTGGAGGTGTTCGTAACGTGGGGAGCGGCTGTATGGTCTCAATGTAAATTTTATCTTGAGGGGGTTACCCAGGAATATTCCACATTTGTAGGATACAAATCCATAGCCAATATTCATAACTTCAGATACAAAGATGATACATGCATATAAACAGGATCAGACTTTGCAAATTGTACTTTAACACCTTACATGACATAACTTATGAGTTTGTTGCATTTGTATGACACTGGTAATATCAATGACAAAAAAAGGTCATATTCAGTCAAACAGCATTACATCCTCCCTAACCCTGTCATAAAAAAAGATGTCCCAATTTTTGCCTTCAGCAATTTAGTTGCCCTGGACACTTGCCCACTTGAAAATGGACTGAGATCAATTAATTTCCATGCGATATGCACAACAGACAGTAAAACAATTATTCCTGGCTTTAGTGACATGGGACTCAGGTATGAACCAGTGATTGGAGATGAAAGGTTTCATAATCCATTAATAATTCTCTGAACCATTCAGTCTGTATTCCATGAATAAGAGTATGAACAACAGAATATTTCATGTGGATAATGATATTTGTCAATGTTCTATTCTGAAAGATTATCAGTTTGAGAATGATTCCATGTCAAACACAATACCAATACTATTTTTTAAGATGTATCCCATTTCTGTGATGATTTTTGCTACCTTCGTAGCAACTACTACATAGATACAATGCAGATGTATACCACTTGAAAAACTGTGCACTGAACACATTTAAGAAGTGGTGCTGTCACTGGACTGGGGAGTCAAGAGACAAGTTATATAGCCAGTTTTGCCACTGATCTGCTCTACGGCTTTGGGAAAGTCATATATGCCCTCCTTTGTAAAGGGCTTTCAGTTCAATGGATAGAAAGCACTACATAACAGCTAAGTATTATTAATATCCAGCTGATGCCATGAAACAAAGATCAATAATTATTTATATTTTTCCTTGCTATTCAGGAGGTATTTTGCTGCAAGACATTTTCTAAAATAGTGTATATAATAGCTGAATGCTGGTATGCTGCTTCTTACAGACCACACGGGTCTTCTGCTTTATATGTGATTTAAAGAGAAAAAACAGGATAGATTCTTATATGGCTTTTCTTTCAAAGCTGGAGGGTTAATGTCAAAGGAAAAGATTAGTGATTTACTGCATGAACAAATGTAAAATATATGCATTAATTTTTATAGCGCTGTATATTCATAGTTTACTCATATGGTTTTAAGCCCAGATTTAAAAAATAAATAAATAAAAGGATTTTTTGAAAATTGCTCCACTTTATATAGTTCACAGTTAAGAAAATGTAAATTTATTTTTAACGTAACCTCATTACTAGCAGTCTACTTTTTTTTCTTTTGACAGTAAAACAGAGTGCTTATCTTCATATTTTCATAATGAAAGCTCCCCAAGAACAGGCTACTGTGGCAGATTTACAGCCTTTGAGCAGGAGAACTGACAGGCATTTTAATATGAAAGGAGATATGATGTCTTTAATGTACAGTGATGTCACTTTTAACAAGGTAGAAGCCGCTTTTTGCACTGCAATCACCATAAAAAGTGAAACCTGCCTGCTGCATGAGTGACCTTTTAACCCAGGGAAAGGTCACAAATAATAGAAAAAAGAAGGGAGTCTTCTTACTCAGGTGGAAGGGTGCACTCTGAGGTTAGAGAAACACGTCTATTGTGGATGTGCATTAGCTGCAGGAAGTTGAAGTCAGGAACAGTCTAGCCAGAGTTAACCTTGAGAACAGAAAAGGAAAGGATAATGAAAATCCTCACGGGAGAGTTAAAATAAAGGCTAGATTTCCTTTTGACCATCTTTTTTCCTTTTATGCCACATTGACTGGGCCTAATCATTTCAAAATGATGTTGACAGCAATATAGTCAGTCATTAGCTAGATGCATGATATTTCGCCAAGAAAAAGGACAGCAAGCAAATATCACAACCTAGGGTCTTCTATTTGTAAATTAGGCCTTAAGGGTTTAGTTTCTTGCTTAGGAAATAATGCTGTTGATTCTGAAGTAGCTTGAAATTCTTAAATTAATATCAAATGTTCTTCTTTTAAGTTTCTTCTTAAACCTGCTGTCTTCTGACTAAGCTGCATAGGTTATTATGTAATCCTGAAACTATAAACATAAAAGAAAATATGTATTGGGAACTGAGTTTTCTGGCCATCTTAAGAGCGTTTGAACCTGCTTTCATGAGTTTCATGGGGAGAGGGTGTGGCTGGTGGGGGCTCTCCCTCCCAGGTTTGGGGGCAGGGAGCTGTCTCACAGGCAGGAGGACCCCCACTTACCATCTTGTCTGCCACCTGGCTGGGTGAGTCCCTTTCCAGCTGACCACTCCCTGGTGGTAAGGCTGCCTGCAGTAGTCACTCTGCACTATAGGGCTACGTCTACACTGGCCCCTTTTCCGGAAGGAGCATGTAAATTTCAGCAGTCGTCGTAGGGAAATCCGCAGGGGATTTAAATATCCCCCGCGGCATTTAAATAAAAATGTCCGCCGCTTTTTTCCGGCTTTTAAAAAAGCCGGAAAAGAGCGTCTAGACTGGCCCCGATCCTCCGGAAAAAGTGCCCTTTTCCAGAGGGTCTTATTCCTACTTCAAAGTAGGAATAAGAGCCTCCGGAAAAGGGCACTTTTTCCGGAGGATCGGGGCCAGTCTAGACGCTCTTTTCCGGCTTTTTTAAAAGCCGGAAAAAAGCGGCGGACATTTTTATTTAAATGCCGCGGGGGATATTTAAATCCCCCGCGGATTTCCCTACGACGACTCGTGAAATTTACATGTCCCTTCCGGAAAAGGGGCCAGTGTAGACGTAGCCGATATGTCCCCTGTGCTCACTATCCCAAGCGGCTGCAGTGAGTATAGCACCCCTCTGAACAGCCCCTCCCGTTCCATGTTATGGAAAGCAGTCCCATTCCTGGCACTTCCCATTTTCCTGGCACAACCAAACATTGACCTTGCTTTAAGTTAGGAGATGAGGAAGTGCATACCAAATTTGGTGGTGCTACCTCTTACCGTTTAGGAGGAGTTCTTAAACAGACTCATGGACAGGTAGACAGGTGCACATTCCTAATATAGATAGATATAACTGGTAAATTGGGTCAGTGGTCAGGAAAAATAAAGTACCCACGGAAATTCACCAAGTTAGTGAACTGAAATCCAAGCCATTCAAACCAGAAGATGAAGTTCCAATTTCAAGATTCCAGAAGATCAAGTTAACAGAATTCATGTTGCCCAGTATTTTGACATTTCAATCTTGAAGGATATACTGAGTGCTGTTGGCATGAGAAGTAGAATTCTCTTTTCCTGCTACTTGTACAGAAAACCTAAATTGAAAAAAACAAATTCTCTCAACAAGATCGGAATCAGTATCCTTTCCAAGAATGGTGCTACAGCAGCATCTTAAGCCCTAGCCCAAATAGTAATACGCAGGCTGGAGGAATAAGTCACTGTGTTGGTCAGTACACCTATAAGTACAGGTTTCCTATGACATCAACAATTATCACTGATCTAATAGAGTTCCCAAGAACATTAAAAATAGTATTGAAGTAACTGTTACATTTAGTTTTCACAAATATTTGTGTTCAGTTTTGAGAATATAAACATTCTTAAACTGTTCTGAAGCTGTACATTTTCCCCTCCATTGAAAAAGTCTCATTTCAGTCTTCAAAATGTAGGGAAGAAAAAGCTTCAAAATAAAGTTTACATATAACCCCAAATTATAACAGGCAATATAAGAAATGTGGTTCTGGTACTAATTTCTTCTGTTTTAGATTCCCCTACAGATGTATATGTATCTACAAACATTCAGATGCCAATACTATAATTTAGGTTTTAAATGGTTCTGTAATGATTTGAAAAGTTCCCATGTTCAGAAACCTGACAGTCAAGACATTGACTACTTTTGTGTGGGTTTCACTTCATTCAGCTTCCAAGGCCATAGGATGAGCTTCCTTCCTCATAGAATACAATGTTCAGACTCCCAGCAGTGAAGCACTGGGCTCATGTAGCTTGACTATCAGAGGGTATGTCTACACTACCCCGCTAGTTCGAACTAGCGGGGTAATGTATGCATACCGCACTTGCTAATGAAGCCCGGGATTTGAATTTCCCGGGCTTCATTAGCATAAGCGGGGAGCCGCCATTTTTAAATCCCCGCTGCTTCGAACCCCGTGTAGCGCGGCTACACGGGGCTCGAACTAGGTAGTTCGGACTAGGGTCCTATTCCGAACTACCGGTACTCCTCGTGAAACGAGGTGTACCGGTAGTTCGGAATAGGCACCCTAGTCCGAACTACCTAGTTCGAGCCCCGTGTAGCCGCGCTACACGGGGTTCGAAGCAGCGGGGATTTAAAAATGGCGGCTCCCCGCTTATGCTAATGAAGCCCGGGAAATTCAAATCCCGGGCTTCATTAGCAAGTGCGGTATGCATACATTACCCTCCTAGTTCGAACTAGGAGGGTAGTGTAGACATACCCAGAGAGAACTTGCAAAAGAGAAGTCACTTGGTGTAGTCTCCCTTTTTCTAAAACAAGATTTCATGAATTTTCCTGGCATAGCTCATCTCTCTAAATAAAACATGTCTTATGAATCACTTCCCCTCATATTTATAAGGATCAGTGTCCCTAGAACCTCTATCTGTAGGGCCTGCAATAGCTGAGTTCCTACATTGTCACTATATAGAGCCCTACATGGATGCTTAAAGTTAGGAATGTTCTTAAGTGCATATGAGTTTAAGACCATTGTTTATATGAGAACTAGGGATGTAAAATCCTGTTTAATAAGTTAACCAATTAGAGGAGTAAGTGGGGAGGGGGGCACGCCAGCTGGAGTGGCCCTTCTGCCATGAACAAGGGCTGCTCCATCCAGCCTGCTGAAGTTGCCTCTGCTTGCACTTGGGCAGGGGTGGGGGGCTAGGCCAGGGCCATCACAGACAGGGGATTCTCCAGGGGGCTGACCAGAGCAGCCCCTGCTTGCAGTGCCAGATGGGCCAAGCCCATCACAGACAGCCCGCCCCTGCCTTTGGTAAGTGAGGAGCTGCTCCAGTTAATCAGAACTGGTAAGCCTCACCCGTTAAGGGTAAGGCCAATGGGTTAACCATTCACATCAGTAATGGGAACATGTGTAGGTGTTGCAGAAAGTATTGCCAAAAGAGTCCAGAGTGACAGCACCTTCTAGCCCTCTGATTGGCCATGCACACTATTTAAATCTGGAGAGCTCTGGGTAATCATGGGCTACGTCTAGACTGGCATGATTTTCCGCAAATGCTGTTAACGGAAAAGTTTTTCCATTAAAAGCATTTGCGGAAAAGAGCGTCTAGATTGGCACAGATGCTTCTCCGCAAAAGCACTTTTTACGGAAAAGTGTCCGTGCCAATCTAGACGCGGTTTTGCGCAAGAAAGCCCCGATCGCCATTTTCGCGCTCATTTTTGCGCAAAAACAATACTGCGTTGTCTACACTGGCCCTCTTGCGCAAATGCTTTTGTGCAAGAGGGCTTTTGCCCGAACGGGAGCAGCATAGTATTTCTGCAAGAACACTGACAATCTTACATGAGATCGTCAGTGTTCTTGCAGAAATTTAAGCGGCCAGTGTAGACTGCTGGCAAGTTTTTCCGCAAAAGCAGTTGCTTTTGCGGGAAAAACTTGCCAGTCTAGATGCAGCCATGGGCTTTTGGCTTGCAGTGACTCTAGGCTGCTTCTTGCTTCCTGTTCTCTAGTCTGATCCAGAGTCCAGCCTGATAATTGTATCTGGTCTGATCTGACCTCCTGATTCCAACCTGGTAGTTCTCTGATCTCGACTCTTGGTTTTGATCACAGCATTAATAATTACTATGATCCTTGCCCACTGACTATTGTATCATAGCTGTCCATGACTTGGAGACCATCTGTGACTGCTAGGCAGGACTTCATATGCCACAGTCCATTACATAATAACAGTGGACCAATTCCTTCCTCACCAGTGACGTATGCTGGCAGTTTAACTGTGGGATTTGATTCCAGCATATGCAGTTTGACTTCGATTACCTAATTTTGGTTTATGAGCCCCATTAAGAAGCCAGATTTACATTATTTGAAAGTGATAAATAAACTACATATGGTGTTTGTACAACTTTCAGTAGTGTTATGGGCATACCCTTGTGTTCTGGTAATATATCATATCCTTAAATATTAATTTCCTCATTCAAACAAATCTGGATTCAAACTGCCAGAGTTACGATTCTATCCAACCAACCTTCTTTTGGATTCCTCCCACATATACAGAATCATTCACATTCAGTTTAAATATCCAGGTTGGTGAGAATGATATTTGCTGTTTTAAGCATCTTCTGTTTGACAAATTAAAGGTCATAGTTGGAAAACTGGTCATTTTAGCTCACTCATTTCTACGGAGTTTGTTAATTCTTCCTGGTTAATGGTCCTTTCATATTCAGATTGCATGGTTACATCTGACTCACATCAAATGCTTCTTAGAAATAGCAGCTTAAAAGAGAAGCTATTTCTTTCAAGTATTCCATTTTTATCTGAATTATTGGTATCACGGGAAGATTGATTGGTGTCCTATAGGAGCCCAAAATGCTAAAATGCTTTGCTGTCATGGTCTGTTGCAAAGGATAGATGTCTCGATTCTAATCAACTGTGCCTGAAGTCTGAAACCAGCTGAATCTGTCTATCAATTAGGGTGCCTGTGTTTATAACAATATTGAGAGTATAATGGTAATGAAGGACCACAGTCATGGCTCGGATAGAACATATTAGTATTAACCTCAGTGCTAGGTCATGCACTGTCCTTTTTAATGAGTGATGTTAGGGCTTCTTAGACAAGTGCATTCTAAGCTGAAAAATAACAACCTCTTCTAGCCTATTATTTCAGGTGGCATATTTAAACCACACTTGAATAGATTAAGCCAATCTCTCTCTCCACAGATGATTTAGAAATTAAAATATTTCTCCCTTATGTCCCACATTAATGTTTTGCTCCTACAACATTTCAAAAAAATATGAAAAATAAACAAGAGATGGGGCACTCTGGTTCTTGTCCTCTTTCCCCACCTTAGCAAATTGATAGGAAGGCATTTTACATGCATTAGCGGTAGACAGGCAAGCCATTTGTAAGGAATTGGTTCATTTAGATATCCTTTTCATTGACTGCCCTGCTTTTGAGGTCACCTGTCTGTGCTTCGTTGTAAAGTACCAGTGCCCTCAGCCACCCTTTCCAAGTGTTCCTAATTTGCAAGTCCAGTAACTCTCATGTTTTGCAGGTGTTCTAAATGGAATGGTACCCATTAGTTAGAGGCCCCTGATAGTGCCTTGCTCTCATTTTCTCACTCAGTCATGTGCACACATTTCATATTTTAAAATATACATGCACAATGTCAGTAAATTGCGTATTTTTAGGTTTAATTGAAAGTTTCCTACTGCACCTTCCTTCTTTATTTACTTTCAAAGGTACTCTCATAGCACATTTGAAATGTACCTATTTCTCCCTCAAAAGTTGAAGGATAAAAGCAACTGATTCCATTAGTCATCACTCAGACCAGTGAAGTTTGTACCTCAGGATGTGCTGATTAAGTGTACTGTAATTTATAGTTAAGAGGAAGTATGATCCAGTGGAATATGCTGCCTAGAATTAAAGGACATTTTGGTTCTAGTCCCAAAGTCTACATTTAATGTTTTGTGATCTTGGATGAGTCACCAGATGCCTTGTATCAGTTTCCACACTTATAAAATGTGGTGATACTACCCAATTATATCCTCCTTTGTAAGTTTCTTTAAATCTATTACAAGCATTATAAACACTATTAGTAGTGTAATCTCTGATAACACTAAATAGATGTGCCTATTGTACATCAAGAGTAGAACAGGATTGGTGTATGTATGAATTGCTCTAGTCCCTCAAATCATCTGAATCCCTGCCTTATATAGGGCCTGGAATTAAAGCAGAAACACCACACGTTTATGAACTGCCTAGAGCACAGTTCAATACAAATCAATCAGTCAATGTCCTGTCGATCAAATTAGCAGAAGCAGGGTAACAATGTCAGCACTAACAAGGAATGTGATTTTTGTAGTGCCCCATCTATTCCTGTAGAATCGATCTCACTTCAGTGTAATTATATGCCACATAATAGGAATATATGTGTATTTTAGTCACATGAAGATGTTCTCTGAACTTCTTCAGTAGAATCTAGAATTCCCTTTCAAGAGCTACAGTGACTTTGCATATAGCTAGACAGCCTGCTTTTTTCCAGATTTTTTTGGAAGTTTTGCTTAGTAGTGTGAGCTCTGGTAGCAACAGAAACGTGTTGTTGCTGAAATGAACATTCCTTTCTTGGCCTTCCCATTCATTTCCATCCACTGATGGGAGTTAGAGACCGCTCTACATGTGAGTTAAGATTCTGATCCTGGCTGGATGAGCAATGACTGGCCAGTCAAGATCTGTTTCTGGTGATTGATTTCAGATGTTGAAGTAAATTGAGTTATCTTTTTATAATGATAAAATTGTTTCCAGTGCATCAAAATGTTGCATTGCACCTTTAGAGTACAGCAAGCTGAGAGCACACATCTGAAATATGGCTTAATCCATTCAGATTCAAGGAAAGAATATACTTTTGAGTTGCCTGAGGGACAGTGTGATTGGCATCATATACAGTATAAGCCTGTCTTCTGTTAAAGTTGCTATTGTGCTCACTGAGAAACCAGTTCTGATCAATGCCACTCAAACATAGCCATCAATAATAAAAGAAATCTAGGACAGAAAAGGATTGTTTCATACCACAAAGTGCTTCTTGTTAACAGCAGTGCTGGGCTTATCAGCAGTGGAATAAAACGACATCCATTTTGTGTCTGCGTAATGTAATTGCTTGGTATGTTAAAACGTTTCCACTATATAGTTCTCTCTCTATCTGGTTATTTTACAACATTGACTTAAGTCTTTTATTTTTATGGCTGGTCATATTATGGTATGTCCTGGTCTCAGGCTGTATTGAGGCCAAGTTGCCGCACTACAGGGGCTTCCTTTAGGCTGGGTGATAGTCACAGGCCCAGCCCTTGCTTGGGGCAGGGCCACTTACAGTTAAGGGTTCAGTCCCAGCTGCATACTGGGCAACAGTTAATATGGTCCACAGCCTGGGTCAGGATGGAGCAACAAACAAAATAGTGTCAGTAGTACAGGGACTCGGGCTGGACAGCCACACCCAGAGTCAGGATGGGGCAAACAGTTTACAAAACCGCGGTTTATGCAGTAAAGGGCTCCAGGCATTCAGCAGGCAGAGCCGACGATCTATAAGGCCAAGCCCTTAGTCAGGGCAGGGAAACACACAGTATAAGTAAGGCTCAGACCCGGCCGCAGGCCCAGCAGCAGTTTAGAAGGCCCAGGCCTTGATCAGGGCAGGGCAACAAACAGTACCATTATTTCAATCAGTTTTAAAACTCAGGCCCATTTACAGGCAGAGCAGAGGTCAGGTCTCCTCGCCAGTAGAGAGCCAACAAGTGCAGAGGTTTTTATTTCTATCCGGGGGGTTCCTGCCATCCAAGGGGAAGGGTGGCAGGAGGGACATGGGCCCTCCTGCTCCACTGCATCCCAGCCAAGGGCCCTAACAGCGGCAGCATGGGCTGCCACTGAGTCGGCAGGGATCCTAGCCACAATACGCCAACCAGGTCACCGGGTCAACGGGGATTCTGGCTGCAACATGCTGCCCAGATGACCTCGATCTCCTCAGCTGGCTCAAGGTCAGCTACACCCTTGGCTGCTTCCTGGTTCCCTTTGGGGGCCTACCTGGCTCCACAACTGTTTTGTGGGGTCAGTCGGGGATGAAGGTGCTGGCAGTGTGTCCATGGGCTCCAGTTCTGGCTCAGGCAGAGGTCCAGGTGGACCAGCCCAACCTTCAGGGCCCAATGAGGGTTTTGGGAGTCCTGGCAAATCTTCAGGCCCTGGCAGCAGTCTTGGCAGCCCTGCCCAGTCATCGGGGCCTAGCAGCAGCAGCCAAACCCAGTTCTTCTGTGGAGGGCAATGCAGCTAGGCCTTCCTCCTCTGGAGCTTGGGCTGAGTGCCTGGCTTGCTTAGCAACCAGGCTCCAACTAAGGTCTGAGCTCAGCCTCTTATACTCCTGGCTCTGCCTTCCTGCGGGTGGGGCTGGGTAAGTCTGGTCTTGCCCATCAAGGGGTCTTTTGAGCCCTTGCTCTTCTAGGTCAGAGGGAGGCCATAATGTTCTCCTAACCTCACTACTTGGTAGAAAAACTATACAACTAACTGAACTGTCAGTTTCTGCTTCGGATCTTGCAGTTTTTCCTTCACTGTATTTTGCCCCTTATCAATACCTGATTTGTTTAATTTATGTGCACATTATCCATCTATTGCCTCTTCCGTTACATAAAAGAATGTGTGACCTCCCTTCCACTCAATATTACTTTAAGCAACGGCATGATTGAGAATAGCTGGAATCCAATAACACCTGGATTGTAATCTTAGCTTTGCTCAGCAAGCATTATAAGGCCTAGTCCAAGCCCATTAAAGTTAATGGAAAGACTTATTGACTTCAGTGCACTTTGCCCCAGGTATGCTGCATTTGCCAAGTTTTAGGCCAAAACTTTCAAAGGTTGGGTGTCCAAGTTAGATCCTGATTCTCGGAATTGCTAGTCACCCATAATTCTAACTTAAATCAATGAGAATTGTGGAAGCTCAGAACTTCTGGACCACTCCCCCCCCACTCTCTTCCCCCCCCCCCCCCATCATAGACATCTAAAGATGGGGATCAAAAATCTGATGCATTAAAAGATATAGGCCACTTAAAAATTGTGAGCTTTAACTTTGTGTTCTCAGTTTCACCACCTAAAATGGGGCTATCAATGCATACCCCACCAGGAATTGTGGAAGTTTGTCAGTATCAGGCTTTGAAAATGTAAAGCACTATCAAGTACATACAATGTCCTGGGCAAACCATAGAATGTTTACTGAATTAGCTTGATACTGAATACAAAATATTTTCAATAACTTGGTGTTGAGGGGGGTGCTCCCCTGCAGCAGGATCCCATGGTCAAAGCCCCTCCCCCCCCAAAAAAAGCTTACCTATCAGCATCCGTACAGCCCAATGATCAGAGTCCAACTCTCTGCGCCTCTTACCCAGGGTTTCTACAGTCTGGCTGCCAGAGCCCCAAATAGCAGTCCCCTCTGTCGGGGTTAATAAGGCTCAGCAGCCGGAGTAGAGCTGACAGTCCCCTCTATAGGGGTTAATATGGCTCAGAGACCAGGTCCTTAATAGCAACCCCTCTGTACTGGGGTAAATACAGTCCTGAGACCTGGTCCACAGGCCTAAGGAAAATTATCTCCACCAAGAGCGCTGCAGAGGGGGGAAGGTGAGAGGGCCTATTTGAAATCATGGGATGGTGGGCGGGCGGAGCCCGCCCACCTTCTAAAAGCCCCTCCCCAACCTTATGGGAGGGACACTGGACCCATGTTCAATTGATTGCTTGGGACAAATAATGAATAAAGGATCAAGAAGTGCGGGCTAGAGGTTCAAAATAAGGGAGCCGGATGGGGACACCGAGCAGAGAACCCCGGACAGCGCCCACTGCTCCTCAAGGTGAGAGGGACCCAGACTCTCCCACTCCACTAGGTCCCAGCCCAGGGCCCTGTTGGCCATGGCTTGGACCACTGCTTGCTCAGTGGGGAATCCCACTGCAACACACTGAGCATTCAGGGGGTCAGTTCCCCACCCTGGGCTACTTCCTACCACCCCACGCATCTCCCCATTGCTGTACCTCCAGACTGCTCCCTTGGCCATGAGTGTGGCTGCGGCAGGTCGGGCTGCATCTGCTCCTCCGGCTCTGGAGTGCTCTCAGCAAGACCTTCCCTTTCTGCAGTCCATCCTGAGTGAGCCGCCTCCGGGCTTTTTATACTCAATCTCACTTGTGAGCATGCCCAGCAAGGCTGTGAAGGAAGGGGCACTTTCAGCCAGCTGGGCCCAGCCCACAGTCTGCTCTACAGCGCCGGGCTGGGATTCCCCATCACACACAGGAAAATAAATTACGCTACCGTGTAGATATTTTGCATTTTCCCAAAAGTGAATGATGGATCAGAGGATTATGAACAACAGCAAAAGCAGAATGTTCTGTAGCATCTTTAACTAAAGATCTGTGCAAAATTTTGGACCTGAGCCTTGAAACAGGGCTGATTGCAACTGCGTTTAAGTTCAGCTTGTGCTGCTGAAGCAGCAGTGGATTTTGCTTTGATATTTTTATGTCCATGAACCTTTCAATTATGGATGTGAACTTTTTTGCTCTGGTTGGATGTTTGTAAATATTTTGAAGCTGTTGTTCGTGGAATCCCATGAAGATTGAACCTTGTTTGCTGAGAGTGAAAACATGGAGCAAGCTATATCAGGTATCTTTCCTGTGTCCCTGATTGACTGAGCCTCTTTCTTTTTTATGACTTTCATGCCTTACTTCAGGTTTTTCTTCATGCTGCCTCTATTCATTCAGTGCTCTCCCTATCCCTGTTTGCCAATCCACTTTCTTTAGCTCACTTAAATCCCTCCTTGGAATGCGTTCCTGTTATTTTGCCTGCATGTGTCAGTGTTGTAGTCATAGAAGTTACTGGAGCTTGGGTAGTGAATACTCAGTAATCTGGCTACCTCTGGTACCTGAGTACTAAGCCGTGGCTCAGTGCTCTCCTCATTGTGCATTACCCCCTGTGAAATAACCCAAGACTCCAGGCAGACTTGTCTGGCCCACACTGAAACTTGCACTGCCACAGGTTCTCTTCTCTGGTACCTGAGCTACCTACGGTCTGTCTACATGAATTGCAATCACACTCTGTGATTGCAGAGCTAGTTTGTTAACAAACAAAGCCTATGTAAATTACATAACCCATAAGAACAGCCATACTGGGTCAGACCAAAGGTCCATCTAGCCCAGTATCCTGTCTTCCAACAGTGGCCAATGCCAGATGCTCCAGCGGGAGTGAACAGAACAGGAAATCATCAAGTGATCCCTCTCCTGTCATCCATTTACAGCCTCTGACAAAGAGAAGGGAGGGACACCATTCCTACCCATCCTGGATAATAGCCATTGATAGACCTAACCTCCATGAATTTATCTAGTTATTTTTGGAACCCTGGCTTCTCAACATCCTTTGGCAAGGAGTTCCACAGGTTAAATGTGTGCTGCACAAAGAAAAACTTCCTTTAGTTTGTTTTAAACCTGCTATCTATTAATTTCATTTGGTGACCCTAAGGCTGTGTCCAGACTCAGGGGTTTTTTCGGGAAAAGTAGCCTTTTCCCGAAAAAACTTCCCCTGCGTCCAGACTCAAGCCGCGTTCTTTCGAAATTATTTCGAAAGAACGCGGCTTTTCTTTCGATGGCGGTAAACCTCATTTCATGAGGAAGAACGCCTTCTTTCGAAAGTTCCTCTTTCGAAAGAAGGCGTTCTTCAATGTAAATAGGGCTTCCTCGAAAGAGAGCATCCAGACTCGCTGGGTGCTCTCTTTCGAAAAAGCGGGTTGCTCTTTCGAAAGATCCGCCTGCAGTCTAGACGCGATCTTTCGAAAGAGGCCTGCAGTCTAGACATAACCCTAGTTCTTACATTATGGGAACAAGTAAATAACTTTTCCTTATTCAATTTCTCCATACCTGTCATGATTTTATAGACCTTTATCATATTCCCCCTTAGTCTCCTCTTTTCTAAGATGAAAATTCCCAGTCTTTTAAATCTCTCTTCATGTGGCACTCATTCCAAACCCCTAAACATTTTTGTTGCCCTTTCTGAACCTTTTCCAATGCCAATATATATATATTAGATGAAGTGACCACATCTGCATATAGTATTCAAAATGTGGGCATACCATGGTTTTACATAGAGGCAATAAGATATTCTCTGTCTGATTCTTGATCCCTTTTTTAATTATTTCTAATATTCTGTTTTCTTTTTTTGACTGCTGCTGCACATTGAGTGAATGTTTTCAGATTACTATCTATAATGACTCTGAGATCTCTCTCTTGAGTGGTTATAGCTAAATTAGTCCCCACCATTTTGTATGTATAGTTGTATGTATTTTCTATGTATGTGTACTTGAGATTATTTTTTCCAATGTGCATTACTTTGCATCAACATTAAAATTCATTTGCCATTTTGTTGTTCAATCACCTAGTTTTGTGAGTTCTTGTTGAAGCTTTTCACAGTGTGCTTTGTTCTTAACTATCTTGAGCAGTTTAGTATCACCTGCATATTTTGCTACCTTCCTGTTTACCTCTTTCTCCAGAGCATTTATAAATATGTTGAATAGGACTGGTCCCAGTACAGACCCTTGGGGGACACCACTAGTTACCTCTCTCCATTCTGAAAACTGTCTTCCGTTAAAGTTGCTATTGTGCTCATATTTTAATGAGCTAATAATATGTGCAAGAAACTTAAATGGATTAACTGAATGATCTATCCTATATAAGGAGAGGTCTTCAAAGGCACAATGGACCCATATTTTTGTCTTTGAAAGTCTTCCATGAGCCTTTTATTCTCTCTGCATCATTTCTTTAATGCTTGCTTCCTATATTTGTTGCATCATATGTATCTTTGGGACAGGACTCATGCTTAGCACTTCAAAGATAAATAATAATTAAAATGAACATGATTCATGAGTTCTGAGCTTAGTGCATGCAATAGAATCTGTAACATTGTTAGCAACAGCTTTGTGTTAGCAGCACAAAATCCTATTTTTCCCTTCTTGTCATTTCAAGTGTATGATAACGGTATGATATGCCCCACTACACTTTGAGATGGGGAAGAGGCATGTCACGGCCCTGCATCCAAGTTTGAGGGAGTACCCCACATTTTGGGGCACTGTGGTCCAAAGGCAGCCTCTTTTAATACAACCCCTGCAGTTGGGGTGGGGTGGCCCCGGAACCAGAGTCAAAACAGTAGTAGGCTGGTGGCATCCAGGGTAGGTAGTCCCAGGGCCTCTCTTTCCACTGGGTCCCAACCCAGGGTCCTGTCGGTGGCAGGTTTACCCCCCACCAGCTCAACAGAACTTTGACTGCAACACACTAAGGCTATGTCTACACTCGCGGCTTCTTGCGCGAGTAATATGCAAATGAGGCTAAGCGTGGAATATCGCCGAGCCTCATTTGCATACCTAATGATCCACCATTTTTTCAGAAGAGGCTCTTGCACAAGAAGGAGCGTCTACACTGCCCCTTCTTGTGCAAGAAAAACACTCTTGCGCAATGCCGTTACACCTATTACTTGACAGGAAGAATGGCATTGCACAAGAGGGTTTTTATTTTAATGAAGCGGGGATATTTAAATCCCCGCTTCATCGACTATGTCAGGTAGCCTATTTTACATGCCTCTGCCGACAGAGGCATGTAGTCTAGGCATACCCAGGGAGTAGAACTAAAGGTTGTTTAGATAAGAGCTTCATACCTATCATGTCTGTTCCCCATATGCAGCTCCTAGGGAAAGCAGTCAGAGCTGGCCTATTTTCTTTCATCTGAGGGATCTGCCAAAGATTTTCTCCTCAATAAGACCCTTATGCGTCCACCACTTCAGTATATTCAATAATGTATATAATGTGAATTCATCAAAAGGTATTGAATCAAACTCTCTGCCTCAGCCAGTCCAGCCTTGGAAAATAGCCCAACCTGACTCTCAGCTCATACAGCAGCCCTAGCACAAATGAAGGTAGAAATTCTATTTTGATTAAAATTAATAAAATAATTCGAGGGCTTTCATTTTTTGAAAAAATTAGTGAAGATTCTGCAAGCTCAAGACCAGTGGTTCTCAGGCTTCTAGTATAATTAATTCCATCAACGAAAAACTGTTTTCACCTGTACAGTGTTTAGAATTTGTTAGTTTTGTAAGTATTGGCACATGCAGCAGTTTACATAAATGAGGCTCGCGTCAGTTAAATCAGTTTTGTCTATCTTGCAATAAATGTCTTATTAGTGCACTATCAGTTATATCAGGGATTGGTTTTTACCTAATAAAGCAATTATTTTTGAAGGCAAAAGTTCTCTGAGCTCTGTGTGCAATAGTCCGACGCAGATAGTACAACAGGAAAGTCTGTCCTATGCATCTGTCTTGCAGGCCTAGTGCATAAATTCCATCTGTAAACCTGTGAAACATTGGACAAACCCACAAGCAAAACAGTTTAGCAAACCGGAGGCCCCAAACCCACAAATGCTTACGCATGTTTAACTGTAAGCACATGAACAGTCCACGGAAGTTGCTGATTATCATGTGCTCAAAGCTATTATATGGAAGTTTGCCACCCTGCTGATTAGTAATGAGACTAATATATGGAGGGAAATAAATTAATTTGATCCTAACTCTTGTGGCTCTCAGGGTTTGCAAATTTTGCATGAACTGGTTTTGAAGAAAACATTTGGATCCAGACTCAAAAGGGTCCAAATTGCAAATGCAGTAAGCAAGCTTTAGGAATTACGGTGTTCGTGTGAAAGTCATTATAGTAGTGATACAAAAAAAAAAAGGCATCTGACTAACATCTATGACTGAATTTGCTTTCAGTAGTTCAGGTGCCAAAATATGTCCTTGAATAGATAGCCTCATTCGTGAACAGTTTCATATATTTTGCTTTTATTTGATAGTCCCGTCAGTGTTCCCTGTGTGAGGATCTGATTGGAAGAAAGAGTAATTGAGATTTTATAAATGTGGTAGAAGTGGATATTAGGTATTGTTTTTTCTTTTTATCAATCACAATTCTATAACATGAAGTCTAAATAAATTTTCTTCCAGTCTTTACTTTCATAAAATGGTTCTGAAGTACTGATTTTACTTATGTGCACACATGCGTGCACACCCCGCCCCCCCCCATCAAAGCTTCCCTCCCACCCCCGAAAAAGACTTTGATTTGAAGTGAGCCTCTGGAAAAGATAGGACTCCATAAAACCAAACTTACCAGGACACATTTCTTTATTATTTAACATTCAGTTAAATAATGAGAGTACTATTTCCCTTTGTGTGCACTGAATTTTTCAAATTGCTTGTGTTAATGTCACAGCAGAGGAAAAAAATCTGTCCCACACAATTTGTAGGCAATTTCTAAGTTTCATTGCTACATTGAGTAAATGTGCTTTAAACCAAGAATCTTTGGCCTGTATTTTCAGAGACACTTGAAGTGCACATTAATATGCAATCGTGCATGCAAATAAATGAAAATATTTTCATAAGCACATCCTAAGAAACTAGTGCAATTGGAGTTGGAATATATTGCACATATGTTCTGATACTTTAATATCAACTGTGAGTGCCTTGTCTAAAATAATAGAAGCAGCACTGGTGAGGCGATAGTGCCAAAACAGGAAATGTTAAGAAAAAAAATCTCAAGATAGAAAAGCTTACTCTCTTTCCAACCCCTATACACTCTTGGCTATGTCTAGACTGGCCAGTTTTTCCGGAAAATCAGCCGCTTTTCCGGAAAAACTTGCCAGCTGTCTACACTGGCCGCTTGAATTTCCACAAAAGCACTGACTTCCTACTGTAAGAAATCAGTGCTTCTTGCGGAAATAATATTCTGCTCACGTTCGGGCAAAAGTCCCTTTTGCACAAAAGCTTTTGCGCAAAAGGGCCAGTGTAGACAGCTCAGATTTGTTTTCTGCAAAAAAGCCCTGATCGCGAAAATGGCGATCGGGGCTTTTTTGTGGAAAAGCTCGTCTAGATTGGCACAGACGCTTTTCCGCAAAAAGTGCTTATGCGGAAAAGCGTTCGTGCCAATCTAGACGCTCTGTTCCGAAAATGCTTTTCACGGAAAACTTTTCCATTAAAAGCATTTCCAGAAAATCATGCCAATCTAGACGCAGCCTCTTCTGTGTGCTATGTATATAAGGAGCAACTACAAACTGAACCTCTCTAATCTGGCATTTTCTGATCCGGCAACATCTGTGGTTTGGTATGATTTTAGTTAGTGATATGTTCACTTATAATGGGTGTTACCAAGTTTCCCACAATCCCATAAAGTTTGTTTATAGCCACCAGTCTTGGCTCTCAGTATTCTGTGTTGTTGTTTAAGTTTAATTTATCCCTATATGTCTTCTAAGAGCCCAGTAAGCAGTAAGGATGTTAGCATGTAGTTGATTATATTCAGTTAATTCTAATGACCACACGCTTACACACACACACACACATCCCGTTGATGCCTCTGTATCAGAGGCAGCCACGATGGGCAGGTGGGAACCCATACTCACGGGGAGCTGGCCTTTAAGCTGTCTCCCCATGCATGCTGGCTCCTGTGAAGCCACCTGCCCCCCTATACTGCCTCCCAAAGAGGCGAGAAAGGCAGGAGTCTGTGCTCAAGACTGGCTTAAAAGCCGACTTCCCACAAGAACTGGCTCCTGTGGAGCCGCTTGGGCCCCGCCCCCTCCATATTGCTGCGTCTATGGGAGGCAGCAAGAGGGGGAACAGGGGACTCTGTGGAGCCAGCACAAACAGAGCCGGCTTCCAAGCTGGCTTCCTGCATCTATTGACTTATGCCAAGCCTCCCTTCCCTCCCCCACCCCATCCCGCCCCCATCTGCTGTCTGCCATGGAGGCAACAGCACGGAGTGGGCAGGGGAGGGCAGGAACCGGCTCATGTAGGGAGCTGGCTTTTAAGTCAGCTCTCTGCATGTGCCAGCTTCCACTGAACTGCCTGACTCCTCCTTCCCACCTCTCACAGAGGCAGCAGTGTGGTGGGGGGAAGGGAGCAGGATGGGATCCAGTGCTTGTGGGGGGGGGGACCTGATGAGGTGCTTGCCCATCCCACCACTGATAGAGAGGCAGCAGCACAAGGTTACATGTTTCTAGCGGTTACACGTTTACACAAATAGTTAACATCCCTAGTAAATGGTAAAAGTGTTGCTATGCAATACTGACTTCCCACGGTCTGGCAAATTCTCTGGTTTGGCACCGATCCAGTCCTGAGGGTGCTGGATTAGAGAGATTCAACCTGTAGTAGCATCACTGTTAGCTTGAAGTTAAGCTTTACACGTGCTTATTGTAATATTTTTACATGAACAGAACTAGACAATTTTCACACAGTTCACCTGCTTTTATGAAGTATGCACTAACATCTAAGAAGAGTCCCCATGAAGAAATCATTGAATCTTTGCAGGTTAGTCAAACTGCCTCTTGTGTGGTGTCTCTCTCTCTTGGTGGGAACAGACCAAATTCTCTTCATGATGTATTACATTAACCTAAACTATGAAGTAATGTAAGAATGTGATATCACTGGCTAATCAAATTCTCCCTCTGATGTGGGGTGGGAGAAAGCTAGTAGATTGTAGCCAAAGATCCAAATGTCAAATCGATCTTTGACATATCTTTGATATATCACTACATCATTGGCTGGGGTAGGGAGGGCGGGAGAGGGGAAGGGATATGAAAAAAGGTAATGCAACACCATGAACAATAATAGCTCAAGGAGTAAAATTTTTGACCAGTGACACCAGACCAAATTCCTGGGGGGTCTTTAATATTCATTAGACCATAAGAACCTAGGTTTATAAGGATTTTCCTGAGAGACCAAAGCAAGTCAAAGGCTGATGTGTAGCTGACGTTAAATGTCACAACAGTCATTTATCTACTTCAGTAAGGTAAAAGGCTCAGATGACCCTATTGGGATTTGATCCTGTAGTTTTAGAGGAGCAGGTATTTTTCAAATCTAGTACATTGTGGTCTTCTTTCAGATTCAATCATTGGGAGATATTAATGATCCTCATAGAGCTAAATCAATGTGATTTTTTTTTTGTAATTTTGCCTAGATTATGTTAATTTACAAGGGTACACTAATGGCCTGATCCTGCAAAGTGCTGAGCACTTCTTAAGGGATGCTTTAATTTTCTGTTGATTTTAGTGAGAATTCAAGGCACACATCATCTCATAGCTGGGGTTAGACATTGTGACCGGGCTGAGATCTGATTAAATGCAGAGACAGTTTACAGGATGCTCAGATTTAAACACAAAAATCTCACTGGTTTTGTGTTGCCAATTCTCATAATATTATCAGTAGTCTTACTATATTTAGTATTTTTCTTCAAGCCTCAACTCCAGGAATTCTGAGACTAGACAAGACTATACACTTTCACTGGATGGGAGAAAAGTTTGAAATCATGAACCCTAAAGGCTCAAAGGCCAGGAACAAAAAAGAAGATTAATATTTTATTGTGTTTTGAAGTGATTTGGGGAAAGCCTGACTAATGATTTTTGAATATTAGGAGTTGGCATTACTGGGACTTGCAGGTTTATTTCAGCAATTCTGATTTAATTAAAATAAGATAAACTTGGCAGAAGTCTCTGGCTGTGTTCCTGCCATGGAGCTTTATAATCAGTTTGTTTTCTAACAGAAAAAAATGTATACACCAACAAACATGGATATTCTTCTGCTGGCCCAGAACTTCCTTCTTATCTTCTGGACAGCAAAATCCTTTCTCCCTATGCAACATGAGTAACCTAGCAGCTCGCAAATTACCAAGACTGACTAGCTGTGTTTAGTCAAAGTTTGCTCCAAGCTGGGAGTGTTTCTTTGGGCCTACTATGGATGGACACCAGTAGTGCAACAAGGTGTGTGAAGGCTGTGGGAGCACAAATATTGGATGCTGGGGAGGCACAAAGAGGGGTGTTGTGGACTCTGTCAAATACCTTGATGTAGTCCCTCAGGTATGTCTACACAGCAGCATTATTTTGGACTAACATTATTCCAAAATAACAAAATGCATGTCTACACTACAAGCCTTTATTTCAAAATAATGTCGAGCTGGAGGACTTCTTACTTTGACACATGATAACTCTCATTTCACAAGAGGTAAGGGAAGTTGAAGGAAGAGTGTTCTTCCTTCGACTTCCTGCTGTGTAGACAGCACCAAAAGCTGAATCAAGCTATTTTGACTTTAGCTACACAATTGACATAGTTGAAGCTGCATAGCTTAATTCGACTTTTGCCCTTCTGTGTAGACGTGCCATCAGTGAATATGATTCATTCTTTCTAAAATACCATTACTGAACATACACATCCCTCTGATGGGCAGCTGTAGTTCCATTAGAGAAAAATTAATAAATATTGTAATGTTTTTATAGAACATCAAATAATGTTTGCAAAGTATTGGTCACTTTTCCTTGATACATCATGATTTTGCTGTCTTCTATACCTCCCTAATGTTAATGGTTAATGTATTTTTATTATAGTAACTGTAGTTTTTAATATAGCAACCATTGTAAAAACAAGACTGGGTTAGGATGTGTGCCAGCACTTTTCATATGAATCCCATGCTACTGCATCACTAGATCTTTAGTATACATAAATAATTAGCATTCTTTTTTCAGAGTAGTTGGCGATCCTGATAGAAAACCACTCTAATTTCTTAAAACTTTCTATGGCAGTTCTTCTATGTAATGTTTTAATATTAACATATAAAAGATGCTTTTCTGCTGCCTGTCTGGATTATGAATCTTACATCTGAAGGATGCAATTTATTATCAATATATGAAGTGGATTGCTATTGCTTCTGCAGTTTATTATAGCCATATCCATTATTTTCTTTAAGAAAAAAAAAAAAAAAAAAAAGCCCTCCTGCACCCTTTCTGTGATACAAGCAATACAGCTAACTGAAGAGTTGGCTGGAAAGTATGATAGCGTACCCTGCTATTATAAATCTAGTGAGCTCACCTTTAAATGTCTGTCTTGCTGTCTTTAGTCTCCCCTTTGGGCATTGTTCCAGCCACTCTTTGGCCTTTTTTATTTTAAAGAAAAATCCTATCCATATGGTCAAAGGACAGACATATGTTTGCCCTCAGATTCAATGAATGTATGCTTTTTCTATATATTATACAAGACTGCCTTTGTGCAAGGAAATAGGGATGTAAAAGTTTCAACTGTAAATGGTAAATTACTAACCCAGCTGCCTTAAACAATAAAGGGCCTTGTTGGAAAATACAATTCATCTAAATATGCATACCATGTTTCACATGGATGGTAAAACTCTTTGAGACATCAGCATTATTTGACCTATAAAATAATTCAAACCATGTAACTGAGTGTACAAACTCCACAATGAAGAGCAAAGAGATAAGGAGCAGCTCTGGGCCCAGCTGGTCCCACACAACACAACTACAAAGCCTACACAAGCTGGCAGTGGGGCTTACAAGGGGACGCAGAGGAGCTCAGAAGGAGACAAGGAGTGGAAGGGACTAGACTGCTGTTCTGAGGGAAATTCTGTCTACAATCTGACTGTCTGAGACCTGACAACACAGACCTAAGCAAATCTAGCAAGGAGAGGCAGGTGAGAGACTTTATTTGAGATTCTTTGATTTCTTTACTCTGTGAGGAAAAGGAGACTTGGGTAGAAAGTGGCCAAAGAGAGTGGTTGCTTAGCACTCCAAGATGTAGAGTAGCTTCCCACTAATGGCCTTGGGCCAGAGCCTGCTGGACCTGGGATCCTTATGGTCTCTACGAAGACATGACAACACACCTGTTGAGGAAGACCCTGACCATTCATGGGCTCAGACTCCCAAACTCTCAATGTTATTTGGAAGAACAGAAACCCTTAGGCACAGGACTGTATTTGCAACAGGGAGATGACCTGCCACATGCCTGCCTATTTAATAGGCAGCTCTGTTGGTGGTTCACCTTCTACAAACCATTACTATGCAGAGGCTATAGTCCATTGTAAGGATGTCACCAGCTCCATTATTAGGAAGCACTAATTTTACTTAGACATATCTCTGCCTTAAACTAACCTGGCTGCAAAATTGCTAGCTTTTCTCTAAAGGCAAAGCAGAAAGTATATGCAAAATCTGAAGAAAATTGGCCCACATTTTTTCAGTTACAAATGATTTAAAATATTACCATTATTCTAAATGTTGCCATTTCCCTTTTAACTCAAAAATACATTACTCCTTCAATCTTTCCATAAGAATATACAACTAGATTTGAAAACAAAATCGTAATTAAGCAAAGGGTATTAAATTTTGTGATGGTTTGGAGTCTAATCTTGCTTTCATTGATGTCAGTAGAAGTTCTGTCCACTCTTTTCACCGGGAATAGGATCTGAAATTGTATGCGTAAGCATGTTTGGCCCGGTTTTGTAAAGGGACTTATGGATTGTGATACTGAATGTTACAACACCTAACTTCTAGGCACCTTGAAAATCACTGAATCCACAAAGCCTGAATTAGGCTCCTAGGCTCCCTATATGCTACATGGGGAGAGACAGACGCCTGAGAATGGCACCTACAAATTGAGCCCTGCATGGATACAAATGTTTACCCATGGTTGCAAATATCCATGTACAATATAGAAATCAGTATCCTCTGATACACAGGGCTCTACTCCCAGGAAATGCTACAAGTCAAAGGATACAAGCATGGTGCTACTGTTCCCAGGAATCAGTGCCTTGTGCAGGCAGCTCTTCCCAGCCATGCGGCTGTACGGCCCTGGCCCCATCCCTAGCTGGGTCTACTATCTGAGATCATAAAGCCCCACTGGCAGTAGGGCTGAGGGCATTTGTATCTATTCCAGGGCTCTATCTACAAAAGCCAAAGCTAGATGAAGAGCTGTCTAAACTAGCCAGTGGTGAGGGTTGTGTCCTAAGCTCTACCCCTTATATGAAATTTGATGTGGCTATCTTTGCTTGTGATCCACAGCTGCAAACCTTTCTCCTGGAGTTGGGCAGCTTAGGACCCCAACATTTTCTTGGAAGACTGCCTTAGGTGCCTGCCTAGCCACACAGGGTGTAGAGAGGTAGCAGCCTGTGGGAGATTTCAGTTCAAATCTCCTCTGCCTGATGCGGAGAAGGGATTTGAACAAAGATTTCTCACTTCTCAAGTGAGGGTACGTCTAGACTACAGGCTTTTGTCGACAGAAGCTTTGTCAACAGATACTGTCGACAAAGCTTCTGTCGACAAAGAGCGTCTAGACTACATTCAGTTCTGTCGACAAAGCAAGCTGCTTTGTCGACAAAACCCTGTAGTCTAGACACAACCCTAGATGCAATAGCACCTTCTGTCAACAGAACTCTGTCGACAAAAGGCGTTATGCCTCGTAAAATGAGGTTTACCAGCGTCGACAAAACTGCTGAGTTCGGTCGACATTATGTCAACAACTCAGCGGTAGTGTAGACGCAGGTATAGTTTTGTCGACAAAAGTCCACTTTTGTCGACAAAACTCTGTAGTCTAGGCACACCCTGAGTGCCCTAACTAATAGCCTGTGATATATTCTGCTGTAGGGCTCTGTCTCTCATTGAAGCTGTTCCACTTTTTATCAAATATCATTTATGCCACAGTGTGCATGAGTGGTCCTATAGCCTAGTGGTTGGCACACTCTCCTGGAATGTGGAAAATTCCTGTTAAAATCCCTTCTCATCAGGCAGAAATTGAACTAGAGTTTTCCACATTCCAGGTGAGTGCCCTAACCAGTGGGCTAAAGGTTACAATAGAAGTCTGCCCCTTCTCTGGCTACTTTGGTTATGTCTACACTACAGACATAAAAACGTCACCTACGTCCACACTGCAATCGCGTTCTTTCTGAAAAAAAATTGAAAGAACAGAGGGGTTTTTCCAACATGGTAAACCTCTTTCTATGAGGAAGAAGCCTTTTTGCAAAAGAGCTCTTTTGGAAAAAGGTGTGTGTGAAGAGGGAGTTCTTTTGAAAGAAGAGGAAAGAGGAAAAAGCAGAAGTGCCCTGGTGGCCACTCCATCCATAGTAATCACTGCTGAAATACAAGATCGCATCCATTCAACGTCTGTCTTTCGAAAAAGCAGATCGCTTTTTCAATGCGCTTTGGCAGTCGGGATGCTCTCTTTCGGAAGAAGTTTTTTCAGAAGATCTCTTCTGGAAAAGCTTCTTCTGAAAGAAACCTTGCAGTCTAGATGTCGCCTTTGTGTGACGTTAAATATACTTAGCATATACCTACCAGAGTGGGTACTGCAGGTAAGATAAGCATTGTTCTACTCATCTTCACCTAGTGTGGGGATCATGTTGGGTCTTAGAAGTAAGAAAGTCATCTAGGTGCCTGCCTAAGGCAGTACTCTGGATGCCCAGAGGCAGAAACGTAATAGGAACTCCTATAGCACAAATATAGGTGCCAAGTGAATCTAGGAATCTTCAAAGTTAGGTGGCAGCTAAGCAATGGTTTTGTTGATCAGAGTAGTGTTTTGGGTGCCTAAATCCCTCTCATTTTTTATATCTGTTTCCTGGTTTCCCTTTATAAAAGAACATAGGGTTTTTCTGTAGAGAGTAGGTCATGGAAACTTTCTTGTAGTTCAAGGGGAATACATACATGTTTTGGAGCTGTAGAACCAGCTTTTCAGTTCCAAATCTGTTGATTTCTGACTTATAATGGAGAGATGATATCCTCTTCACAGGTCAGACTAATTTTGTTCATCTGTTAATTAAAAGAGAGAGTGAAATGATAATACCTCCAATTTTGTCAATGTTATTTAACTCCCAAAGCAGAATGTTTCCTAACATTTTTTAAAAGCGACGAGGAGTCCTGTGGCACCTTATAGACTAACTGAAGTGTAGGAGCATAAGCTTTCGTGGGCAAAGACCCACTTCGTCAGATGCATGCATCTGACGAAGTGGGTCTTTGCCCACGAAAGCTCCTACACTTCAGTTAGTCTATAAGGTGCCACAGGACTCCTCGTCGCTTTTGCAGATTCAGACTAACACGGCTACCCCTCTGATACTTAACATTTTTTAATAATTTGAGTAAATATTTTTGAAGTTAAAAACCTTAGGATTTCAGATATTTTTAAAAAGAGCAAAGTGTCTCATATCTTTGTTCCAGTTTTTTCCTATCTTTGTGTTTCTTCATCTGCCTATGAAATCACACTACCATCAGATCTGAAATATTGGTGGATTTTGACACTGGCTTACAAAGCAGGTTTTAAAGGCAAGGGAGCAAACTGCTTAGAAAATTACATCTATGGGTTCAAAATATCTACAGCTTTTTATCATTAAAAGCCAACAAAGAAAAAAAATGTGGAGAATCCTTTTGTTGTTCAAAATGGTTTTGAAAATACTTTTCAAAACTGAAAGGGAACTCCAAGACCTAGTCAAATGACTGCTCTCTTGCATTCCTTTTTACCTTTGAGAATTATATGTAGGTTCCGAATTGGAATTCCACTTCATACATGAAAAGCCTTAATAAACTTCTGGCCTTCACAACCCTTACTTAGTGTCTGTTCCGACCATTTCCGAAAGACTGCTATTGTTACCCCTATTTTCCAGTAAGGTAATGGAGAATTTAAGCAACTTGCCATGTGCCACAGAAGAAGTCTGTTGTAGATCCAGGAAAAGAAATCTAACCTCTGATGGAGTAAATTGTTGTTCTAGATACTAGATAAGAGTGCCTCTCTTACAAACTGCTTCTAATCTTGCTACTTAAAACAACTATAAAATCAGGGTAACAATGCTTACTCACTTTCATAAAGAGCTTTGAGACTTAATAATGAAACATCTCAGCAAATGCTAAACATTATTTTTCAGCTGTGGCAATTAAAATATAGGGGGAATACAGGCAGTCCCCGGGTTACGTACAAGATAGGGACAATAGGTTTGTTCTTAAGTTGAATTTGTATGTAAGTCGGAACTGGCTCCAGATTCAGCCGCTGCTGAAACTGATCAGCTGCTGACTACAGGAAGCCCTAGGCTCTGCGGCTTTGCTCGGGTCTCCCTGGTCTGCTGGGGGGGAGGAGGCGCAGCTAGTGCACCCCCACCACCCAGCAGGCTAGGCTTTTGTTGCAGGACGCCTGGGGTAGAGCACCTGAGCAAAGCCGCACAGGCGGCGGGACCCTGCTGCCCGTACGGCTTTGCTCCTTTGCCCCGGAGCAAAGCCGCACAGGCGGCGGGGTCCCCCGCCTCTGCGGCTTTGCTCCTGTCTCCCTGCTGTGCTCCTGTCTCCCTCCCTGTGCACAGCAGGAAGACAGGAGCAAAGCCGCAGAGGTGGGAGACCCCGCCGGGGCAAAGGAGCAAAGCCGCACGGGCAGCAGGGTCCCGCCGCCTGTGCGGCTTTGCTCGGGTCTCCCTGCTGTGCTGGGGAGTCCCCCCCACACACCAGGGAGACCCGGAGCAGCTTTTCTCACCCAGGAGGACACGGTGGCGGGACCGCTGCCCTCTGGGCGGTCCCGCTGCCCGCGAGCTCCGGGGCAAGAAAAGCCCTGTTCGTAAGTGCAGATCTGACGTAAGTCGGATCCGCGTAAGTTGGGGACTGCCTGTACTTTCAAAACATTTATGGCATTTAGGAGCATGATGACTTTCAATATGACTTTCCTTGTGCTCCTAAACTCCTTTGGCACTTCTGGACATCCTTTCTAGAGGAGTTCAGACCCAGCTCCACAAAGCTATTTAGCCTCTATCTTCTAGACCTCATTGATTTAGATTTGAAAAATTGTATAGTTAATGGGAAAAGAAAAGATAGAGGGATCTGGGAAGGGGGAGCACCAGGATTCGTGGAAAGGACAACCGCCTGTTTGCAGGTAACCCCGATGATGAGGAGGCTGTAAGCCTGAGCGGGAACCCGCAGCGTAACAGGTTTAATGAGCTATAGAAATGTAGTGAAACCTGCATACTTAAAGTATACATGGTGTTAGATCTGCATTAACATAGCCAAGACTTTAAAGATTTAAGTCATTGGATATTTTATAAGATCTCTTAAAATACGTAGAAAATTATACTCGTATGTCTAGCCAAGTTATTTGAAGCTATAGAATTTGTCTTTCTTCTCCCCTTCCTTTCTCCTCTCATGCCCTTCTCCCATCTGAAATTCCATATAAAAATTATGTTGAGAAAATTAGATTTTTAACCATGTATAATCAAAATCAGAAAATGTGCAAGGTCAGATTTCACATACAGCTTTTATGTTACATTGTTTTATTGCATGATGATTTCTCATATAATGTAAAAGCATCCATTTTCCACAATTTTGTATGGGGTACATATAATCATAGAACACTAGAACTGGAAGGACCCTTGAGTGGTCATCAAGCCCAATCCCCTGCACGTAGGGCAGGACTGAGCACCATCTAGTAAGGACTCTCCATGCCACGGTTAGTCAGCTAGAACCACTACTTAATCTAAAAAACTGTGTATTAATAGTTGGTAAGTTGTTTTGTTCTGTATGAGCCAACCTTTATGTGATCACTATCATTATGGCCTATTTTTCAAAGAATCTGAGAACCCGAATCTTCGACTGATGTTGGTGAGATTTAAAGAGGTTCAGTCTTTCTGAAAAACAGATCATGAGTGTTACACACTTGCCTCTTTTAGTGAAAGCTTATCCTCAGCCTCTTGGGTAGTGTGGCAGGGCTGGCCTGCCCTGCACTGAACAGGGAGACGGAGAGCCCGCCTATTGGGTGGAGTATGCCCCTCCCCCGCAGCCCTGCTGGGCATGCATGCAGTGCAGCCCCAGTATAAAAGGCTGCCGGGCTGCTCGGTTGGGGCTTGCTTCCGGGGAGGAAGGAGCTCCTGCCCAACCTCCAGAGCCACAGCCGGACCTGCCGCCAGAGCAAGAGCCGCCGGGACCACTGCCGTTGCTGCTATCAAGTGCACCCACAACGCCGACTCCAGGGGGCCGCCCGCCCCGCCGCGGTGGACAACCCTTCGCTGCTGCCCCAGACACCAGACCTGCCAACATCGTGGCCGCCGCCAGCCCAGCTTCTGCAGGTGGGGTCTTGGTCAGCCACAGGGCTGGGGTAGGAAGCAACCCAGGGGAAGGGGCAGGGAACCCTCTGGAGGACTCCCCGCCGAGCCGGTGGTGGGAACCACCCACCACTAATAGGGCCCTGGGTTGGGGTCCAGTGGAGAGGCAGGGCCCGGACCCCTCCCCCATCCCCTCAGAGCGTGGACTGGGCCTGAGGGCCTGCATTTGTGCTGGACTAGGCCTCAAGGGCCTGCTTTGACCTTGGGGAGAAGAGGGCGGGGCTGGGGAGCCCGCCACAGGTAGACACAGGTGTTCAGGTCCACATGGGATCCCATTTTATACTAAAGCAGCCATCATGAATCACAAGCAGAGATAAGAGCTATGGACTTAAGCACCAAAGCACAAACACCATCTGAGCATATGACTACTCCCTTCTTGAGAGCCTCTCCCCCCCCAAAGAAAGCCTCGGTCGCAGAGGAGGAGGGGACCATCAGCAAATAACATATGGTATAGGGTGGGCAATAAAACAGTGTTGGTACACCAGTGTTAACCCCTGGTGGGCTAACTATATTTACCTGTGTCTCTTCAGGTACTGGTGATTACAGCTCTCACTGGCTACAGATCACCATTCCCAGCTAATGGGAGCTGCAGGAAGCAGCGTGGACCAGGACACTGCTTCCTGCAGCTCTCATGCCAGGAATGGGAGCTGCAATCACCCATGCCTACAGAGGAGCAGGTAAATATAGGGATGCCAGTAACTGCCCACTCTTGAATATAGGAGATTCCTGCACGACGTCAAGGCAGTTCCACATAACCACACTGCCAGACAGTGTACAAAGGGCACTCTCTTGTCTAGAGATGGGACAAACCAGAATCCCAGACTCAGTCACCTCTAGATTTTGGAATAGTTTAAGTATGGATCTGAACTTTGCATCTTGGTCCAATTTCTGCTTTGAGTCACCAGCCACCACTGATGAATTAACTCAGCCAAAGGCAAAATAAAGTAGTTTTTCATACAACAAACCACTTCCTGCTATTTTTAGATCCTGGCTTCTCCTTTCTTAAAAGTTTTTAAAAGCAACATAGCAATGTTCTTAGTAATAACTGCTTGACTCTGAAAAGGAATATTTTAATCCAGGTGTTTAGAGCGAGTACCCCAGAATCTAACCACTGGCTTGTAGAATGACTAATCAATTTCTGTCTACAGTTGCTGTACATTTGAACTCTTGTATCCTTTCTCCATTATGTAATAGACTAGAGGTCGCATGTGTTCCTCTGCTTTGAATAATACATGGCTATGAAACCTCAGTATTTCTGTTTGAAAATTTATTTCTTTCATTTTAATATTTTATCTATTTTGTCCTAAAAAGATGACCTTAACTGGTTACAGTTATTTCATTTTTTCTATGCTTAAATATTTAAAAGATTCTGAAGTACAAACATTTCTCATACCATATATAACAAATACTCAGCTTAAGCATTGGGTGATTTAATTGTAATTATCAGGCTTTTATTAAACAGAACTTTAACATTTTCCATTTTTTGTTTTTTGTTTTTACCCTTTGGTTACGTGCATAGCTGGTTTTACTGTTTGTGTTTAGTCGTATTTTCTGACTGCTTATACATGAGCTATACAGTGCCACTGTATCACTGCCTAACACTGTAGATTATGAAGCCAGAGGTCATTGTGATTGGTTAGTCTGATCTCAAGACTAGGCCATGGGCCTTCCCTCAATATAATTCCTGTTTGAACTAGAGCCCTAATGCCCTCAGTTGGTGTCAACAGCCTGCTTATTCTGAGCTTCTGTCAAGAGCTCCAAAATGAGACTAAAATCAATGTTCAGATTTGTTCTGACAATGTTTTTGATAAACACACAAATTGCCATGGTATAAGAGTAACTCTGGCTGTTCCCAAATCTCATTCAGATAATTAAATTCTGGCTACTTAAACTTCTCCTTCACTTTCAAGCGGATATGGTTTTGTTACATCCTGTCATGAACTTCCAAGTACTGTTTCACACCAAGAGTATTTGATTTTCTGGGGTTTGTAACTCTTACAATCTGTAAAGTGCTTTTGGATCCTTGCAAATACAAGCCAGTAAATATTGCAAGCTATTTTTACCATTATTATTAATTATTATTATGCATATTTGCCATGATAAGGCAAATCATTATAAACATTACATATCTCAAACATACAGTAATATTTTTATTAAAGATAAAAATAAACAGTGAATAACTGATTCATCACTTAGGCTATGACTACACTACAGTGCTGTTTTAGGATACTGGAGGTCTTTTGAGTGCACCCATATTTTGAAATATATTCCGATATCCTTGTAAACCTTATTTCATGAAGAGCAAGTAACAATTCGGAATAGCGATTTATTTTGAAATAAGTGTTGTGTATACCAGGGCTACTTAACACGTGGCTTGCGGGCCACATGCAGCCCAAAGCCATTGGTTTGTGGCCCACGGTGTGGTTTGGGTTTACGTGGGGCTCAACACATGGCCCATTGGTGGGAGCCTTTGAACATGGCCTCCACTGGGAACATGCTCCACAACAGCAAGGTGTCTCCCAGGTGGGGTGAGCACTGAAAGTCTCAAGCAGACGGGCTGACTGGAACAGAAGGGTATAGGGTGTTGGCGCGTTTCTAGTGCCCAGTAGGGTTGCCAGGTGTCTGGTATTAAATCGGACAGTCCAGTATTTTCCGGGCGAAAATCCCGGGTGCTTACTGGGTTCCGCAGGGGAGCTGTCCGGCCTGGTGTACAGAGACAAGATGGAGGGCAGCTGCTAGCAGCCTCTTGGGGCCAAAAAGCCTCAAAAGTGTTTCTTAAAGGGGCCACACTGGATTTTTTTTAATTGGGGGGGAGGGGGTTTGCTTAACAACTCTCGGGGTCTTTTTTTTTTTTTGGTATTTTTTCAGAAACCATCTGGCAACCCTAGCCAGGGAGGAGGTACTGGGAGTGCTGGGGCATTGTGGGAAGTGCTGGCTGTTTAGCCTTGTGGGCAGAGCCTGAGAGGTGCTGATTGGCTCACACTGGCCACGTTTGGGTCTGGCACTACAGCTTAAAGCTTAATCTTTGTATTCAAGCCCATCAGTGTGAAATAAGCTATTTACATATAGATTTGCATGTATATGCAGCCACACTTAAGTTGTGGCCCTTGGCATGTGCTGTGGGTATCATTGTGGCCCCTGGGACTTCTAAAGTTGAGTAGCCCTGGTGTAGACACTGCCAAATTTCAAAATAAATTATTTTGAAATTGACTCTAAATAAGCTACGCAATTTGCATAGCTCAAATTGTGTAGCTTATTTCAATTAAAGTTTAGGCTGGCTGTGTATATAAATGGCAATAAATGCTATGTGTGTATTTTCAAAGAACACTTGTAACATCTTGAAAATGGTTCTTTACCTCGCAGAAATAATTGCCTAAGTTCTGGTGCTATTTCAAACGGAATAAGCAAGCTAAACAGTGATGCTTTTATATCTTACAAGCTGTGCCCCAGCTCATGGCTGCAGTGCAGAAGTCTGAAGGGCAACAGAGATAGGAGGATGCAGCAGTGAGATGGGGCAGTTGAGTGGACGACACAGAGGCACAAGCACAGGGCAGAGCAAGGCGCAGGAAGACTGGGGGGGGGGGGAGGGCACTGGCTCAGAGGGCCAAGGGAGGGACAGGTGGAGCCCAGCAGTTAGGGACTTACTGCCAGCCCCACTGCTCACAGCATCTCCTGCTTCTCCTTGTTCCCGGGCCCGATGTGCTGCTCAGAGAAGTTATTGTGCTGTGGCAGCAGCTGCTTGATGGACTGTGAGGCGCTGCCCCACATTGTGCTCTGCTGCCCCCACCGCTCCCACCTGCTGGACAGGCCACCAGGAGCAGCATGGAGCCCTGGCCTGCAAGATGCCTGCACCAGCCGGCACAGATCTTCATGGTAGCACCGCCACCACCAGCTGCCCACTGCACCTGCTGGCCGCTTGCTGGGAAGGCGCCGAGCCCGTCCCAAGTCCCTGCCAATGGCAGCCCTAGGTGAGGTGCCCCGGCTGAGCTCACCACTTCCCACTCATTCTGGCATTTTCTAGAAACTTCTTACGTCTTCTCAAATGTTCTCCGTGACAGACGGCATGACGAATACCTCTCCTTTTATAATAGTATAGATTCAGATCATGTGAGTCAGGCTTTCTTGACCTAATAGGCAGCATGCTCGATGTAATTCTTCAAAAAGTTTATGCAAACATGTCCTTCACCTCCCTAAATACAAAAGCTAGACTATAAGTACTGAAAATACTACTTCAATAATTTAACTACATTCAAAAATGTCCCTACTCATAAGTATCAGATTAGGCAAGAATGTGAAAAGGTTTAGTAATGTTTCTGGGTTTTGCTGGAGTATCTCAGAATCTCGCAACTGTGCCTATGTTCTCTTTATTAATTGAAAATCAAATATCACAAGTGTTGCACCTCAAGTTGTATGTTAATTTTAATTTAGTTGAAAACTCATTTCTACGTTGATTGTATAAACAGACAAGGTAAGACAAAGAGTGGGAGAAAGGGATAAATATTACAAGCAAAAGATTAGAAACTAAGGCAGAGATTTAGTAAAAATCACTTCCAAGAATATTCAATGAATATCCAGTGCAAGGCTAATGCTCTAGCTCTGACAAGCACTGCTCATCAATAGTTAACATCAGGCATAAGTACTCTTAAAACCACATGAACCTGGCATTTTTCTAGAAGTAGGTTTGCCTGGGAATTATGTCACTTTGGGATATACAGGATTAAGTAGAAAATGTACTGCTACCTTTACCACAACACGGTATACTTGCTCATGTATAATGGTATTTTCTGAGAGTGCAGCTGTTCTTTTAATTTGCTGAATAAAGACCTGTTTAGGGGAAGTTTAAGGTTATGAATTCAAATCCCAAGATCCAAGATGCAATGGTGTCTACAGCCATGCATCATTACAACAGCACAAGTCAGTTATCCTTTGTGATACGCCAGCACCCTATGAAATAATTTTATGAATACTTAGGAGGATATTGCAAAAGGGTGACACTAACAACAACAGTACAGAATGAGTAAGAATAGCACAATAACCAGCTTTTCCACGCGCTTCCACGTGCCTCTGCATTTATAGATACCTGAACTTTTCTAAGCCTATTTGGTCTCTCCTGAAAACAGTATAACAATTAACCTTTACTTATCACAAAGAATGAAAAACAACTGAAGATACTCCAAGGCTACATGTCTCTTTTGATCTATCTGCTGATGCCTGCAGTGATATGCATTATGTGAAAGTGAAGATGGCTAGCACAGAGGTCCCTTATTACAATGTGATTCTATCAGTCCTGATTTGTCTAAGCAGAAACATTCAGGTTGTCATCTAAACTAACATGTGACACATCACAATGATAATATTAGTATAAGATGTTGCTATTAATTCCATACTAGTTCTCTTTTACCCGTGGTATGTTGTGAAATAGAAAAAGTTTTCCTGGAGAATAATTCAGATCACAAGCCTTTTATAGATTGTTGTCCACTTTTGCCACCCAAAAGTGGTTTGTCCCAAATTCTTCATTTAGCTTGGATTCATCTAACAGTGTAAAGATCCAGGGGACTGGAATGCAGGTGAGTAGATGACCCCCATGTCCATACTGTCATCCACAGCACACCCATAATCCTTGCTCTAGACATGTGATGGAACTAAACACCGTGGCTACGTCTACACTGGCATGATTTTCCGTAAATGCTTTTAACGGAAGAGTTTCCGCAAAAGCACTTTTTGCGGAAAAGCGTCCGTGCCAATCTAGACGCGCTTTTGCGCAAAAAAGCCCCAATCGCCATTTTAGCCATCGGGGCTTTTTTGCGCAAAACAGTACTGTGATATCTACATTGGCCCTCTTGCGCAAATGACTTGCGCAAGAGGGCTTTTGCCTGAACAGGAGCAGCACAGTATTTCCGCAAGAACACTGATGATCTTGCATGAGATCGTCAGTGTTCTTGCGGAAATTCAAGCGGCCAGTATAGACAGCTGGCAAGTTTTTCCGCAAAAGCAGATGATTTTGCGGGAAAACTTGCCAGTCTAGACACAGCCCATGTGAAATGCTGTCATGGGAAATGTGATTGGCTGCACTGCCTAGGATTGTTCCAGGTGCATTATTTAAGCATGGAGGGAGTTAGAGTCAACTGTCTATGCAAGCTGACAGTAGCTAATCTGTTGCTACAACAGACCCTGCTCTTGTTCTCTGACTTTGATCCCTGGCTAGACTCCTGTTTCCTGACTCTGTCTCTGATCCTTGGCTTGACTCCTGTTCTGACCCCTAAGCAAAAATGCTGGTCAGACTTCCCATATCCTTATTTCCCTTCACTGAAATCTGTTGGTAACTTGAGGGCTGTGATCTTTCACAGGAAAAATCCTGTGAAATTTTGTTGTTTTTTTTTTTGCTTGCTTCTTTTGACTACACAGCCAATAAAAACCTCTTTTGGTGAGCGGTAAATGTAATAAGATAAGATCTTCATTGCAATACTTAGTTCATGTGAGTGTGCCTAAGCACAAAGCATCAGCCTTAGCTCCCCATATCTTGACTCTTTTGGAGAGTTTGTTCTGTTTTTAATGCCATAATCTTTGTGTTTGAATTTTCTTCTCTTTAAAAAAAATCCATGGAAGCTTGAGAGCTGAGTTTTCCTTGGAACAAAAAGTCAGTAGAGCGATTAATTGAAGTAGACATAGGATATGGTGACATTAAATAATGGTTCCTCACATGCTTGTGGGAAATGTAATAAATATGGATTAAATTAAATTGTTATATCAGGGGTATGGACACAGAGCTAGCTTTAAAAAAAAAGGGATTTAGAGCTAAATACTGTTTGGTTTAATAGTTCCAGTAAAGTCAAATGCCTTGTCCCACAGACCACATAATGCCACACAGTGCCAGATTCAATATTTAGGATGTAATGGAAAGTACCCCAACTGTGCAGAAGCTAGGAGGCTAGGAGGATTGCAAGTATCCTGTAGAACAGGAGTAAGATATAGTGCACTCTTGATAAATTGCAGAAATGGGCTGCAGAGAATAAAGTGAAATTCAATGAAGACACCATACTTCATCAAAAAATAATAAAATAAAATGTACAAAGATAGAATGGAAGAATGAGAGCCAGACAATAATACACAATGTATCTCTAAAGAAGAGGGTATAATAAAAGAGAATAACATTGATAATATAAATATATATATGTTTAATAATACCAGTTTAGATTATTAAAACAGAAATAGTGTCATATTTATTTTTACCATTTATGCTATTTACTTATTTTCTCCATTTCACAGAGCTTGAATAATAAAACCAAATGAATCTGTCTATAGTCCATTTCACTTCTTCACCAGCACAATTTGACTTTGCTTGGATTGCAAATGTTTGCAGGGGAATACTGCATTATTTAAAATTATCTTAATATAAATGTGTATTCAAAATTAATAAAAACATTTACATTAAATGTGACCAGCAAAGGAAAAGTATGGCTTTGGACCACTTTTTGCTGCTTTTTCCAGGAAAGCCCCCCACTCCCACCCCTAACTCCCAGCGCCCACACACACACACACTTGTATTTACAAGACAAAATTAGGTCTTGTCTACTTTTTTGTGGAGACTCTATGGATGACTGGAGAGTTAGTGGACCTAGGAAATCACAAATACCAAAGAAGTGAAACAATCTGGAGTCTTTAGGTAGGATTCATAAGTCTTTGTTTTGTTAATTATTTAACTCAAACCTATTATGTACAATGGCAACAAAAGCCTTTTGAGTAAACATTTGATATTCTTTCCCTTTCAGTTGAAGGCTAAGAATCCTTACCATCCACTTCTTTTTTCCAGTTGTGATCTGCAGTGAAAACTCTGACGGGAGGACTTGCTATTCTTGACAAATAACCTAAGGTAAAAAGCAAGGTGGAGGAGGAAGGGGAAACGGGAAAGATGACAACAAAGCCACCTAAAACCCAACTGTAACAATAATTAATTTAGCCCTACTATATATATCCTTTAAAAGTCAGAGGCATTGGGCCTAAATTTCCCCCCTTTCCTAGTTGCCTTTTAATATTAAAAAATAGACCAAGTTGAAATTTTCTTCTAAAGAGTTTTTCACGCAGAGGCTGTGTCTATACTACAGAGTTTTTCTGGGATACCAGAGGCATCCTGGAAAAACTCTGCCGCATTCAGGGAACGCGTCTACTTTTTCGGATCAGTTTCCTTTTTCTGAAAAATAACTGCAGTGTAGACATAGCTTGAAATTGTGTTGATTCAAAATTAACTGAAAAAAACATTCATTCACCCAAAAAAGTGCTTAAATTTCATCTATTTGAAAATGAGAAATTGAAAACATTTGTGTTTTTTGCTATCCCCCTTCCACCTGTTTTTGCATGAACAAATTGTGTGTGGGAGGAAACAATTTTGATTCATTTTTACTTAGGCCAGATCTACCCTGGCGGAGAAAATCGATGCAAGATACTTAACTCCAGGTACATGAACTGTGTAGCTGGAGTTGATTTACCTTGCACTGATTTTCTGGAGTGGCCCACAGCAGGAGGTCAGCAGGAGAAATCTCTTGTTGACTTCCCTTACTCCTCACAACAGTGAGGAGTAACAGCCACTGATAGGGGCACCCTCAGCGTTTGATTTAGCAGGTCTTTACCAGAATTGCTAAATCAAACTCCAGAGTATTGATCACCAGAATGTTGATCCTTCAGCAAGGGGAAATGTGGCCTTTATGAGACAAAAGTACAAGCATTAGCACTTAAAAAAACAACAACCTTTTTCACACTTTCCCAGTGGGGCAAAAGTATACAAATGAAAAAATTATTTCTCCGACTTTTTTTCCCCCCTTGTTTCCATTGGAAAAGCATGAAAAGTTTGGGTTTTTATACAGCTTACTTTCTTTTACAGAGTAAAAAAAAAACCACACACAGAGATTTTACTCAACTGAAAAAAATCACCAGAAATCATCTCTCGTGCATAAAATAAAAATGCTCACTGGTTTATATGGTGACACCTGTTACACGGAGAAATCTATTACTGTATTACTCTTAACAAAATCTCATTGTTGTCATGATTGTTTCGTCTCTACCATTTACATGGCAGGGATCTGAAAACCTGCTAAAATGTCCTAAATAGTTTTTTATTCTTACACACACATGCACACACACCAATTATTCCACTGAAATATGAACAGCAAAAAAAAAAAAAAAATTACAGAAGAGAATATTTAAATATCTGAAAGAAAAGGGTGAAGTGAAAATATTTGGGTTTGGGGGTCTTAACAAGGAAATCAAAACAACACAAAACTAAAATTTCTCAAATCCAACTTTTTTGTAGAAAAACGTTGAATGAAAGCACTGCATTGAAAGAGCCCTTTCCCCCAGGAGAAAATCACTTTTTTCACTTAACTCCTCCCCCCCAATATTTTAGACTTAGCTCAACCTGAATTTGACATTGTCTGATTAACTATGGGTATGTCTATACTGCAAAGTTTATTCGAAATAACAGTCGTTATTTCGAATTAACTTTAAAATTAATTTTAAAATTAATTCAAAATAGCGGAGCGCTTAATTTGAATTTGATAAACCTCGTTCTACAAGGAGCAACGCCAAATTTGAATAGCTATTTCGAATTAAGTGCTGTGTAGACACTTAATTTGAAATAGGAGGCTTCCAGTCCTTCCCAGGGAGCCCTGGTGGCCACTCTGGGCACAACCAGGAAAACTTACTCTCCTTTCCCCCAGCCCTGGAGCCATTAAAGGGGTAGATCCTGGCCACAGTGCCTGTGCCAGCTCCAAGCCTGCCAGCCCAGAGCCATCAGTGACCACTGGGGCCCCTGACCCAGTGGCTCCAAAACATGAGCCAGCAAGCCACTGGCAGCCAGACCTCCACAGCTCCCCAGGAGCAGTCTGCCAGCTCCCAGGAGCCTGACAGGCGCTGGAGAAGGCGGGTGCCTTCCTGGTCTAGGGTGGAGATCATGGACCTTATTCAGGTTTGGGGGGGATGCTCCAAACATCCATGATCTCCACACTAGACAGAGGAATGAGGCTGCCTATGGCAGGATAGCTGCTAGCCTGGCCACCAAAGGCCACACGTGAACCCAGGAGCAGGTTTGCATGAAAATCAAGTTGGTCCAGCGAGACCCCCAACCCTGAGCCCTGAGCTTCCCCTCTCCCTTCTTCCCCTTGCTTCCCCCTTCCAGCTCCATCCTCCCAGGTTTCCCCCTCCCCTCTCCCACCCTCTCTCTTCCCCTATCGCACCTCCTTTTCCCAGGCTCCCCAGAGGTTCATCTCCCCCCCCAGTTTTGTTCAATAAACCCAGTTTCTATTTTTGAACATATGTGTCTTTTGTTTGACAGGAGGAGTAACGGTAGTTCAAATTAGGATCTTTAATTCGAACTACCTACTCCATGCCGCGTGTAGCTGCGGGCACGGAGTTCAGACTAAGGGGGATTTAAAAATGGCGACGCCCAGGAACATGCAAATGAAGCCAGGGATATTTAAATCCTGGGCTTCATTTGAAACTCCGCTTGCCCTAATTACCCTACCTAGCTCGAACTAACAAGCTAGTGTAGACATACCCTAAAAGAGCCTGAAACCTGCTCATTGGAGACACTCTTTGAAGAATGTATGTGCTAAGTTCTAGCAAGTATCCACTGATCATGTGTGATTTAATTTTTTCAGAAGCTTATAACTTGGCTAAATCTGGGCTGACTTTCACAGGAATGATAAAAGATATGCTCTTGAGATCAAAGTCACCCCTCTGCCAAAATTAAAATGCCTGTTCCAAAAAAAAGAGGGGGGGATACTAAGTCATGTCAAAGAAAGAATCGTAAGGGGTTTTTTTAATTTAAATTTATGATACAATGTATTTTTTCCTTAGCCTTATTTCTCAGAAATGGCTGAACTATTTTGGCTGAAAATCTCCAAAACATTCAACCTGAGGCAGATACCCACCATGGACAATTCAATCCAAATGGTTGAAATTATGGCAAAATTATAAGCAAAAGTCTTTTAATGGAAAATTGTGGATAATCCTAATAATAGACAGTACTACCAGCTCTTCCTATAACATAATCTGTCATAATTCTTTTTTCTGACTTCATACAAAGATCTAAGGCAGGATTCATTCCTATTACAAAGAAACATTATAAAATGAAATCACAGTAAATAGCTAAGAAAAACTGTAAGTTAGCTATCAGGAATGGTTTCTTACAGAGAATAATCAACATTTAGAACCAAGCCACTAAACAAAATAGTTAAGATGGATAAAATAATTTAAGGATATAATAAAAAAAATTAAGGATATGAAAATTGTGCAATATTTAGATATTCTTGCTGAGAGGCAGAATACATCTACTTTGATACAGGGGATTGATCACATGACTTACTAATGATTTCAGCCATAATATTTCTGTTTGTGTATTTGAAAAAACTAGAGAACGGAGCACTTCCTGACTCTTTGGATTATGTCTTTACATAGGTGCTGATTTATCATGAAAAATTAGGAGGTGCCTGAACATTAGAGGAGTATGGTATATTAGTTCAGGGTTGTCAAAGCAGTGGGCTTTCATAATTTGTGAAAGTGATTCATAAAATGAATCAAGGTCCATACATTTAATTTAGAATTTTCTGGGAGCAAGGACTGCTTCTATATTTTTTTTTCTACAGCACCTAGTAAAAAGGGTCCTTCATCCTTGTTTGTGGTTCTTAGGCACTACTATACTAAAAATAATAAATACTTCTGTCTTCCTTTCTCTTTTACCAATCAAATACCACAATGTGAGCCAGATCATTACCTACCATAAATCAACATAGCTCCATTGTCTTCAATAGAGCTATGGTAATTCACAACCTCTGAGAATCTGATTCTGTATTTCCATATAGGAATGAATTGGATTTTATAAGAGCTATAACTTTTGTAATCTAGCAGCTGCATAGAAGTTTATGTAAAAAATGAAGACTTTGTAACAGAACATCTGAGGAAGAAGAGAATTAGATCACTATGTAGATAAATTATAAGAAGCCTTGCTGTCAGTGAACTATTCAGCAAACGTACATGTTTTCTGTGGCATGACTGGCATTGACTTCCTGTGATTGAAGGATAGTTGTAAAAGATTGAACCTAATTATGAAAATACTAATAATGTCGCTCCTTTAAATATCAGTCCTATTTAGAAAGGGAGAGGGTGAATGAGGTGGGGTCATCTTCCTTTCATGTGAGTAAAATTGTTTTCCAATCTTACAATTTTAAGTTAAAAGTAATTAATCTGAATGTCACTACACATTGATAGAAACTTTATGCAATTGTATGGGCCCAATCCTCTATTAAGTTATCCCTTCTGTAGTCATTTGCACCTGTGCAAAGAGTATATAATGCTTTCATTCCAATCTGATAACATTTTATACCTACTTTGAATTAGGGATGTAATAGTATAGTCGATTAACTGATAAGCAAAAGCTTATAGATTAATGCTATAGACTACACACATTTCCCCCCACCCCTTGCCAGTAAATTTTTTAGCAGGCTGGTCAATAGTCTGGCTTAGTCCCGACTTGCACAGGGTCCTGGACCTACCTGCACTGTGTCTCTGCATTTAAAGTGTTATTAGGAGAAAGAAAAGCAGGCAGCCCAGCTCAGTTATGGCTCGGTGCCGGGTCCAAGAGCTCAGACCCCTCACCCCACCTGGACAGGGGCTGCCTGGGGACTATCGAATAATCGACTAATCGATAAGAATTCAGGAGGTTAATCGACTATTCAGTTAATTGATATTTAACATCCCTATTTTGTATACTTAGCAGTGACTACTCAAGGCACAGACTAGTAGGGAATCAGGGCGTAGTGTTCCCGTTTTATTACATTATTCATTAGTTTGTGCATATACTGATACTGTTACAGTTTCCAGGCAAAAAGAACTTTGGAATCAAGGTTTTAAATATGTTACATAAGGAGGAAAAAAAATCTCCTTTTCCTTTCTTATCTACCTTTCCTTTATTTCCTCTTCTTCATTTAGTTTTGTTTCTCTCTCCTCCTCTGTTGTTTTCATCAAATTTCTTCTTTTGTCCCACCCACCCCACATCCATTTCTACACTTCTCCTGCATTTTACCTTCCCAGTCATGCAGAACAATTCCTAAAGTGGAATCTTGCTTGCTCCTAAAAAACAAACAAATTGGATAACCTCAAGGACTGGAGTAGCAGAATTGGACTGACATTTAAGAGTACAAAATGCAAAGTCATGCACAAGGGAACAAATAACAAGAATTTCTGCTACCATCCGGAGGCTCATCGGTTAGAAACAACAGAAGAGTGTAAGACTGGGGTGTATTAGCTGGTGACAAGATGACCATGAGCCACAAATGTGATGAAGATATGAAATGGACAAGTAAGATTATGGGATAGATCAGGTATGGTGTTTCCAGTAGAAATAGAAAAGTATTAATGCCATTGTACAATGCATTAACAACTAAGACCTTATCTGTATGTAATTCTGGTCACCCGTGTTCAAGAAAGATAGATTCAAACTGGAGCAAGTTCAAAGAAGGGCTGCTAGAAGGATCAGGGCAAAGGAGAGCCTCTTTTCTGAGAGGAGACTAAAAGAGCTTGACTTATTTAGCTTAGCAAAAAGAAGTATGGGAGGGGATAAGATTGCTTTCTATAAATACATGACATGGATAAGTCCAGAGGAGAAGCGCTGTTTAAGCTAAAGACCAATGTTGACATAAGAACAAATTGGTATAAATGAGCCATGAGTAAATTGAGGCTGAAAATTAGAAAAAAGATTTCTAACCACCAGAGGGGTAAGATTCTGGAACAGCCTCCCTGTTCGAGCTGTAGGGGCAAGCAACATAACAAGTTTGAGAGCTAGATGGAGCTTGATACGTTTATGTATTAGATTTATCATGTGGTTGCTTGCAACAACAGGGGACTGGACACAAAGACCCCCGAGGTATCTTCCAATCTTATATTTCTAGGATATAATCATATTTATGAGGAGAATTGGATGGGCTGAAAAATGGGCGTCAAACTAAATGAGGAACATTTCATTTGTGTCCTCAAAAGAATTTGTTTTAAAGTACAAACCATAGGCTATCTCTAGACTACATCCCTTTTCTCGAAAAAGGGATGTAAACTAAGTACTTTGGAATTGCAAATGAAGCTGGGACTTAAATTTCCCATGCTTCATTTGCATAATGGTGGCTGTGGTTTTTTTCAGAACGGGGCTTTTCGATAGAAAAATGGCAGTTTAGACTGGGATCTTTCAAAAATAAAACCCTTTTTTGAAAGATCCTATACTCCTCAAAAAATAAGGTTTACAGGATCTTTCGAAAAAGAGTTTTATTTTTGAAAGATCCCCATCTAAACTGCCATTTTTCTATCGAAAAGCCCCATTTTGAAATAAAACGTGGCCACCATTATTCAAATGAAGCACGGGAAATTTAAATCCCAGCTTCATTTGCAATTTTGATATGTCTAATTTATATCCCTTTTTCGAGAAAAGGGATGTAGTCTAGACACAGACATAGAGAATAGGCCAGTAGGTGGCCTACCCAGAGACAGCTGAAAATAAAGCCATGTCTTCATTTGCCACACTGGAGATCAATCTTCTGGTGTTCAATTTATCAGGTCTAGTTAAGATCCACTAAATTGAATGCTGAGGATGGCTTAGGTCAGAGTTGGTACTCTTGGCAGTTGTGAGAAGTAAGGGAAACTGATGGGAGTGTTTGCTCCCATCAGCCTCTTTCTGTGAAGATGGCACCAAACTCAGCTTAAGGTAATTTACATAGCTGGAGTTGCATACCTTGACCTGACCTTCCAGGTCTAGTGTAGACCTGGCCTAAGTAGAGCAAACATGCCTATGGGAAATAAATGACATAGAAGAAAATGTTTGGCTACCCCATTTCCTTTTAAGGACATGTGGGCTGTGTCTAGACTGGCCAGATTTTCCGGAAAATCAGCCGCTTTTCAGGAAAAACTTGTCAGCTGTCTACACTGGCCGCTTGAATTGCCGCAAAAGCACTGACTTCCTACTGTAAGAAATCAGTGCTTTTTGCAGAAATACTATGCTGCTCCCGTTCGGGCAAAAGTCCCTTTTGTGCAAACCTTTTGCACAAATGGGCCAGTGTAGACAACTGAGATTTGTTTTGCGCAAAAAAGCCCCAATTGCAAAAATGGCGATCGGGGCTTTTTTGCAGAAAAGCGCATTTAGATTGGCCACGGACGCTTTTCCGCAAAAAGTGCTTTTGCGGAAAAGCGTCCGTGCCAATCTAGATGCTCTTTTCCAAAAATGCTTTTAATGGAAAACTTTTCTGTTAAAAGCATTTCCGGAAAATCATGCCAGTCTAGACGTAGCCGTGGTGTTTTACTTGACTCATCCCTAAATAAATGTACACTTGAATATAATCCACTGGTTATGGGAAGTCTGCAATTAGATGCATAGCAGCCACAGTTTTACATAATCTGATCTTGTTCAAATCTATGGGTATGTGGGAGGTTTTTTTAATGACACCTTTTTAGTGAATCATAATCAGTTATTTTCCAGATTGTAAGATTCTCAGAGCCCAGATACAAATGGGAATGCAATTAATAGTAGTGCCATATCAGAACCTCTAGTGCCTGGATATCCTTTTCTGGAAGTTGCCATCTTATAAGAAATATATCATCATCATCATCATTAGAGTGCTTTGTTCTAATAATGTATTACACTAATATATCTGTTGCTGTAATGATATATTAGTGCAATACATTATCAGAGTGAAGCATACCAATGATGTAGTACTTAAAAGGTGATGCCATTCAGGAATGAAAGGATTCATGGGCATGTTCAAAACAATTATAAGACAAAAGCCAGGATACAGTACCATGAAAATGCCTTCTTGGAATTAGGGAGAAATGGCAACATTTGTTTTTATGCCATTTTCTGGTGCCATTGCATTAAGTTTGCATATTGCGGTTGTTACATCTCATAAACCTTTTAAATATATTAAGAGCAACTACCATTAACTGAAGATCATTGTGAAGAAGACAGTTACATTATTTTTGCTATATAGTAGTTCAGTGCTTCGTTACTTGATTTTATATTATTACAGGTAACATTAGACTCCAGATAATCTGAAGAATATATATCTTGTTACAATAATCTGGACTCCATTGTTTTGCTCATTAATTATTGTCCATTCTCAAATATTTTGTGTTGCTAAAGAGTTGAACTTGAACCTATCATTAATTGTAGATCTCTTTAATCTTAACTTGCATTTACTCCACTGTCACAAAGCCTTTTTGCATTTTTAACCTCTGGGACAAAGTCAGCCTGTCTTATATTAATTAGCATAATCCACAAAACAAACATTTCTAAACAACTTCCAGACATCATAGCAAAAAAGATGTCCTTGTTCTTTTTCTTGTTTTTTCCCCCCAAAAAAGTATGGCTATTTAAAAAAGGTGAGAGGCACTACAAAAGTTCAACTTTCAAACCTTCCTCTCTTCAGCCCTAAAGTGATCACTAATTTGATCCAGTCTAAGGCGTTCATGTGGGGAAGGATTATAAGAGCCATATTTCTACCAAGAAGTAATTGAATTGATGCTTATGCATTAGTTAAAATTAATTTGCTCTTTCCTCCAAATGCACTGACATAACTGGTAATGGGAATTTGCATTAACCTCTACCTAGGTCGTTCCCAGGAAATTCACTTAATTTATTGTACCAGAAGTCCATGCTTGTGTGGCACATTTTCATTATAGTTCTTTGAATTCCCAGGTCCTACACCTGTCACATCTGCTCCATAGAGAGCTTATACTATATAGGTCCACAACAATGCATAAAGCATTCATTTAGTACAGTAGATTCCAAAGGTGTTTAAACTTAATTCAGTAAGGTCTCCCAAGGATATAGCAGGACGTTGCCAAATCTGTCACATTTTATGTTATATTGAAAATTAGCAACTTTAAGGAATAGATTTCCATGGACTTTGGATCAGGTCCTTATATTATTGCATGTCAAAAGAGCTCCATCAAAGTCAGTGGAAGTATCTTGGGGTAGGTCTACATTACACCTTTTTGTCAGAAAAAGGTGTGTAAAATGCGTACCTTTTTCCAATTTTTTTTAGAAGAGGCTTGTCTGAAATTTGGCCCATCTACACTGGGCCGAATTTCAGAAAATCTCCCTCTTTCAGAAGATCCCTTCATCCTCGTAGAATGAGAAAGATGGGGCTTCCAAAAGAGCATGCTCCCTGGACACGGAAAAGCAGAAAAAGTGGCAGAGCAAATGCATTCCCTGGACACAGCGGGATTTTCCTGGGAAAACCCCACAGTCTAGACGTACTCTTGGTGTGCAGCAGTCACAAATGAGGGGCGAATTAGGCACTAAGGTCCAGATCTACAAAGGATGATTTAGCCTAGATTTAGGCTAAAGATTATAAGGGGGAAGTCCGCCTCAGTACCAAACACTCAGCGTGGGGATAAGTGGTTTCTAAATATATCAGTTGGATAGGGTCCTACAGGCAACATAGGTTACTTCTTCAAGAGATGTCCCCGTGGGTGCGCCACTGTAGGGATTGGTGAACCCCTGTGCCATTGATCAGAGGCTTTTAGAGCAGTGTCCTCATGAGCCACACAGGCGCAGTGCCTGACTTGTGTGCCTTTGGTGCCCTGACATCGCCTGTGCACGGTCTCTCCCTCAGTTCCTTTTCTACCATCCCTAGCCAGAGATGGAGCTCCGCAGTGTTCCTCAGAAAATTAACTTTTGTTATAGTTTCTTAGATAGATAAATAGTTCTCCTGTTATCTAAATAAGTTTCCTGTGCCCTAGTTCTCCCTTCCCCCGCCCCAAAATCCAAAAACTTTTCCTCCAAAATTTGTTGTTCTACCCTGTTTTTTCTTATAGTTAGATTAATTATGCAAATGAGGTGTGGCAATATTCAACACTTTGCCTCGTTTGTGTATTTTTTTGCACAAGAGGGGGCAGTGTAGACATAGCCTAATTTCTAGAGGAGGGTGTTTCTTTTTCTCTTCTTTTTTTTAAGGGACAGTCAGGTGGTCTCAGCGAGATGGCAGATGTACAATATTATAGTATTCTTTGTACCAAGTATGCTTTCTGAGATATCATTTGAAAATGCATAATTTGCTGATCAATAGTGTCCTGATAAAGTGTGTGGTAACATTTTATATCAAGTTATTAGATTTCACTCTATGGTGTTATTAGCACGTATTCCAAACCATGGCTCTGTCCAAACAGAAGTTGGCCAACGTGTCTCAAACAAAAAACTATATGCTCTGCTTAATTTTGCTTTTAATCAATAAACACAGTCTTTAAGCACAGAGGAAATTCTAACAGGTGGGAAAACCAGCAGTATATATCCTCACCTATACATTCTTTGTCTCCTGAATCTCAAGTGGAAATGTTTGCTAAGAGGGGGACTGACACTATAAAAATAAGAGACCAACACCACAAGGCATCCCTCCTCCACCTCTCTAACTCTCTGTCCATTGATCGAGAGCACCATAAGGAACAAAAGAAGCAGTCATTCCTCAAAAGAAGGGTCCCTGGCTAAGAAGCTTGAGTGGTAAAACTGTTAAGAGCATGTGGCGAGAAAAACTTTGTTTTGAATTTAACAAAGATTGTTAAGGACAGAGCCAGTACATTTTATCTTTATTTTTCTTACAACAATTTCTGACTTTTATGCCTTATTATTTGTATTCACTTAAAATCTATCTCTTTCTAGTTAATAATCTTATTTTATTGATTGATTTAAAGCAGTGTTTGATCTGAAGTGTTTGGGAATTTCTGTGCATATTATTTCTGTTAATAAACTGATAGACTTTATATGAACTTGTATTGTCCTGGAGAGAGCTGGGCAATATATAGTGTTGCCAATATTGAATTTCAAAAACAAGGGGCATATTTTTAGCATCCTAGCCTACCTCTCCTGGTGATAGTGCTAGTACACGTTGAACCTTTCTTATCTGGCACTCTCAGGTCTGGCAACATCTGTGGTTCAGCATGATTTTAGTTAGCTGGATATCTATTTATCATGAGTTTGTTCAAGTTGCCTGTGATCCCTTAAAGTTTGTTTACAGCCACCAATCCTGGCTCTCTGTGGTCTATGCTATCATTTAGCTCTAGTTTACCCCGAATATCTTCTAAGAGCCCAGTAAGCAGTGGAAGTGTTGGTAATGCTACTAGATAATATTGACTTCCCGTGTTCTGGCAAATGCTGTGATTTGGCACTGGTCAGGTTCCAAGGGTGCTGGGCTAGAGAGGTTCAACTTGTATCATTATTTATTATAAAATAATAAGCCATACTCACCTACTTATGGCATTGGATATTTCTTGCAACACTAAATAACTCTCAATCTTGTTGTACAGAGATGAAAAAAAAAAGGAAAATTCTTTGTAACAAGGGCCCATTGGTAGTCCTAGTTTTCCATGTGGAACTGGGAGTGTTCTGGGATCACCCTGGGAGTGTTCTGGGATCAATATAGCTCAGGCTGGTGAGTGGCAGGCTGGCTGTGAGGGGCAGGCTGCACGTACACACAGGGCTAGTCAAGAAAGAGGCTTTAGGGGCTGCAGTCCAGGATCCTTTCTGAGGGAGGCCTGCAAAAAGATCTCTGGGCTGCCAAAAGTCCAGATCTTTTTGTGAGGCCTCCTTAGCCCAGGGCCCTGGGCTGTAGACACTAAGGCTGTGTCTACACTACATGCCTCTGTCGGCAGAGGCATGTAGATTAGGGTTGTAGGCAAAGGTAAATGAAGCCGCGATTTAAATGATCGCGGCTTCATTTACATTTACATGGCTGCTGCGCTGAGCCGACAAACAGCTGATCAGCTGTTTGTCGGCTCGCCGCTAGTCTGGACGTTCCCCCTGTCGACATCAAAGCCCTTTGTCGGCAGCCCTGTTATTCCTCGTGGAATGAGGTTTACCGGGGCTGCCGACAAAGGGCTTTGATGTTGACAGGGGGAATGTCCAGACTAGCGGCGAGCCGACAAACAGCTGATCAGCTGTTTGTCGGCTCAGCGCGGCAGCCATGTAAATGTAAATGAAGCCGCGATCATTTAAATCGCGGCTTCATTTACCTTTGCTGAATAAACAAATCTACATGCCTCTGCCGACAGAGGCATGTAGTGTAGACGTACCCTAATACCCCTTTGCATTATGTGGCCCTGCCTTGGGAGGAGGGGGGCTCTGAACACTGCCATGTCCCCCTCCCCCTTGCTAGGCTGGAGCTATGTCATTGTGAGTGCTGGGGGCAAGTTCTGTCTGCGCTGCCCTTGCCTGCTTCTCATGAGGTTTACAAGGACATCAGAATAACGAGCCCATTATATTTCAAAATAATGGGCATGCTCAAAAAAAGCAGAATAGCAATTTTTGGGATATCTCCGGTATCAAAGTAGAGCTGCAGTAAAAAAATTGGGTATTTTCAGGGTTTTAGGCCTGAAAAAGAGTGGCCAGGGATCCCTTTTGGCACCTACATTTGAGGTGTATGGCAAAAGAGAGGCTATGTGGAAAAATAACTCCAGCAAATAAGTGATGAGTTCTGATATTGCTTTCCTCCTCTAGCCCTTCAAATACTGCATGCTGACCCAACTGCATTGAATAGCTGCATAAAATATTTGTGGGATCTGTCTCATCAGGTTTTTCTACTATGCTGAAAAGAGTAATCTGCAGCAAAAGGCTTTTTCAAACCTGCTGGAACTGTTAGCAGCCATGCAGGCAGTGCCATTACTAACTGCTGATGTGATGTCCCTTCCTGATCTAACAAATATTTCTGGGATGGTTTATGTAAAAAGCTACCCTTCTCTTAAAGACTAGATAATCTCCAAAGTGCTATGATAGTCAATAAAAGATTTACAAGTCTGGAATAAGAATTCAGAGAATTGGTAGCTACATCAGATATGCTGAAATAGTTAAAATTTGAGATCATGGCTGGTCAAAAATGTACACTCAAACCTGTTGTTTGTTGGAAAAACGGGAGTTTGACTAGACCAGTGTTTCCCAAAGTGGGCCGTGGCTGCTCCGGGTTTGATTACTTAATGGCTCCACAGTTACAGAGTCTCATCACTCCCATTGGTTCCAATTCACCATTTGCAACCAAGAGGAGTCACGGGAAGCAGTAGCCCAGGCCATGCTACATTATAGGATATCTCATTTGGACACAAACAAGGGTTTAGAAGATCATGGAAAAGAAACAATTATTTTTTCCTCCTTGTAGAAGCACAGTAATATCTTAGATGCAGTAAGACCAACTGCTAGCTGACTAAGGTCTCACGTTTTCCTCTGGCCAGACTACATCACAGCATTGTTAAGGAAGTGTTTTTTCTTGTGTGTGTCTGTGTGGGTTTCCTTTCTATATGGTTTGCCTAACACATGTGTATTGGTAACATTGTGCTGCTGGGAAAAATCATTAATCAGTGTAAGTTAGGGGAAGGAGGAAGGACTTGCAGAAATTGTTTTCCTTTTTCAGGATTAAGAATAGAAGTTATTGAACTCTATATGCTCATTACAAAAATAATTCAAATATTAAAAATTTAATAAGTAATGATGGTTGAAAATTGTGTCACGAACCCAGTGAGCTGGCACCTTTTGTATGTTTTTTTTATTACTAAAAACCTGATGTTAACAATATCAGTCCTTCAATTCTCAATCTAAAATGAAGGCAGGTCTCTAGTTTTTTGTTTTATCCCTTTTCTTGCTGCTGCCATTAAAAGGTTTAATGATTTTTAGCAACAGTTCCCTATGACTTATTGGAACATATCAGGTTTGTCTAGCAACACTTATAAAAACAAATTGTGAGGACAAGTTTTGAGGTGGGAAGGAGAATCACAGCACAGAGAACATTGTGCAGGGGTTAAATAGTTAATAGTGGTGGCTTTGATGCAACTATGACAGGCTTCAAAACTTGGCTTTAAATGAATGGAGAAAATTTACACCTCTCTAAAAGCCAGAGTCTGATCTGACACAGGCTGATGTAGAAAAGGAGCAACTTTGCTGAAGTCATTAGAGTTACACAGGTAATACAAATGGCCTAAGTTAAAGACTTATTAGTCAGTTATTGTTGTATGAGTCCAAATGAAGATTCAATATGACACCAAGTGGCAGGTGAAACTACTGTTTTTAATTGGGAGGGATCCAGTGGGGGTTAGACAGAATCTTAAATTATGAAGAATATTTTAAAATACATTACAAGACCTGGAATCTGTGCATAGAACACACTGTACTGTCCTACATAGTTTTCTCCAAAAACTAGCTTTTATAGTATCATGAATGGCAATGTTTTAATTAAGCAATAGGAAAAGGTTGGCTGCTATGTATAGTGGCAGCTTTGAGAGCATAGTGAGGCATGAGTGCAGCCTGGCTAGAAAATTACCAGGAAGCTTGAATATTTTTTTAAATGTCATTGATGAATTCCTTTAAGTACTATTTTCCAGTTAGTGCTAAAAGCTGACATACACTACTGTTTTTGTGACATAATAGTTAAAGGACTATCTGAAATTCTAAACCTCTACTTTTAAGGATGCATATGTAACTTGAAGTAACAGAACTAATAATATAACAGACAATTTCATTTACTTCCAAGAGATTTTCTTTCTTCTTTGTTTTTGTATGGCAAGTCTCTTTAAAAAAAAAGACAGAGAAATTCAATAATAAAACCATGTTAAAATGACCTGAAGAGTCTAAATTAATTTGGGGCGGGGAGAGGGAGTTGCTTTTGTTTTTAAGACAAAATGCATCCAGTATCTTCTCCATCACAATATAATGGGACATACCTTTAACTACTTTCTTAAAATGCATCCTATTGTGCTTGCTAATTAGACAATTTATTGCACATTTCACTTTAGCTTGGTGTGCCAAGTTCTTTTTTTTTTTTTTTTGGTTTAACACCACTGTCTTCTGAATATTTAAGTCAGAGATGAATTTAACCCTCTGTGTTTAAATGAGACCCTTCACATTGCTTTAAAAAGATTATGTGAGTTTTTTAGATGGAGTTACTCATTTTATGCAATTAAAGTTCTCTTAATAGAAAGTAGATTCAACCAATAATTTTGTTATATAAATATGACCACACAGAAAGACTGTTTCAATCATCAGATCAAAGAAAATATAATTTGATTGTGTAATATTCTTTCTAATTAAGAATGCTTTTACTAAAAAATCTAACAATTGGCACATTGAATGGGAGTTAACATGTTTAATTCTTCCTTTGGTTATGCCCTACTGTATGCACAGTAGGCACAATATAGGAAAAAGTGTGAGCTGTCTAGCTGTGGCCACAGTGCCAAAAATCTGACTGAGGAGGCGTACATTTTTCCACACTGCTCCCACCGTGCTAACATTCAGCAATTTAGCAACACTCCCTGAACTAAAACAAAGCAAGAAGGCACGCCCCCCGTTTCAGAACCTATATATGGATTATATGGCTACTCTGAAACTGTTATGCTGACTTAAAGGAGCATGCCCAGAGAGAACACTGACATGGACACATGGTGAAGACTGTCAGAGGAACACTGACAACACCCCCGCAGCTGCCCTTTCTTAAAGGGAAACACATGTGTCTGGCTTATGCCTGCCAGCATTTTGCTAACAGACATTTATGGGCTCTCGTTCCTGAGTGAAGCAAAGTTAAAGGAAACACACCTAGCAAGTAAGCTAGATATGCGTTTTTTAAGTTTCTCTTAAGTTTACAAACTAGGGGAGAAGAACGGAAAAATACTTCCAAGAGCAAAATAAGCATTTTAAAACCTGTGAATTTTCTTTGAATGTAACGTGATGAGTTCTCTTCCCATCTGGTGCCATTTATTCTAAAGCAATATTCTAAACCTGTGGTTTCCAACACTCTAGCCACTAGCCACATGTGGCTATTTGGCCAGTTGAGTGTGGCTAGTTGGCTTGAACAATGTGGCTATATGGCTGATTGAGTGTAGCTAATTCACTGTAGTGGCTACTGCCTCAGAACTGGCTGGACACCACAGTTCTAAACTATTTGTTTTAAAATGCCTGCAATTGTTTTAGGCTCACAAATATCATTTACTGTTCCTGTACTGTTGGATTTTATTCCTTATGCTCATAAAGCCAGTTTACTTTAATCACAAACAATCAAGAAGTGGCTAAAATGAATAATTCTGCATTCATGACTTTTTATAGTTGTAAATCTGATACCTTTTGGGTGCAGCCTTCTGCATTGCAGGCTTCTCCCGCAAAAGACAAAGGGAAGAACTCTGAGGTATTCATAATTCAAAGGGTGAGGGAAGCCTCCATGAGAAATGAAAAAGCAGTAGAGCAAAGTGGGAGTCAGACCAGGATGGGGAGTGAAACACTGACTTCTTAGGGTACGTCTATACTGCAACGCTATTTTAGGATACCCTGTCTTCACAGCAAGCCTTTTATTTCAGGCTCACTATTCTGATGTCCCTGTAAACCTCATTGTACGAGGAGTAAGGGACATTTTGGAATAGCACTTTATTTTGAAATTTGGCGCTAGTAGATAGCGCCAAATGACAAAATAAGCTATTTCAAAATAGCATCGAAATATGATATGCAATTTGCATAGCTCAGATTGCGTATCTTACTTCGAGTTGTGGAGCTGTGTAGACTCACACATACTTAGTGAATTAAAAGAGTAGAATGATCAATAATAACAGAAACCTCTTTGGGGACAAGTAGAATGAGATGGGACAGTACGTTTTAATTAGAGGCAAGGAGTAAATTATTATGAATTTTAGAAGGACCGCCTGAGTACTTTGAAAGAGACAAATATTAATGGAGCCTGTGCTGAGGGAGACTGTCAAATGTTAAAGATAGCCATGTACTCCGGGATTTTCCTGAGGAACAGGAGTCTGGAGGTGGGATGGTAGGAAATAAGTGAGGAAAGGGCAGGTGACAATTATATTCAATAGTGAAAAGAGACCAGCACTTCTAAATGGGATAGGATCATTGCAGTGGTGCCATTTCAAATTTTTGGGGAGATAGCCTGATACTTGCAAAGGCGCAAGTAAATATAAAGGTGGGGGCCTGCCAGGGACTAACCCTTTATATTTACCTACACCTCTGCAGGTATCAGGCTATCACAGCTCTCATTGGTCATGGATTGCCATTCATAGCCAATGGGAGTGTTGGGAAGTGGTGCAGACAGGGACACCACTTCCTGGCATGGCAATTGGCTGCAAATCGTGATCAGTGGCCAAGAAGAGCTGTGACTGCCTGATACATGCATAAGCTCAGGTAAACAGAAGTGGGGGCCCACCAGGGACTAACTCTGGTGGGCCCGGATCCAGCCGGTGGGCCAATAATTGCTCACTCTGTTCTAGGGGCTGCTTAGGCACTTCAAAACTCTAGAGCCAAGTCTACAGTATCACTTATGTCAGAAAAAAACACACTCCCCAACAACATAAATGGTAATGTGCACAGTGCTATGGCAGTGGAAGAGCTTGCTCCTATTGGCATAGAGGAGGGGTGAGCATATACAGGTCCACGGGCCGGATCTGGATTAGGCCCTGGGGGGCTGCTACCACTATATTTATCTGCACCTCTGGAGGTACAGATGATTGCAGCTCCCATTGGCTGTGGATCATAAATCCCAGCCAATAGGAGCTGCGGGAAGCAGTGTCCTAGTCCGTGCTGATTCCCACAGATTTCATTGGCCAAGAGCGGCAATCCCTGGCCAACAAGAGCCGCAATCACCAGTTCCTGCAGGTAAATATAGCAGTGGTGGCTCACCAGGGGCTACTCCTGGCAAACCATCGTCGTTTTATTGCCCACCCCTGGCACAGAGCAACTTCATGAGAGATCTTACATTGGCACAACTACTTCAGTGCAGTGCTACCTCAGTAAGGTCTCTAGTGTAGATATAGCCTAGGTTTTTGGAAGATAACTTAGCACTCATTGACAAGAGCACTGTATCTTATTTCTATATAAAAGAAAGGAAAAGAAATCAATATTAGACACACTCAGCTCTAATAATAACAGGTTCTGATATCTTGTGACAAGTCACTTAGGGGACCCCGTTAGGTTTAACATTTTAATGTATATCTTACTTTGTTACTAAATCTGCAGAGAGAGAGAGAGAACCCATCAGGACTTCCAGCTTCTATCTTAGCTCTGGGAGAGGAGTGGTGTCTAGTGGTTTACAGCAGGGAGCATATGCATCTGGGTCCTATGTAAGGAAATCAGAATGGTTATATTGGGTCAGACTAATTGTCCATCGAGACCAGTATCCTGTCTTCCAATAGTGGCCAATAACAGGTGTTTCAAGAGGGAATGAACAGAACAGATAATCATCTAGGCTATATGTACACTGCACATTTAATTTGAAATAAGCTGTTCCAGAAGAAATATTCTGAAATATCTTATTTCAAAATAGTGCATCTACACACCAAATGCTAATTGAAATGGTGCTTAGCTATTTTGAAATAGAGCGTCCACACTGACTGGACGCATTTAAGGCCACCCGGAACCACTTCAGGCTGGGCAGCAGGACAGCACTCATTTCTCATGGCTCTTGCTTAAAGGGACCTCCCTGTACAGCAGTGTCTCAGGCTTTTTTCCTTTGCCTACCTCCTCGAGGGACAGAAACCCATTCCACTACCTGCTGTGGTTGCATCTGCAGACACTTCAGCTATGAAGCCGGAGCTGCCTCTGGGCAGCCAATGGCTATTGCAGCTCATGAAGCACCTCATCAGCATTTTCTGCAGGCTGCTTTGCAGGCCCTGTAGGATCTCAATCCTCTGATCATTTGGAGACCCTCATTGGCACGGCTCATGCTGCTGTATCCTGCCCACCCTCCCCAGCACACCATGCACTGCCACTTCTGGTGTTTGAACACCAGTGCCAACTGGTGGGACCTGCTCATCATGGAGCAGTGGGGAGGCCAGCAATAGCTCCAGAATTTCTGGATGAGGAAAGATGCCTTTCTGGAACTCTGTGAGTGGCTTGCCCCTGCCCTCAAGTGATGGGACACTCACATGAGACCTGCCAGCCCCCTCCAGAAGCAGGTTGCCATAACCCTGTAGAAGCTCACCACACCAGAGAGCTACTGACCCATTGGAACCAGTTTGGCATGGGCAGATCAACCATTAGGGCCCTGGTCATGCAGGTATGACGCTTTTAGGATATTGTCCCAGGAGGGGGTGGACTGCTGGAATGGGGTTCCCTAGGAAAAGAGGAGTGGGGGGTGGGGATGGTGCAAGCCCCCTCCCTGGGAAGTTTTTTAGTCCTGCCTTCACAAAGCCCTGCTGGGTGATGGGGTAAGTGGAGGGGTTGCTCCTGCTGGGGGGCAGGGGGAGTTGGGCTAAGAGGACTTCCTGAGGGCCCTGGAACCACTGTGATTCTCTGTTTGTTTGTTTGTTTGTTTGTTTATTTCCTTCTACAGGTGGTGCAGGCCATCAACAAAGTCCTACTGCACAGGGTCATCAGCCTCAGTGATGTCAACCTCATCATTGCTGGCTTTTCTGACATGGGCTTCCCCAACTGTGAGGGATCTACTGACGGCACCCATATCCCTATCCAGACGCCTGACCACTGGGCATCTATGTATATTCATCGGAAGGGATACTTCTCAGTGGTCCTGCAGGCTGTCGTAGACCACCATGGGCAGTTCACAGATATATACGTCAGCTGGTCGGGGAAGGCACACAACACCCATATCTTCTGCAACTTGAGCATGTTCGAGAAGCTGCATGCTGGAACTTTTTTCCCCAACCGCACCATCAGGGCTGGGGAGGTGGAGATGCCCATGTGCATGGTGGGGGACACAGCCAACCTTCCATTTCCCTGGCTCATGAAGCCCTATACTGGCCACCTTGACCACTCCAGGGAATGGTTCAACGCCAGGCACAGCAGGGCCTGCATGGAGGTGGAGGGTGCCTTCGAGTGTCTGAAGGACAGTTTCAATGTCTCTTCAGTGGCTGGACATTGGGGAGTGGAACATCCCACACGTGGTGGCTGCATGTTATCTGCTTCGCAATATTTGTGAGAGGAAGGGGGAGGCATTCCTGCCAGGGTGGGGGGCAGAAGCTGATCGGATCAGCAGGGCCTTCAAACAGCAATGCATGGCTGCCATTCAGCAGGCTCTTCAAGGGGCTGTGTACATCCGGGAGGCTTTGAGGGAGAGTTTCTCCCAAAGACTCCAGTGATACTCTCCCCTGGACCTCCCCACTAGGGGCCTGTGCATCATCCTCCTGCCTTTCCTCCCACAGCCCTTCCTTCTCTCCTCCCCAGGAGACAATAAAACAGACAGTTTGTTTTGGAAAAAATAAACTCTTTGCTTTTTTGTTTGCGGTAGATGTAACTGGGGAAAGGACCTGGGAAGGGGTAGGAGAGAGGGGGGAATGGAGGAGGGAATTGGAAGGTGAGAAGAAGCTCAAGGCTGGGGCTGGGAATGGCACCTGTCTCTGGGGATCCCATCGCTACGGGTGCAGGGGCCTCAATGGCAAGGAGCTGAGGGAGAAGCAGGAGGAGTGGCAGCAGGAGCAGGTGCAGACACAGGCAGGGATTGAACTGCTGTGCACATGGTGCGGCCCTGCTCCAGCATTTCCAGCCAGGTGTCTTGCCAATGCTGGATGTCTTCCTGCAGTCTGTGGTCCAGGGTCTGCTGCCACGAGGTGCTTCCTCTGGAAGTCATCCATGGGTCTCCTGTGCCTGTGGGTCCCTCAGGCTTGGGAGGCTGCCCCGGATGGTGTTGACCATCCCCCTATCATGCCTGATCCAGCTATGGAGAACAGGGAGATGGTCAGTCATCCCAGGAGACACTGTCCTGAAGCCTAGCCCACATCTCTGAGCCAAGAGCAACAGTTCTCAGCTCAGTTGAAGTGCGATGTGCTTGGAGCAAGGCCATGTGTGCTCTAGACAGTGGGCCCCTTCCTGCAGGGACCCAGATGTCCCCAAGGGGGGAGCCTTACTACCCCCACATCCTGGGGACAAGCAGGCATGTGAAGGTGCTGGCCAGACCAGGATCTGCGGGTTGGGGGGGGCCCACAGAGTGGCTGGGCTTCCTTCCATGCCACGCACATGCCAGGGCCAGCAGTGGCGGCATCCCACAGGGAGAGAACTTATATCTCTGCCCGCTGGGAGAGAGGGACAGGGTGTAGGGGGGAGGTGTGTGTGAGCAGCAGATGCTCCTGCACCTCGCTGCACTGTCTCCGGGAGTGGATGCTGCCCCAAGAGTACAGGCGTGCCTGTGTGCAGTGTGTGGCACTGCCGAGTGTGTGTGTGTGTGTGTGTCCATGTCCTTAGTATGCTTCTTGTGGTGACTTGTGGAGGGAGGGTGTCCTATGTCCCACCCCTCTATCAGTAGTATGGCAGGCCTCTCCAGATACCCTATAGCCAATAGCACCAGGGTCCCCTGTTTCAGCCTGCTGGGGCTGTATGCCCCAGAGTGGCGCTCCATGTGCTCTCACATGCGCAGGCTCTGGCACAATCCCCAGACCGAGAAGGCCGAGCGAGGAGCTTGCCCAGCCCCTCACCACCTGCCACCTCCACCTTGTGTATGTAGGGAACGTGATGGCACTCTGGCCTCAGACAATGCCTGGGACACATCCCGAGTGTGGGGGACTGGCTCCAGGGTCAGGATGGTGACAGTGTTCGCCTTGTCCAGCTCTTCCTCTTCCTCCACCGCCTCGCTGGTTCTGTACCCTGGGAGGGTGATGACGGGCATCTTGAGCCCCAAGTCCCGAGTGGGAAGGGACAGCCCTGCCCCCAAGGATGTGGTTCAAGTCCTCAAAGTAGGGCAGGTGTGGAGTTCTGCCCAGAAGGGGGAGCTGTGCTCACAGGGCCTGGCATACACCTGGTAGAGCTCTTGGAACCCTGCTATAATTTTGCTTTTCACAGCAGTCCCTGGCAAAGAATTCCATAGATTGACTGTAAAGAAACACTTTTCTTTTGTTTGTTTTAGATCGCTTGCCTATTAATTTAATTGTGTGATCCTGGTTCTTGTGTTGAGTGAAGGAGTAAATCCTTATTCAATTTTTCCACACAATTCATAATTCTACAGACCTCTATCATATCCCCCATATTTCCATGCTGGAAAGTCCTAGTCTTTTTAATGTTTCCTTATATGGAAGGTGTTCCAACACTTCCTGTGGCTCCCTTTGGCTGTAATCAGCAAACCAGAGCCAATAGGAGCCATGAGGCTCTGTGGCAGCAGAGCCAGTACACACCGGAGTGGCCAGTTAGCAGGTTTGAAACACTACCCTAATCATTTCTGTTGCCTCTCTCTATCCTTTTTCCAAGTCCAACATATCCTTTTAGAGATGGGTTGACCATATCTGCATGCAGAATTCAAATGTGGGCATACCATGGATTTATTTTCAGACAATATATTTTTCTGGCTTATTATCTATCCCTTTCCTAATGATTCCTAACATCCTTGTTAGCTTTTTTGAATGAGCAGATATTTTCAGAGAACGATCTACAATGACTCCAAGATCTTTTTATCGTTGGGGTCACCTAATTTAGATCCCATCATTTTGTGGGATAGTTGAAATTATATTTTGCCATGTGCATTACTTTGCATTTATCAACATTCAGTTGAATCTGCCCATTGCTGCCAAGCTTAAAATTTCTTTGTAGCTCTTTGCAGTCAGCTTTGGACTTAACTATCATGAATAGTTTTGTATCATCTGCAAATTTTGCCATCTAAGAGCATACCCCTTTTCCTAAACCTTTTTCTATCATGAATATGTTGAAGAACACTAGTCCTAGTATGGATCTCTGGGGGATACCACTATTTACCCCTCTCCATTCTTACCATTTATTCCTACCCTTGTCTCCTGTCTTTTAACTAAGTGCCAATGCTTTCACGTTCATCTAATAATCTCTAATTTACTATAATGACAAGTCTTTTGTTATCTTAAACATCCTGTTTCTCTTTACAAACAAACTCCCTGACCCAAAGGTTGTGCTATTCCTAGCTTTCAAACTCATCGGCTGCGTCTAGACTGGCATGATTTTGTGGAAATACTTTTAACGGAAAAGTTTTTCCGTTAAAAGTATTTCCGCAAAAGCGCATCTAGATTGGCACGGATGCTTTTGCGCAAAAGCATCCATGGCCAGTCTGGACACAATTTTGCGCAAGAAAGCCCCGATTGCCATTTTAGCCATCGGGGCTTTTTTGCGCAAAACAATTCTTCCCTGTCTACACTGGCCCTCTTGAGCAAGTATTCTTGTGCAAGAGGGCTTTTTCCTGAGTGGGAGTGTGAAAGTATTTGCACAAGAAGCACTGATTTTGTGCATTACAAAGTCAGTGCTCTTGCACAAATTCAAGCGGCCAGTGTAGCTGCTTTTGCGCAAATTCTTGCCAGTCTAGACGCACCCATCATATATTACACTCAAGCTGCGTTGAAGGTAAAAGCTCCATTTGGGCGAGTAGACCTCCAGTATGAAACCCAGGGAGAAGGGGCGGGGAGTTAGGCTCTGCCAGACCTCCCTAAATGGCATTTCTGGGTAGCTGATAAAGGAAAGGATATAAAGACTAAGGGCATGTCTACACAGCAAAGCTAAAGCCAAAATAAGCTATGCAACGTCAGATATGTCAATTGCATAACTGAAGTTGAAATAGCTTATTTTGTCTTTTGGTGCTGCTTATGCAGCAGGATGTCTGAAGAAAAGCACTCTTCCTCTGACTTCCCTTACTCCTCGTAAAATGAGGGTTACAGGAGTTGGAGTAAGAAATCCTCCAGCTCAACATTATTTTGACATTATGTCAGAATAAGTGCTTGTACCGTAGATAAGGCTATATTATTCTGAAATAACAGTGCTGTGTACACATAGCCCAAGGGTTAGATTCACAAGGGGAACTTATCTGCCTGTGGCATTCACAAAACTACCATTCAGCTGTGCCTAACCGTGCAGATACCTAATGTCCCTAAACATCAATGTTTCCACTATGCCTACATTTCTGTTGAAGGGCCCGTGCAAAGTCACCTTGTTCCTGCTGCTAACGAGCAACTCAGTGCCTAACCCCCGGTGGGCTTCATAAAGTAGGTATTCACCCATGTACAGTGCCTGATTAGATAGGGAGACCCAGAGCATGCTTCACTGATCCCAATGATGGCCTGAAGGAGGTGATGCATCCCCAATGTCCAGAGCACTCCCTCTCAAGGTGGGAGACTCAGTTTCAGACCTTCCCCACTCTACCTGAGTCAGAGCAAGGACTTGAACACAGAGCCCCTGGGTGAGTACCCTAACCACAGGGCTACAGAAGAGTATTCAGGAGTGGGTCTCCCTTGTTGAAGCTGTTCTACTTTGTATAAAATACTTAAATAGTAATTGGGCCATCAAAATTAATAATGATGTCATCGCCCAGTGGTTAGGGCCCTGCTCCTCATGTGGAAGGGGAAGAGCTGGGGTCAAATCCCTGCTCTGAATCAGGCAATATGGAGAGAATTTGAACCTGGCTCTCCCACGTCCTGGGCTAGTGCTCTAACTGCTATTTCCCTGGAGATGGCTGATCTTGCCAAAGTGCCTAACTCCAGGAAAAGATTCATGGCTGCACATCCCAAACAGAGGTAGGCAACTCACTCTAGCTTGAAGTTGGAGGCCTGTCTCTCTTTATGGGGTAAGGATTAGATCCATGCCTCTCCTCAACACCTCCTGCTGTTTCCAGTTTAGGCAAGTCCCTGCTCAGCGTGCTATATTCCATTAATTCCTTATTTTTTAAAAGGCCTCTCTCTAACTCTCTCCATACATTGTGTAGGCCGGTGTCTGAGTGCCTAGTGTAGTTAAGTGCTGCACTGCTCAGCCTTTCAATACTTAAATGTAGGCATCCATTGAAGCTGGAGGTGTGAGCCAGTGGGGAAGTGCCTGGTTCAGAAAGGTGATTGTATTAGCTTTACTAGGAGGAGGAGGGAGAAAAATTGGGAGATGACAGATTGGAGGTGACACAGGTGAAAAGTTCTACGGATTATATAACTTCATTGCTTCCTTATCTTTTTTATATGCAAAAGGAACTTACTTCTCTTTTCACTAAACTTGGCTAACAACCTTAATTGGTTTGGACCTTAGACAGTCTATCTGTCTTACATGATAGTCGGGCAACTACAAACCATTGAGTAGGTTTACCATATTTGAACTTTCAAAAAAGAGGACACTCCTGAGAGGGAGTATATCTGTATCTACCAAACCCATGTTGTATTAATGTGTTATATGCTATAACATACATTATAACACGTTAATACAACATGGGTTGGTAGATACTGATACAGATACACTCCCTATAGCATAACATATAATATAACACATTAATACAATGTGGGTTTGGTAGATACTGATACTGATACTCCCTCTCAGGAGTGTCCTCTTTTTTGAAAGTTCACATATGATAACCCTACAACTGAGGTGCTTGGGTTATCAAACCCTTGGTTCAAAATTAAAGATGTGTTAGTAGCAGAACCCTTTAAGTGAGAGGACTACAACTTTGATACTTACCATTTGAGCTACTTGAGTCTAGACTTACTGCTAGGGTATCCTAGAAGGACTATTTATATTGTCAGGATTAATCTAGGGGAGTGATTGAAATAGTAGTGCACTAGGAAGCAGAGATTCTATTTATGGAAATTTGGGAACTATTTACCTTTTATAATTTTGTAGGGTTGCTCTTTTATAAATAATATGCAAGCACTTAGAGTTTGAGGTGGTACCTCTGAATAAATAACATCTGACGAAGTGGGTCTTTGCCCACGAAAGCTTATGCTCCTACACTTCAGTTAGTCTATAAGGTGCCACAGGACTCCTCGCCGCTTTTGCTGAATAAATAAGTGTTCAGTGGAGAAAGGACAGGCATTGTGAAGATCATCAACATTTTCAGGTGTAATTATGAGAGAAAGATGATCTTTATACTACCCTTCATATTTGTAAGAGCATGCTGAGCTTTCCACACTTCTTAATAACCAAGGCCTCAATGGGCAGAATAAAACAACAAAGAGGTAGCCGGGGGGGGGGGGGGGGTGAGATGAAATAGAGTCAGTCAATGTGTTCAGTGCCTTCGTCTGAGGAACGTAGAGTCAAATTGGCCCTAGTAATTACTAGGCTCCATTGTGTTGGGTGCTGTACGACAGAAAAAAAGACAATCCCTGCCCTGAAAGACTCACTTTCTACTCCTTGTGTCTTCCTCGCAACACTTCTCTTTCACACCCTTTATCAAGTGAACATTGAGTAGCTTGCTATATCTTGTGTTTTTAAATATCAGAAAGAAACTCACTTTGTTGCTGCTTTATACCATGGAACATTTCTCTTCCTTAACTCATGTCCAGCATGGCATCCTTTTCATCTCTCTCCCCCAGCTTTAATTTCCCTTGAAAATCTATCATTGTCTTCACCTCCTTTGAACGAAAGCACCCCAACACCATAAACACTCTGCCACTCTGCCAAACTCACTTGATGCCACCTGGTCTGTGCACATGTTCTTAGGGGAAAATAATGGGACGAAGGGGTTCATCTCACAATTGGCAGGTGTGCATATTGGGTTAATCAGAGGGCTACCTGACTTACTCTTAAAGAGCATAAGACAGCAAGAGAATAGAATATAAAATGTAAAGAATACAACAGCTTTATTTATTTTCTCATTAGATGTAGGAGAATCCAACAAAACCCCCACAAATGAGTACATATGTATATGTAAACAGCTATTGAAAATGAGAGCTTTAACAACACTGTTATGTCTTGCTCAACCTTACTACTTCATTAGATGTTTACTCTCTTATTCTGCTGGTCTGGACCTCCCTTCCTAATCAATGACTTAAAATGTAGTCTACGAACTCTTCTCCTCTCTGGCTACAGAGGTGGGAAGTACTTTCGCTCCAACTCATTCAAACCATGCACTGATTTGACTGGTGCAAAATTCTTCAAATGTGGGAAAGGATGAAGGCAGAAGTAATCCTGTCCTTAGAGAAGCAGGAAGTGTTTCTACCATCTAATATAACCTAAAATCACAAAAATGAAGATGAGTTTGTTGTTGCATATAAAACAATGGAATAAATCAGATGTGTTGTATTGCTCTTGTAAATCACATTTCTTTCCATTACATTCCCTCTCCCCAACCTGCATGTGTGCACTACCTATTTATATACGATTTTATAGGGGAGCAGAGGGACAAAAAGCTTCACTGCACAATTCTCCTCTGTACCCTGCCCACAAGTGCTGCTCCAGGTATGGGAGCAGAGCAAGATGAATTGGGCCATATTGCCATCTGGAAGTGAGGCTATATTTCTCCTGGCTGAAAGCCAACATTGTCTATGTTGAGCAGTACTTTAGGCCAGGAGTAGTCAGAGTGAAATCATTTGGAATATCTCATATATGAAATGTAAGGTACCACTGACTAGAGGTATGTCTATACTGCAGGCTTCTTGTGGAGCATCCACACTACAAGCCCGTTCTTGTCCAAGAAAGTTTACAGTACATCGTCAGAAGAGAGGACTTTTTCTGCAAGAGTTATTGCTCTCCCCACGAGGAATAAGCCTTTTTGTGCAAGAGCTCTTGTGCAAAAAGGCTAGTGTGAATGGGAACAGGCTAAAATGGCCATCAGAGATTTCTTGCACAAGAGCATGTCCACACTGCCATGGATGCTCTTGTGCAAAAGCACATCTCTTGCGCAAAAGCACATGGCAGTGTGGACACGCTCTTGTGCAAGAACTCTTGCACAAAAAGTTCTTTGCACAAGAAGCCTGCAGTGTAGACATAGCCTAGAAGTAAAGGTATCTGAATCTGGCCTGAATAAATAAGAGAAAACAAACAAGAACAATAAAGATAGCTAAACATTGAATTGATGCATGTGCTTGCTAATTAATGTTTGTTTTCATGAAGAAAGAAGGATGCATGAGGTCATTGTGGACAAGATACTCCAAGGAGAGAGAGCGAGAAGGAGAGGGAGAGGGAGAGAGAGAGAGAGAGAGAGAGAGAGAGAGAGAGAGCCTTGTCCCAAACAATCACAATTTGGAAGTCAAATTGGAGGCCAAATGTTAACTTAAAGGAAAAAATGCATAATTCTGAGCTAACTTACATCAGTGTGACACTGTTGTAGGGCCACTAACTTGATAGTAGTTACTTCTGACTTACAAAATCAAAATCAGGCCCTATGTTTGTCTGTCTGTCCAAACTTGTGACTGCAGCAATCCAGAGTTAAGCATCCACATTTAAAATGTTGTCAATAACATAAGCCTTCCCTAGAACAATAAATATGTTTGAAATGCAGTGCAAATTGCCTGGCTTGCCAAATTTGTAAGGGTATATACCCATGGAGATTTAAGAGCAGCCACTATACATGGAGCTTATTAATATTGATTTTTAAAATAGCAGTTGGGCTCTGCATCATCTCTTCCATGTATAGATTGTAGTATTCAAACAGCCACAAAATGAAAGTGCCACCATTACTGTAAAGAATATATACTAACATTATCAAAGCAGCTAACAGTATCTTGTGGCACTGTTACTGCAATACAATTCTTGCTAGTTCATTTGCCAGGTTTTGTTAGAGACACTTACAAAACCAGTTGTGCTTTGGATCTTAGATACCAGCATGACATACTGTGCTTTTCCTTCTTTGTGCCTTTCAGCTCTAAGTCTATGAGCATGCAGAATATATTGAAATTTAGAAGAAGTTTGATCTTTGAGCACTTCCAAGAGAGTTGTTTCAATGCATTATCTGCTCACAAGCATGGCACAGATATTTAAGAGTAAGAGAAGTACTATCAGTATATATCTGTGATTTCAAAGAAGAACTCTGTAGTAGGCTTGGTTTTGTGAGGTCACAAATAGTGCAAATTGTTTGTTTTTTTTAAATAAATGTACTTAGAGATGTTAGGGTAGTGATCTTTTGGGAGAAGGCAGGGTGAGTTGTCTGTTTAAAAACTAAAGCAGGGGACTGAATTGGTAAGAGCTGCTGGGCTACACTGATTTTCACTTTTGTGTCGTTATTTCTAATTTTTTCCTCAATGGTCATGATCCAAAATTGATGGCTGTTCATTGGCCTCTGTGAAACACATTGATAGCCTCACCAGTTGTTAGCTTTTCCATTGTTTATTATTTAAAAAAAAATTACATAGTGCTATTCCTTTGCATGGGAAATCAATGGGAATTAGGCACCTAAATACCTCTGCAAATCTGGGCCTGAGTGTGCTGCCATTGATATCAGTAGTGGTAGAGAAAAGAAGAGTTTGAAGCAGAGGCTAAGGGATGTGTCTTCTTGAGTGGGTAGGATAGTAAGTGTATGTCTGGTGGTAAATGCCACACTTGATAATAAGGCTTAGGAGAATTAGGCTGATAGGTAAGATTAGATTGTAATGTCTTTTTTGCCCCCACAAAATTACAATTCTAATCGAACAAGACTGAACACCATTTCAGGAGAGCCCAAGAAACCTGATTTGTAGTCTTATTATGCACATTCAACTGGCCTGACAGAACAGTTTGGGGCAGGTTGAGACACCATACTTTTTGAAATTGCAACTGCGGTGGTCTGTTTATTGTTATTAGTAGTTGTATGGCTTATGGGAGGCCCAAGATTTGCTTACACTAGCTTTACTTTTCACAACCACTGAATTCACATTTGTTCCTCCAGTTCCAGTTTCTGGTAGAAAGGTTAGCCTACCTTCTTAGCAAAAGCGGCGAGGAGTCCTGTGGCACCTTATAGACTAACCGAAGTGTAGGAGCATAAGCTTTCGTGGGCAAAGACCCACTTCGTCAGATGCATGTAGTGGAAATTTCCAGAGGCAGGTATAAATATGCAGGCCAGGATCAGGCTGGAGATGACGAGGTGGATCCAATCAAGGAGGATGAGGCCCACTTCTAGCAGCTGATTTGGAGGTGTGAATGCCAAGAGAGCAGAAGCTGCTTTTGTAGTTAGCAAGCCGTTCACAGTCTTTGTTTAATCCAGAGTTGATTGTGTCAAACTTGAAGATGAACTGTAGCTCAGCAGTTTCTCTTTGTAGTCTGGTCCTGAAGTTATTTTGCTGCAGGATGGCTACCTTAAGATCTGCAATTGTGTTTCCAGGAAGATTGAAGTGTTCTTCTACAGGTTTTTGTATGTTGCCATTCCTAATATCAGATTTGTGTCCATTGATTCTTTTACGTAGGGACTGTCCAGTATACTGTCACTGGTACATTCTCCTGCACATCTACTAGCATAATATATGCCATCATGTGCCAACAATGCCCCACTGCTATATACATCGGCCAAACTGGACATATTTATACCTGTCTCTGGAAATTTCCACTACATGCATCTGACGAAGTGGGTCTTTGCCCACGAAAGCTTATGCTCCTACACTTCGGTTAGTCTATAAGGTGCCACAGGACTCCTCGCTGCTTTTGCAGATTCAGACTAACACGGCTACCCCTCTGATACTTGCTACCTTCTTAGGGGGCTCATTAATAACTTTCAGGCTCTAGCCATATTGTTGGCACCATGCAAATAATGCCCTATTACTCAAATATAGAAGCCAGGCAGTCGGTGCTGGACTGAGCCATAGTTGCGGTCAGGGCAGTGGGCACACGGCGCATGCACGGCCCCACTCATGGCACTACGTACCACTTCAATCAGGCGCCCCCCTATAGGTTGGCACCCCGGTCCAGCTGCCTGGCTAGCCCTCCCCCTTAATCCAGCCCTGCAGGCAGTTAGAGCGCTAGGTCTGTGAATAGACTAAAGTGAATGTCCTGAAGAAGGTTCCAAAGATGTCATATCAGTGGAGTATGCTGTTACAACATGTATGACTGGGAGGTAGACAACTGCTATTCATGCCTTAGTTTCCTCACCTGTGAAATGTTTACTTTAGTCACAAAGATTTACAGAGATTGTATTAATTCATGTCTGTAACAAGGTTTTGTGGTTTGGAAGATGAGTTAGCAATGCAAAGTAATCATTATAATTTATTTTAGTAAGGCCTGCAGATGTAATTAATTATTTATACAACAGAAATACTTGTCATTGTTTGGTGTTTATCTATCAGATCCATAGGATCTGAGAACTCTCAGAAGAGTGGTCAGTTGCATTTTTTCAATATTTATAAAATATTTCAACCATTAGTAACTTGATGGAAAATGAATACAAGAATTATGTAATAGCCATCTCATCTGTGCTAAACCCATAAACAAACATTCTTTGAGAGAGAGATGTCCCTGTGGGTGCTCCATAGTAGGTATTGGTGCACCCCTGCGCTGTCGACTGGAGTCTTTCAGAGCAGAGTCCTGGGGTCACGTATGCACGGTGCCTGGGTCACATGCATTCAGTGTCCTGACACCTCACATGCACAGGCCCCTCTTTCAGTTCTCTCTTACAGTCCCCAGTCAGAATTGGAGCTCTGCAGTGTTCCTTGGCAACCTATCTTTGTTGCATTTTTACAGTTGGATAAGTAGCTCTTTCTCTCATTTTCTTTAATTAGTTAGTTAGTTCTCTGAGTCCTGTTTACAAGGAAAAATATGTGTTTCTCTTCTACAGTTTATTTTCTTCTTTAAATAGTTAGGTGCCTGGTTCTCCAGGTTTCAAGCACTATAGCACTTGTAATGATGCTACATCCATATCAGATGGGCCTTCTAAGTGTGTCTGATGTTTAGGGGAGTCCCACGTTCCCATCAATTGCCACCACTGTTCCAAACTGAAGGCGCAAGCCCACAGGGATAGAGACCTGTGCCTCAAGATCAGCTTACTGGAAAAATCACTTCAACCAGCCTCTGACCCAGGGACTGAGCCCTTAGAAGCACCTCAGCTTGATAAGGAAGAGAATTTTTAAAAAGTGTGTCTCGGTGCCTTTGGCTCTGAATCTTGCCTCAGGGAAGGCCAGCACGGCACCATCCACTCTGGCACCGAGATATACTCAGCACGGAGATCAAATTCTCCATTCCTCTGTACCAATAATTCACCAGGTACCCCAGCACCACAGCAACATCCACCATCTACAAATCTCTCCAGAGATGAAGGTGATGTTGTAGAAATATTTTTCTTACCTTAAATCTTTCCTCATACTGATCAGTCCATACTATCAGCACGTACTTGGCCAAGAGACCCTGAAACTAAAGAATTTCTTCCTTGGGCTGGCCACCCACGGATGCTACCTTCTATGCCCTACTCAGGGCATTGGCAGTATTGGAGCTTGTGGTGACCCCATTACAGACAACAATCTACTAAACGGTGCATTGTACCATGTGACCTATCTCCGCCTCCAAAATCCTCATCATCACAGTGCCATGAGGAGGTATCCCAAGTCACACATTCCCAAACGACAGCCCCAGGTACATCCCTGGACACCAACTGGTCATCTTCTGCAGATGAGAACATTGCGCCACCACCTCCAATAGCAGCAGATAATTTCACTCATGTCCAAGATCGTTTTTAAAAGAGTGACAGAAGACCTTAATATTATCCTGGAGAAGGTTACAAAGAACCAGTCTGAGCCTATCAACATATTACAATTGGTAACCTTGTCCTGCAATAATGGACCCTGCCAAGGCCATGTGACAGACACCTGTTTCCTTACCACCTACCTGTAAATGATTGGACAGAAAATACTACGTCCCTCTTAAGGACTCCCAATTTCTTTTTACTCACTCCTCCTCAAACTCTGGTTGTGGATGCGGCACATCAAAGGAATAAGCAACAGCAATTTCGGCCTACATCCTCCAACAGAGACAGCAAAAGGTTGAATCTTTTCAGAAGAAAAGTAAATACTTTATCTATGCTCCAATTTAGAGTAGCAAATTATGCTGCCCTCTTGAGTAAATGCATCCACAACAATTATTCCAAACTCAGCACATTTATTAATGACATTCCAGAAACAAAAAAGCAACAGTTTAAGACAATTATCTTGGAGGACAACACGATCTCGTGCACAGCATTACTGGTGGCCCTCAACTCTTCTGAGATGGCCACCAGATCCACAGCCGCTGCAGCAACTCCCACCGCAGCACTTACATCACTGCTGAATGCTTCAGCTATCTCAGCCTGCAAATAAGCAAAACAAAGTCAGCCTTCACTCTATCACAAATCGTACAGTATAGGGGCTCATTTAGATGCAACAGCCTCTTTACCAATGGACAGATTCCTGAGAATCAAGGAACTTGCCACCAGACTTCAGCTCAGCCCTCAGGTCACAACCCACAATTGTCTCCAATTACTGGGACATATGACCTTCTACAATTCAACGGTACAAAACACACACCTGTTCATGCATTATCTTCAGGGTTGGCCCTGAACCATTTACAGATCAAACATACACCCTCTGTCCAAGCCTCTCTCCATTCCTCAAGTGGTAAAACGTTCACTACCGTGGTGGAAAAGAACCACAAATCTACACACAGGTTTACCAGTCACTACCCCAGAGCCCTCTATGACCATTACAACACATGCTTCCCTTACTGGATAGGGAACACACCTGGCACAACATATGGCTGAGGGACTATGGTCCAGCACAAAAAGATCTCTGCACATAAACGTGCAAGAGCTAAGGGTGGTCAGATATGCCTGTGCCCATTTCCTGGAGCTCATTGCCAACAGCTACATCAGAGTCTACACCGACAATGTAGCATGTATGTTTTACATAAACAGACAGGGTGGTGCCTGTTCACACACACTTTGTATGGAGGCCATTGCCCTGTGGAATTGGTGTCTCAAGCACAAAATCACCCTAAATGCTTTCTATCTTAAGGCTCTCAATACCATCACAGATACTTTCAGCAGACCCCTACCTCCTGAGCATGAATGGCAGCTGAACGATGATATTCTCAAACTTATCTTCCATCATTGGGGGGCATTCTGCAATAGATCTGTTTGCCACCTATGACAACAAAAAGTGCATCCTCTTTTGCTCCAGAGTGGAGATAAGCAAAGAATCTTTAGGAGATGCCCTTCTCACCAAGTGGAACTCCCACTTACTATACTCATTCCCACCCATTCCACTTTTGAACAAAATAGTACAGAAAATTAGATAGGGCAAAGCCATAGTCATACTCATAGGCCTGGTATCCCTTCCTCACCAGGATGTCAGTCACACTCCCTCTGACCCCCAATCGCCTCTACCAACCAGGGAAAACAACACACTACCCTACCCATGCTTCACCTCAAGGCATGGTATTTCAATGGTTCTTTGCTCAGGAACTAGAATGGTCTGAACCATTTCAACTGGTTCTATGTCATAGCAGATCCCAATCTACCCGCAAAACCTATATACAGAAATGGAAGTGCTGTTCTCTATTGGCATCAGAAAGACAGATGCCACCAGAAGCAGCACCCCTATCCACACCTTAAACAATCAGGACTTTCAAACTTTCAATGAGCTCTATCAAAGTACACTTTGTTGAAATAATGAAATTCTGTACAAACCAAGATGATACCACAATTTTTCCACATCCAATGACGAAAAAGTTCCTCAAAGGTTTCCAGGCCCTCTATCCTGATGTTAGATCACCACTTGAACCTTGGGATGTCCTTTTAGTGCTAAATACTTGACAGCTCTTTGAACTTATGGTTACCTGTTCCCTATTACTTTTGTCAATGAAAATGGCATTCTTGGTTACCATTATATCAGCTCAATGAGTCGGAGAGATTGCTGCTCTCATGGCCAACCTCCTTATATTATCTTTTTCAAAGACAAAGTGACCCTCTGTACTCATCCAAAATTTTTACCAAATATTCAATCACCTTTCCACATAAATCAGATGATACACCTTCCTATTTTTTCCCCTAAGCCTTATGCCAATCAATTCAAGTCAACGATGCATACATTGGATATCCACTGAGCACTTTCTTTTTACATATATAGGATAATACCTTTCGAGTTCTCATTTAAATTGTTTGTACTGGTTGTGGACTATAACAAAGGCAAGGCCATTTCCTCTCAGAGGCTTTCTGACTGCATTTGCCTCTACTACTGCTCCAACTGAGTTGATCCACCTACCTCTGTGTGAGCCCATTTCAACAGAGCAGTAGCTGCATCCATAGCCTACCTACCCAAGGTTCCCATCGCAGACATATGTAGGGCTGACACATGGACATCTGATCACACTTTCACTAAGCATTATGCACTCTCACAGGGATTGCTTTCTAGTCTTAACATGGCCAAGGCTGTGTTGTCCATGGCATTCCTGCCTGATCCAAAGTCCCTACCTCCATGATGCATACTGCTCTGAAGTCATCTGCTGTGGAGCATCCTCTCTCCCTCTCTCTCTCTCTTTCTCTCAAAGAGGTTATTCACCGTGTGCAATAAGTGACATTTTTCAAGATGAGCATCCCTGTGGGTGCTTTACTACCCTCCCTGCCTCCCCTCTACTTTGGAGTAGCTAGGCTGGCTCTCCGAGTAGAGAAGGAACTGAAGGGGGGCATGCATGCATGGTTCAGGACACTGAATACACATGGCCAGAGCACATGGCCAGTCTGCACTGACACCTACTGTGGAGCACTCATGGGAACACTCATCTTGAAGAACGTCAGTTACTGTGCAAGGTGAGTAACCTCCTCTTAAAACTGCTGCTGCAACTTTGATTTTCACATTTTGCCTAGAAAATACAGTGTGTCATATTCCTTTTAAGACCCATGCAATATTGACGATACAGTTAGGTGAGAGAACAAAAAGCCACCTTGTACTTATATGGGTTATTCCCACACACAGGACTAGAAACCCCTCAGGTTTGGATTTATAGTTTCTGCCTGATAGTTTGTTGAAGATGCAAGATTTCTTCCTCCGTGGAACAGAATTCGGATTTGGTCTCCAAAACCTTTGGATCACTGAAGAGCTACACAGGCCCTGTACTACTGTAGTGCTTGCCAGTCCCCATGACCCTACAGCTCTTTCAAGGGATCCATGTCCTCCTAATGTCTCTGATTACTGCAGCCATCTAGCTGTCCCCCTCCCCCAAGGGGGTTGCAAACTAGGAACAGGAGGTTAGCATATTGTAAATTAATGCTGACACTCTCTGTGTTAATTTGTGCCAGAAATCCACGTGGAATAGAAGGGAGGGATAGAGGTGATATTGCAGAAAGCAACAGTCCTCACACTCTCCCCATCAGTGATAATATCCGAGGGCCAGCACTCTCTCCCTGCCTGGATACACTACTCTGTGGTCTCCTTCACTGCAGGGAAGTCCTAGTCAGAAAGCTTGTGTAGTTCAGTACAAAAAGATTTCCATGTGGTGTACATTTTAAAAATGGTACAGGAGGATTTAGCCCCACAACTTTTATTAATTTTAACAAAATATATGTAGCTAAAGTCCCACAAATTTGGTCATTAATATTACAGTATGTTTCATGTGCCAAGATATGGATTTAGTCAAGCATATTTTATGATACTGTTAGTACACATTGTTAATTTTATATATGTTTTGGGACACAGCACAGTCTGGAGAACTGTCCCCAGAATCTTAACTGGGTTTGGCCTTGGGCAATTTAACCTTTCTGTATCTTAGCTTCTTCAGCTGTAAAATAGGCATAATGGTATATAATTAATTACCACACAGGATTGTTGAATTAAGTAATAAATAAGTGTACTGTGCTTTAAAGATGTAGTGTCTCATTATTGCTGTGTAACTATCTAGTTGTAGCTAAAATGTGAGCATTTTTAAATTAGCAGGATAAAATGATGAGTCAAGTTGTCAAAAGCAAAAATCCAAAAAGTTATACATAGCAGAATAATGCATTTTTTTATTTTTACTAACTCTGACTCATGATTTATATTATGCATTCTACTAAGTTCAAAGTTTTCTTTCACAAAGAGAGCTATATGAAACAGCTGTGCTTCAAACCATTTTACTTCAATTGTAGTTGCAGGTTTTAGAGTTTAAATCATTAACAACCTCTAAGTGAACTTTTATCCAAATGACTGCAAGTCACAAAGAGAACACTTCTCTTTCACCAACTACCTTTTGTGCTTTAGTAAGACCTAGTCCTTTTTCTATTTTTTCCTCCTCCTTCATGTCTTTCTTTGAAGAAAGATGTGTGATTTGTGAAGTAATGAAAGTAGGTATCAGTTAATGAAAACTGCTATACTGGGTTCTTAATGCACATTGGAATTGCTCCTGGATAAAGCTTCATATACCTGCTTTACAGCAGGAAAAAAATAAATTTCAGAAGTTAAGATTGCTGTGTGCACTGTAGGAGTATTATGTAGCAATTAAATCAACCATTGGGGCAATCTAATCTTGATTTCCCCCCCTTTTTGTTAAAGAGTTGTGATTATTTTTTTATGCTGACCACATTTTTTTCAGTTCTTTTAAGTGCTCTGGGAATTCTCAAAATCTGATATTATATTATTGCACCAATGCAATTATTTACCCACCACCCTTTTTTTCCATATAACAACTTACTTTTGGAGGAGGGGGCTGGAGAGAGGTTTTCCACCCTCCCCCCCCCACTTAAATATATTGAAATTAACTACACAAGGTGTTGCTTTTTCTCTAAGCACCCTCATAGAATTCTCTTTAAAATCTTGCAATTTTTCCTTCTCCCTTTCCCCTCCCTCTCCTCTCCCCGAAAAGACTTTAATCAGATTTGTTTTTAAAAGTAATCAGTTCTCTCCTTTGGTTTTACAGGAAACCTGGCTGAATTGCAATGTGAATGATCGGCGCACACACACACTCCCCACCACCACCCCTTTTCAGATCGAAAACAACTGGGTAAATAATTTAGGAATTGCATCCTCCCCTGGTGAACCCTTCCTAAACGGAGCGCTTGCAATTCGGTGTCTAAAGTACAGCCTGGGAGCCTGGGGGCACCTTCCTCTTTGCTCTGCCTCTGTGTGTGTGTGTGTCTCTCTAGCCTGTGTGTGAGCTGGGAGCTCTGCTGCCGCCGCCGCTGCCCTTTGATCCCTGCATTAGTGTTAGTTAGGGGCTTGGAGACACACAGAGAGCAGCCATAGACACCGCCGCACCAGCCCTCATTATTGACACCGCACATAGCACACACTCACTCTCACACAGATTAGAGCCTTCCCATTGAAGAATATTGCGACCGGGGACAAGCCAGGTGCACGACCGGGGGAGGGGGTGTGGGGGGACGAAAGAAAGAAAAGGGGGGAAGCAAAAGAAACCCCCTTCTTGTTGGCTCCAGGAAAACCAGCTTCAATCCCGTTACCCAGCAGAAGAGGAAACCCCCCGCTGCCGGCCGGCCCCGGCCCCCGCTTTTTGCCTGTCTTTGCCCCCCTTTGGTTTTATTTGATCTCCCATTAAACCAAGGAAGAGAATGTGAAAAAAGGGGGAAAATGCCCAGGAGGAAGCAGGAGCAGCCCAAGCGCCTCTCTTCACGTAAGTGCCCCCTCTTTTGCCATTTTCTCCTTCCTTCTCTCCCTGTCTCCTTCCCCTCTGCAGCCTCCTCCGTTGTTTTGTGCATTAGTTTAGGGTTACAGAGGTGAAACTGACAAAGACACAGCCTGGGTTATTCCTCTTTTAGGTCTGAGCTAAGGCAGCCATGTTGGTGATGAACAGCCTTGTGCCCTTTTAATTTTTCCTCTCCCTCTCCTTTCCCCCCTTGCTGTGCTTCCTTCGCCCTCTTCCCCCCTGCCCTCCCCTCTGCGCTGATTGTGCATTTGTGCCGGAGTGCGGGTTTCTCTCTGGGGCCGGCCGGGGGGCTGTTTTATTGGGGTGGGGAGGGGGGTGGCATTAGAGGGGAAGCGGCTGCTGGCGTCTTGTGCAGAATCAATCGAGAGGTCCGTCTCCGGCTAAAGGTTGCGGCTGGGCTTGTCGGCCCCGGAGCCGGGGAGGAGGCAGGAGGAGGGGAAGCGGGGGAGGGCGAGGCGGGGAGCGGCCGAGGAGGGCACAGGGGGTGGGGGACCCACACACACGGAGCCGGGGCTGCTGCTGGGGGGCGGCAGAGGGCAGATCGTGGCATGCGAGGTCCCTGCAGAGCAGAGAGGCGGTGGCGGCGGCGGCGGCGGCAGCAGCAGCGGGAGACAGGATGGGGGCTGCTCCTGGCCGCAATAAAATGAAGGGTCAGACGAGCCAGACTACGCTCCGGCTTCGGTACCGCTGCCCCATGCTAGAAAAAGCACAGCCCGGGACTAAAGTGCATCCCAGCCCTACTAAGCTTCAGGCAGCGGGGTTGACAGAGAGCTCAGCCCCCGCCCCCCCCGGCTCCTTTGCTGCCCCCTCCCCAATTTTTTTCCCTCTTTGCAAAACAGTTAACTTTTCTCCCTCCCTGCTGGCGTTAAGCGAGCGGATGCTATGGAGCGAGGCAGAGGGGGGAAAGTGCTATAAATATCTTGCCCCGGCGTGGCAGTAGGGTCGGTCTAAGGGTGAATTTCGGGGTCATTTTTCTGTCTCCAGCACATATGTTCAGTGCCTGTCTGCAGCCCCTCCTCGCTGTGCCCCAGGGTTCAGTGTCTGGTGAGAGCTGAACTGCTTATGTGTCAAAGCCATGGTCGGTCACCTGAAGTTCACCAGGGAGGGGGAGGGTTAAGATTGTGGTATATGGTGTGTGCTCTGTTTTTTCCGCTGCAGACAGAGTGCGATCGATTACTCTCTCCATATATATATATATATATATAATATATATAGCTATCGGGGAAGAGGGTTGAGGCACCGCTTCCCGTCCTAACCCTTTACCACCTCCTGGACACTGGTAACCTGGCACATAAGCCAACGCGGAGGTGGGGGAAGAAATGGCACTTGCAGCTCCACAAATATTTCTCTCTCCCTTTCCGCTGGAGCCGACTCAGAGGGCTTGGGGTTGTACTTTTTTTTTATTTGCCCCTGTGCAGTCCTTTCGCTGTCTGCCCGCTAGAGGATCTGAGTCTGAAACACACGAGCACGCACAGAATTCCCCATATAGAAATGTATCTACTTCAGGAAGCTTGCACAAGTGAGGTCATGAAAGTGCAGTGTCTGTGTTTTGCACCATTACTGCTCTCCTCCACTTCACTGGTCTCTAATAAAAGAAAGAAGAGATTGGAGGGGGCTCTCTCTACTTTGTATGTATATTAATGTGGGTATTGGCATGTACCTCAAACGTGCACAAAATAGGAACTTTGAGAACAGTGAGAAAACAAGATTTTAAATTTAACTTTTTTCGAGGGTGGGGTGACTTGGTAAGGGCAGACAATTCTTCTGGATTGACAGAGTTTGGAAATTGAGTTCTGTGTCTGCAGATCAGATAGCATTGCAGGCAGCTGCAGACAGCCCTGCTGGTGACCTTGACCCTGACCTGGTGTGACTACCCTCTGTCTGACTCTCTAGGGCTGAGATGAAATTCAGTCTCCATTTTAGTTCACTTGGGGTGTGCCTCTCATATTCATAGACAGCTGGTAATTATGCTCAGTTTTATGTATTGGCTGTTCCTCACCCCTCAGGTTGCATGCTGTTACCCCCTCACACAAGACTCCTTGCTCTAGTAAAGGAACCAGGGGTGAATTGAGGAGCAATTACCTTTGTTGAAGTACTGTGCAAATGTAGGTGTTTAAATACAGGACCTTATTTACAGAGCTTTTACTCTCATTTTTGAGCTGAGTAGTGTTGTTTTCCCTGATGTGTGCTGTATGCACTGGATTTTTCTAAACTAATGTCACTTTTGCTTGCTGGGATTTATATATTTATAGACAAATTGCATTGGGATTAAAAGATATTCTTGGCAAATAATGTATTGAGTAATTCAGTAAGAATTGTATGAATGCTGCTATGCATTCAAATGGTCCTACAGAGTTAGAAAATGCCTTGGAAGTTCATTGCAGTTAGTGTGCAAATGCTATAAATAGTGACTTTTGTGACACGTAGTGTTGTGTACTTAATTTAAAATAATTTCATTAAAAATCATTGAAACTGTAATAGGAGAATGTTGTGGTTGCACAAATAAGCACTCAAGGCTGGAAATGAAATAGTTAAGCATGTCCTCACAACCTTAACCCTTCCATCCATTATGTATTTATATTATGATGGTTTATATTTGCATAATAACTTGCTAATTCTTAAATGCAATATATTTATATTGCTGTATATCTACAGTTGCTGTGTACAAGATATGTACCAGGTAAAGTGTATTAAAGTCCATTATATTGAAAAACACACAGTAAAATGTTCACAACATACTACTGGCTAACTATAACTGAAAATACAGTGAAAATGTGCAGACATACTTAGTATACTTAAAAGTGCAACTTGTCTTCTATGACTAGGCCTGTTTACTTTAATAGGACTCACTTTGCCCAAAAATGTATATTTTCAGGATTTATGCACTAGTTGCTTCTTAGTTAATGGCCTTATTCCTTGAATTACATTTAGGAAAGATAGTATTGTCCATCAAAAAGAAATTGCAGCAGCATAATACATGGTTACTGACTAAAGCCCCAATTCTGTATTTACAGAAATTGCCCACAGTTGAAACCATTTACATATGTAAAGTTACCAGTATTTGTAAGGTTGGGGCCTCAATTATTAAAACACACGCGCCTTTGAGAAAAAAGTATATAAAAAGTTTATCAAAGTTACACTCCACTGTTACAACAATGAATGCAATGTAAATATAGGAGAATTAAAACAATTGCAAGATTTTAGCCATATGTTTCCAAGGTTGTAAAATAAAAGGTATATTATGTTGTATTGAGAAACAGAATTGCCTATTTTGGGGCTTTTTTATGAGCAAGACATTCCATAATTGAAGTTTTTAACTAGATACTGACACAATGCCTACCTCCCACACCTTATAAAATACAATGGATGCTTTTTTCTGTTTTTTTTTTAAGGTGCAAATGAGTAAGGCTAAGATTTAACAAATTGCTGTGGAGTCCTTGGCTCCATTACTACCCATCCTCACAACATTTTTCACTGGACACTTAAGTGAGACTATGCTACACATTGCTTTGTTAATTTACAAACCTTATAATAATATTGTTATTACTCTTGCCATGCATACTGGGTGTGGTTTTCAAATGTTTGTGATTAACATAAATCAATCGGTTTTCACCGGGACACTCAAAGGCTGTCTCCTCAATGAGATGCCTTGCATGTTCAAAAGCTTCAGAGGGGTAGACAAGTTAATCTGTACTGGATAAACCTTAAAAACAACAAATAGTCTGGTAGCACTTTAAAGACTAACAAAACATGTAGCTCATGGTATCATGAGCTTTCGTGGGCACAGCCCACTTCTTCAGATGACAGAAGTGGGTTGTGCCCATGAAAGCTTATGATACCATCTACATGTTTTGTTAGTCTTTAGAGTGCTACCAGACTATTTGTTGTTTAAGTGTATCCTCAATGAGGGACGTTCCCATAGCATATCTACTTCAGTGCTTAGAGGTAATTTTAAAAAAGTTGTAAGTATGTGCTTTGCTTGTTTACTTTCTCTTCTCATTCTGAATTGTTTTTCTAGGACTTTCCAATAAAAATTCACTTTCTGGCAGAGACCAGACCTTATTGGAAACATGCCAGTCTGAAATGTGAAAGTTTCAGAAAATTGAGGTTTGAAACAGGTGATTAGAATGGAAACTTTCAAGTCACTATTACTATAGTAGTCACTATTGTTTTTGTCTTTAATTCAGTTTCAAGGGCTTACAATATGTGCAGAATGCAAACTAGTAGACTGATGTAATTTAGTTTATATACTATATACTTATAATTTAACACATCTGGACAGTGCCCTCAGATGTTGAATTGCTATTGTCTGAGGAATGTGTCTAATCAAGACCAAACTGATGTATACCTTTCTGTTGGATTTATTTTGCTAATTGAGTAGATTGGTACTAACAGCATAGTTGTATTTTAGGAGGATACTTATAACTGATTAGGACTGTATCCTAGGCATAACTAAATATTCCCTTATGTTATTATGAAGCTGAATTTCAACTGTCTCATATTCTATACCTAATTTACCATAAAGGCTTTTTCTATATCATTTTTTGTTGAAATGTATTGACAAAAGCAGCGTAAAGAAAATTGTGCTTGATAAATTCAATATTATTTAAAGTTTCTTTCCTCTATTTTATGTTTGTTTTGGAATTTTATAGGTAGAGACTACAGTAGGTATGAGATTTTGAAAAGGCTATCCATATGTTAGAAGAATCTTTTTGCTTTCATGCTAGAATCTAGAGCTGCCAATGAAATGGGCTTTTGTCAGCAACAGGAGTCTCCCTCTCTCTTTTAATAGTATTTATTACCTTACCCGCAGACATCATATGTACGTGGAAAAGCTTTTAACATAGTTTCTATTTATTATTTTTAACCTCTTGCCACTGCAGGGGTCATGATATAGCTCATTGCCAACAAGAGAATACATGTAGGGAAAATTATTAGTCTTAGTGTGTTTGGGTTAATAATTTCATTGCTATCACTGTAGTTATCCTAGTGGTATTGTGGTGCATCTTTTAACTAAAGAGCAGTGTGAGATGCATGCAGTGCTGTCTGCATTGTTCCACCTAAAAATATTGTGATTCTATTTGGTCCTTCCCATGGATCCCTTGAGGAAGAAAAAACACATAAATAAGGTATGCTGAAATAAATTAGGTACATAGTTCTAACCCCAAAGAATTAACTCTTGTTAAATTTTTAAAAATAATTTCTCAGCAGTACACTGGGATACTTGTCAAAAGTCACACAAAGGTAGTATGTGTCCTAAAGCTGTGCAGTAGTACAAAACATTAATACATCATGTTGCCAGAGCATAAATTAGACTGCCCAAGAGCCAGCTTTGGTGCTCACTGAGCCATGTCTGATTTTAGGATCTTTTGAATGGCATTACACTAATTTGCATCCCCACCCTATCTCTAAAGTACCAGTGCAACTCGTAACAGCCCCAACAAAAGGAACCGTGGTGGCATAGTGTGGATGGTTGGCGTAAGGAGACATCAGAACAGAGTGCATTTTTTTAAATAATTTAACTTCACCTTTTGTAAATGAAGTGATTTTTTTTCTTTTTTGTTCTCTTCATACGTAAGAAGGTAGGGATGGAGGGAATTAAGGAAACAAATAAAACCAAACAGCCAAGAGAAGCTCGTCTGTTCAGAATGAAGTATTAGTAATTTCCTATAATTTAATCAGACCAGATCCCAGAACAAGATAATGAGAGCGTGACCTACAAAAGAGAACTTTTTGGAAGTTAAAAGGTTTTCTAGCATAAGCATAAGCCATGTGACTTGTCATAAAACACCATATGTGAGAGACTTTTTTGTTTTATCCCTATTGAAAGAAATCAAGATCTAGACATCAGTTCAGATGTCTATGAAGAGGCAATTTGGCTTATGCCTAGAATCCCTTCACAGTTACATCTTAGTTAAACCACTTCACAGTCATAATTGAGGAGTGTATTTTGTAAATAATGTGCCCTGTTGTACAATTTTCTGCTGCCTAGTTTGCCAGGTGTAGTACTATAATTCATACCGTTTAGGTATAAATGTACAAAACACTTCATAGTGTAAGGAAGCTGAAAGTCTTCTGATATATTTTTTAAGAAAATGTTTGCCAAAGTCTAGTCTTCAGAATAGCCAACAGTACATAATAAATTCCAGTTTGAGGGTTTTGTTTTCTTCTTTTTTTTTTCTCCCACAAGCAAGCCTTGTATTTTCATTCTAAGTTTGTAAATTACATTTATATGGCATGAAAGTACAGCACATGACTAGATTCTGAAGCTAAAAGACCCAAGAAGGTGAATATTATTCCCTAAAGTGACCTTTTAGAAGGAATTTCTTCTACCATAGTTTCATAAATTAAAATAATGAAAACCTAGGCTTGATTCTGATCTTAGATACACGGGCACATTTTGCTGGATATCTTGTAAAATCAAGCTACTGAAGCTACTCCCATAAATTGCAGTGTAGTTAATTTTACAAAATGTTCAATGATACAAACCCAGAGGTCTGAGATAAGAATGTCTTTTAGTGCCTTTCTTTTTCACAGATGGACTCTGGGTCATAGTTAAATGCAGTAAGTGTGATGTTCCCAGGAGGCACTTTTTCTCTTATAGATGTATCTGTGTCAGCATGAATAGTCTGACTTCCTCTTGGGTCAAGACACCAAAGTTTTTGGGGGCTTAATTCTAACCTCAGTTAGCTCAACAGAGGTACAGTCCTGTCCCTTAGTTCTTCCTGTCCTGCAGAGGATTTCCTGCTGTGCAAGGTGATTCGATTGAATAATTGGTTCCCTGGTTAAAACAAAGAAAATACTCCCTTTTCTGCAGCACAGACTGAATTTTAAGACTCCAGACTGAAAATCCAAATTCAATTCATTTGGAATATCCACAGAAGACAAGTCTCATCTATCTTCCTGGAGAGAGAAAAGAAGAGGAAAAAACAGACTTCAAGAGGCCTTTTCTCTTTTCACGCCAACACTTTGGTAGCACAAATGGAGTGAGAGAATAGGTAGAACTGATGACGGTTAACTCATGTAGCAGCAAAAAAGCACTAGAAGAGAAGTAGGTGGTAGGAGAAACTATAAGACCTCCGAGGAAATCGAATTCTCTTTTCCTTTGATCCCTTCATCACTGCCTCAAATGCAGAAAAAGAATAAGAATCAGTCACCAGTTGCCAGGTCTGCCTGTGAAATAGTAACTTAGAGGTGAAATGTTCTGACTGTAAATAAAAAGCCAGAGAAAACACTGTGGAACTTGTACATAAGGCTCCCAGTACTTCTATCTGAAGCAGGGCTGCAAATCCAAGGTCAAGGAAAGAACTGGGAGAGAGGACTCTTCATATTTATCAGTCAGGAGGCCTGGATGGAGACACCTGTAGGGAGCAGAACCTAGATGGAGGGAAGCCTCAGCTGAGCAGGGCCCCAAAGACCTGGAGAAAAGGCTATAAGCAGGGCTGTTGTTTGGGGGGTGGAAGGGAGAGAAGATGAGGGCATTTGCCCTTGGGGGGGTCTGGTGATTTAAAAGGGCCCAAGCTCAGTGTCTTTCCAAAGTCTCACCTCTTCTACTGGAGGCCCTACCCTTTCCGGGGAGCCTGTAGTCTACTACCTCCCGACGTTGTCCAGGTCCTAGCAAAGTGTTGCCAGCCCTGGCTATAAGGATGGCAAAGCACTGGACACCAAGGCTAGAGGACTTTGAGACTGGGTTGCTTTGAGTTTTTCTGAATCTTTGTTTCTGCAATAAAGAAAAGGCCCTGAGTAAAGGAACTGGAATGGTGCAACAGTGCAAATGTTTGGGTCACTATTTCACTTTCCTGGCTGGTGGATCAGCCTGCCAACTTACAAGAACATTTACACTTAGGCTTTGTCTACATGAAAGTATGCAAATGAAGCGCTGATTAGCATTTTGTCACACTTCATTTTCATAATTTATTTGAGCCATTTTTGCGCAAGCGGTTTTGCGTAAAAACAAGCAGCATGGATTTTTCCTTTTCGTGCAAAAAGAAAACGTCTTCTGTGGATATTCCAAAAACCCCTCGCACAAAAACGGCTTGAATAGATTATGAAAATGAAGCATGACAAAATGCTAATCAGCACTTCATTTGCATATTCTCTGCCCACAAAAGCCAGCAGTGTTGACAAAGCCTCACAGTAGAACTTCAGTTACAGAAGCCTTGGGAATGGAAGTTGTTTATAACGCTGAACATAACACTATGGTTGTTCTTTCAAAAGTTTACAACTGAATATTGACTTAATACTTTGAAACTTTACAATGCAAAAGAAAAATGCTGCTTTAACCCACTGAATTTGCCCTTCTTTCTTTCTTTTTTTTTTTTTTAAGTCTCTGCTGCCTGTGTACTTCCAACTTCAAATTAGACGTGTGGTCAACTGCTCGGTTCTTTACACTGACATTGTACTATACTGCACATTCCACTCGTAATGCATCTTCCACCACTATATTTTTCATACTCTGTGTCCCTTACCAGTCCCTAGTGTAAGATACAGCGACCTTGGGGCTACTCTAATTTATACAGTGCTTCCCATGGGCCCCGATCCAGTGCATTTTAACTATATCCTGATCCATCCCATTTCCTGTGAACTGACAGAGCTCTTTTGCCTTCTGCATTGAAACGAGAAACCCTATGCACATGAGCTAGTCTGAGGGGGTACCTTCTGTCCATTTTAATGTCCTTTTACACTGATGTAAAAGGGCCTTGACAAAAGTGTGACTCAAATTCTTGAAATCATTGCGTTAGAAGGCAATTGAGTGGCCTGTATGAAATGAGTTGGCGAACTTATTAGTGTTCTGAAAGTAAAAGTGTGCATATATAATTTTTAAAAATCACAGTTGGCACACTGTCTCAGCAGTGAAACCAAAGACTGGACATGGAGAGGAAACTTCCCTCGCTTCTTGATGTGGTCCCCAGAGAGAGAATTTAGATGCATTATTAGGGAAGGATGGAGAAATGCATTACTGTTGTTTATGCAGTAACTGTTTGATAGGAAGTTACAAGACTTTATTTTCCTGTATCATTGATTTGAGATGAAGTCTGTGTTTTCCTTAAAATAAAACAAGGTTTGAGGGAAGAAGGTGTTTCTTCAGTCCTAGAATGTTGCTTATATCACCTCTGACCTCTGTCCAGGGTCAAAAGCTGGGGCAGTGTCTTAACATGTTGCAGAGTGAGCAATGCTTAGTTCCACATGGAGAGGACTGCTTCACCATTTTAGCCTATAACTATGAGTAGCTTCCTAATCCGCTCTCATTTGGCTCTGCTTGTTAACCCCAAGCAATCCTCTCAGGGGCACAGAAAGCAGCTGGTAGAAAACACAGCATGACAAAACAAACACTACTTGAAGTTTCCTGTAGATAGGTACCAGACTGCCTTCTCTGTGGGAAAAATTAAAAACACAAAGAATATAATTTACCATGTTCTAATCTGACTTAAGGAAAGAGGGGAAAAAGTCAAATTACAGCGAGCTGGATTTCCGTGACATTTATAGCATAGAGGAGTAATTTCACTATCAAGAGGCAGGAATGCAACAAGCTGAAATCTTTGTTTCTGAACCCATGGGAATGCTATCATACTTAAAGTACTTTGAATGAGCAGGAGAGGGAACAAAAGTAAGCATTTTAAATGGCAAATCAGATGCATATTATCTATGAGAAATATTGCAGTAGAAATTAAATACAGAAAAATGAAACACTAATTAAACATAAAAATCTTTGTTAGAGCTGCCACGCTGTCCTGATGTCATGGGTTATGCTCGAGTTTTGCAGTGCATATGGTATATGAGATCACCTTTTACTTTGTGACCTCTTGATAGAGGACGTGAGCACAATAGGGATAATTAAGGACACTGTAGCAGCTTGAGCTTGTTTTGTTTATCTCAGTCTAAATACTATGGTAACAAGGTTTTTTAATTGATTTCCTTGTTTGTTTTATTAGACTAATCACTTGAATAACCATTATACAGCTAGTCTCTTGCAATAGCTCCCAATACTGTAGTAGCACTAGGAAGATTCAGTGTTTTGAACCATTACTATAGAAAACATTATTAATAAAAAGGAAACAATTACAGCATACATTTGATAACTGCTTTTTAAACTTTAAAATTCACTGAATTCAAATTAACTTTATTTTTAAATTACAACTTAAAACGAAGAGTGTCAGTTATGGGCCAGATTCACAGGCCCTCACACTGCTGCCTTTGGACTTCTTGGATGATGCAACGGCAGTGGAAGCTGCTTGTGTGTTCCTCCTTGTGGATGGTATTGGGGAGTTCCTGGTGGGTTGAAAGCCAGCATAACTGGCTTTTATTTCTACAGCCCAGTGTAGGGAGTGTGTTGGGGTAGAAAGTGGTGGAGAGGAGGTTGTGGTTGGAGCACAGAGCTTTCCAGCTATCTGCAGCTAGTAGGCTGTTGCCAGCTGACATAAGTTAGAGCAGTCCTTGGACCTGAACAAAGTGTTGCCTCTGTTTTGGGAGATTTCTGGGTCCGGTGCAATGCCAACTTAGATGAACTTTAAAGTTCATCTGGACAGTTCACAGGAAAGGGGCTTCAAATTTCCAGGGTTCTTGTTTTTCCTCTGGATCATCTAGGACAGGGTGACCAACCTCTGATTCCACGGCCACATGTGGCTCTTCAGAAGCTAATCTGCAGCTCCTTGCTTGAGTTATAGGCACCAACTTTCCACTGTCCTGGGAGCGTTCACTGCCTAACCCCCACGTGGTGCTTAGTTCTGCCATGAGTGCTGGCGCTCGAGGTTCCTTCCAATTCTATGATTTCCCCATATCCTGCCTCTCCCTGAGTCTGCTGCACCCTCAGTCCTTCCCCACAGCCTCCTGGATGCTGTGACATAGCTGATTGCAGTGGATAGGAGGTGCAGGCAGGGAAAGGAAGGTGCTCATTGGCAGGAGGTGGGAGCAGATGTGGGGGTGGGGAGAGTTGGCAATGTACATTGGTAAATTTTAGGGATGTGGAAGTGCATGAGACTGGATTAATTGGTTAATATTCACGGTTACACGCAGGCTCCTGGTATGCATGGGCACTCGGATTTTAAGCCAGCTCCATGCACATACCAGCTCTCAGGGAGCCGCCTACCCTCCCCCGCCCACACTCCTGCCTGTGTATTAGAGGTAGCAGTACAGGAGGGGGGGGGGAGGTGGGAGCCAGTATTTGCAGGGAGCCAGCTTTAAAGCCAGCTCCCTGTGTCCACTTGCTCCCAAAGAGCCACTTGCCCTCTCTCCTCCCACGTGTAATCACAGAATTTCCAGTGATTACATGGTTATTTAATTAAATGCATTTTAATATCCCTAGTAAATTTTGGCTCCTTTTCAGGCTCATGTTGGCCACCCCTGAATTAGGAACTTTTGTTGAGAGTCTACCCTTACTCCTTGAGCTAACACAGTGCAGACTACTTTTCTTTGCCCTCCTGATTAATTGTTGGTTGATATTGCTATACTGACAAGAACGTCTCTGAATACAGTAGTGGTAGGGGAAACGTGCATTCTTCTTTTCCTCGTTTGCCTATTCTAAAAGAATTAGAGTATAATAACCCCTTGCTTCATTCCTGCAACTGATTATAAATCTTGTTCAGTTTCCGTCTCTAGCTAGTGTTCACGATATCTTTTCTAGATTACATGGAGAAGACATGGCATGTGATGTTTGGTCAGTCTTTTCCTACAGATAAGATGCAGCATCATCCATTTCTCAGTAATATCATTTTTTCATCAGTGTCATTTTCTGATGACTACAACCTGTTTCAGGAATTGATAGTTTGAATGAGAGATTATTTGGAATTGGATGCTACTATGGTTCTGGAGAAGGCACACTGTTTCTTTAATACCTTGAAGACTAAGGAAAAGGTGTCAATTACCATTTCCATTAATGAAGGCATGTTGAACCTTGCTTGGGAATCTGGTTAACTCTGGAATCTACATCTGAGGTCAAGAAAACTGATCACTTATACCAGGTCCTTCTTCAGCTTGCTTCACTCACCCACTACTGAATCTTGAGTTTATCTGGTTAGTTATAGACATCTTGAAGGGTGGTCAAGTAGAATGTCATCTGAGAGAGGGGCTGGGAAGAACAAAGGTATACTGGGAATTCAGAAGTTGCTAATTATCAGCCCAACATGGCTAAATACCAGTACTTATTTGTCTGAATGTTTCTCTTTGTGACCATCTCTCTTTGAGGAGCTTGGGTAAAATAAACGTGGACATTGCCTTAAGATGGTCAAATGGTTTCTGTACTTTTTTGGCAAACATTTTACAATGTTTTTATTTCTTCAACAACAGGTGTAACCCTTCAAAGAGCTCCCTAGCTTAAATCTTCCAGCCTTTAAGCTGGAACAAGGCCAAGGTAGAATTCTCCCCTGGAAAGGAGAGGGTCGTCTCAGTTCTAAAAGAGATGATTCATTTGAAAGATAAAAGAAACCAAATATATTGTGAAGTTTCTGGGACTGATTGATTATATCCAGAAGAAAAAGAGCATTTTTTTAAATCTTCTTTTCAGATTCCAGAGTCAGTATGGACACTTTCTGGAACTCCTGGAAAAAGAGACTAGATTCAACAGCAATTGAAGTTCATTTTAGAGATGAAGTTTTTTTTCAGCTTACTCGTCTTCTGCATCTGCCCCACCACAAATTTGATACTTCACTCTGAACCTAGATCAGTTCTCCACTTCTAGGTTGGGAACATCTCTGTCTCATTTGTGCAGCACCTATTACAATGGAGCCTTGATCTTCAGGTGCTACTACATTCGAACTTTAGAACTGTACAGTTCTTTAGAAACCCACAAGTGGGAATATGCTGAGTTCCCCCTGGAATTTGAAAACAATGACTACAGTTCTTTGAGAGTGGTGCGTCAGAGTTCTATGCTCACATAGGACTTCAGGATGTAGTACAAGGAACTGAGATGGTGGGGGGACTGCATGGCCCTTTTATGTATCATTGGCCGCACAATGGGGCACTGATGCACAACCAGTAGGCACTCTGGAAGGTGGGGGCAGAAGGGTACAAATCCCACAAATGCATAGACAACGTTTTCAAAGAATACTTGTGAGTAATCTTCATTTTCCAAGGCCAGAGCTTTGTTTCTAGAATCCTTTTTTAATAAGCCAATTGTAATTCTGTTTAGCTCAATTAAGAACCTCCTGGTAATTTAAACCATTGTTTTGGCAATGCACACATCATCTTGCAACAGGTATTGGTAATGTAATGATGAAAATATTTACACAAGAAAAATAAAAGTCAAGGAAGCAGATAATTGACCGATTTATCAACCTTAGCAGACAATTTTTTCTGATAATATTGTGGCAGCTATAGTAAATTTACTTCTGATTGCTTAAGGGGATAAATCCTGTATGGTGTGTAAAACACATAATAGCCAGGGGAGCTGACGGACTTGCTGAGCGCCTGGGCAAGGTGTGTGGGGAGGGGAGGGAGGGACTTGGTGCTCTTGGGAGGGCAGTCAACCATCAGCACAGCATGGCACATGCCACGTTGGGCCACACCCTCCTTCCTCTTCCCCCGCAGTCAGCCATCAGGGCTGCCAGACACGCAGCACTCAGCATTCCAACAGCAATTTAAAGGGCCCAGCGCTCTGGTCATCACTGCTGCTGCAGCATCAGCAGGAGCCATGGGCCTTTTTGGATCACTGGGTCTTGGGGCAGTTGTCCCCTTTACTTTCTTGTCAGCACGCCTGATTATAGCCACCCCTTCAAGCAAATGGGTAAAGGAGCAGATATTCAGCTTGTGTAACTGCCTCCTAGATTGGCCTTTTGACTAATGGTGTGTCCTTAGGTGTTGGATCTAGGGTAGATGGGGGTACAGCGGCACCCCTGGTTTGAAGTGATTTCCGTTATATACACAGGAGTTACAATTTTGTTCAATGGCTTTCCATATCCTCACTATAAAAATGGTTTCAGCACCTCTGGGTGTGTTCTGTGAGGAAAACTTTAAATGATCCTGATCTGCTCAATTAATAACTCCAGTGCTTTACTGCCTTTTCCAATAGCCTTTAAGCCAATTTCAGGCTGTCAGAATTACTGTGATAACTGAAGTCCCTTTGGTAGACCCTGGTAATAAGTTGCCGTTATGAGCAGAGAACTCTTAGCTTCACTGCAAATTGTGTGTGTGCAGCAAGGCATGTGTATATATTTCTTTTACTTTTAGTCAGTCCTTTGTGCTATCCAAACTGACGCTCACAACTTCCTCTTGTCCACCCTCTTTTTCAACTGGAAGGGTGACTGAAATCTAGTTGTCTTGACGACCCTGGCAGGTTTAAATGACTAGCTGCACTCAAATGAGTTGCGTGCATCGAGGTGCATTGAAGTTTTAATGATCTATAGCCTAAACAAATCACTTCAGTCTTGGCTGCTCTCAATTGTTCAGTACATAGAAGTATGCTTATGCCTACCTCTGGCTATAGGGCCTGAAAGTGTGGTGAGGCTTGCAATACTTTTCAGGTGAAGGAAGATGCACTTTGTTTCAAGAAGCAGTCAAAAGAGCTATGGGTGCAGACATTTACGGAGCAATGGCAGATCTTGTGCAGACTCTAATTTAGATGAGTCAGAGACAGTTGAATGCACTGAGGGAATAGGCAGGAGGCTCTGGGGTGTAAGATTTTGGTGAAATGAATAGTAGAATATAGATGTTGTGTAAAACAGATTGGACAGCCATTTTTATCAGATGTAGCTATCCAGTTAAATCAGGATTAGAAGGCAAGATTCTCGTTCTTGTTTTTTTCCAGAATGTAGAAGACCAATTTTGCATAAATAGCACATAGGCTAAGCACTTCTCTGCCATTTCCTCTCTGGGCCCTTTCTCGTGAATGGCTGTTCCATAACAACCGGCTGCATAGGAACTCCTCCCTCCCTCCCTTCTTTTGGTGTTTGCCACAGCTTTGACAAGAAGGAAGAATATAGTAACCTTCTGATAAATACCTTGGTGTAGCCTGTTGGCAGCTATATCCTCCATAACATGTTAGGCTTGGGGAATGAGCATGACAACTCCAGAGCACCATTTACAAGAATGGCTTAAAGATTTTTCAAAACAATAGGGCAGTTGCTGTATTACTTGGGGGCTGTGTCTACATTGGCATCCCTTTCCGGAATTGCAAATCCGCGGGGGATTTAAATATCCCCTGCGGCATTTGCATTTACATGGCTGCCGCTTTTTTCCTACTTTCAAGTAGGAATAAGGGATCTTCTGGAGAAGGGTTTATTTTCCGGAAAATCGCGTCTACACTGGTGCTTTTCTCCAGCAAAAACCCCGAGCCGGAAAAAGCGGCAGCCATGTAAATGCAAATGCCGCGGGGGATATTTAAATCCCCTGCGGATTTGCAATTCCGAAGTGTCTCATTAGCATCCCTTTTCCGGAAAGGGATGCCAATGTAGACACAGCCGAGCTGTTCAAGGCAGGACCTATCTGTTACTGTTCTTTCCTTTCTGAAAATGTGGATGAGATATTTTCTGAGCCCTCTGACTCAGATTGCTATATTTAAGTCTTGTCTGGTCCTTCCTCTTTTAAATCTATGAGCTCCCTTCTTCCAATTTATTGTCTTTCAATGCATAAAAGAAATCCTTATGAACAAAGATCATTGCTCCACTCATTTACCCTCACATACCTTAGCATGTGGCATGACTCTCCCTATTTCCTCAAATAGATTCATCCCTCCCAACCAGTTTTTGCTTTAATCTTTTCCATCCATGTGCAGTTTTTTTCCTCCCATGTGTGGAATAAATGTTCTATGTGCACTGAGGCATATGCAAATGTACACCACCAATAGAAACACAAAACCTTGCTGTGAGTGCTTTGCTGAGTGGCCACATACGTGCACAGCTAACAAGGAACACTATCCCTAATTAAATTTCACATTCCACAAATCTTAGATGAAACTGCATGTTGATCGGTGAGACCATTATACTACTTTGCTGGCTGACACTAAAATGACACTTTCATTTGACCCTATTTTCCTCATTTGCTTGTGTCTGGGAAGGACAGCACACTGATAGCACCATAGGATCGTGTCTGAACAAATGTGGTGTTATACCTTGCCTTGTAGGCTATGGTTTCTGAGGTGGCAGTCCATTCACTAGAATCTGGCCATTGTGCAAAGAGTTGAACTTTTTGAAAGGGGTTGCCAGGTAACTAAGTCTGCCATCTGCAGATAACTAGTTTTCAGCCCTGCCGTATTTCTGCTCAAAAAGTACCAATCTGGACTATGGGTCTGTGGCTAATGTGAAACTTTTCAATGAGAACTTGATTAATAAGCAGCTAAAGTTCTTTCAGCATCCACAGGGCCAAATATTTGTTCAAGAATGTCCCAAAACCATTGAAGGACCCTTGGGACAAGCAGGAAGGATTATTCACTTGGCCATCACTTAAAACAATTCGATTTGGAACCGACACTGCAGAGATCTTGTATAGGTTGCAGATGTCAATATCACATGTCTAGGGATCCTTTTGGATCCTTTTTCTGGTGATTGATTGACATTATATTAGTTAATCTCCATATTGATGGGCTCCACAGGAAAGCTTAAATGGTCTTTGCCTACTGCCTTTCAGACAACTTCTGTTAGTAGCAAGACTCCAGTTTCTCTTCCTTCCCTAAATGGAAATAGATGACAGTTTCCTTGTATGCAAGAGATGGCAGAAATCTTGAGAACGTAGCTAATGGTTTACATGTCAGCAAAGCCAGAATCTCTGCCAATTCTGTGATCAGATGGGCTGTGTCTAGACTGGCAAGTTTTTCCGCAAAATCATCTGCTTTTGCGAAAAAACTTGCCAGCTGTCTACACTGGCCGCTTGAATTTCCAGAAAAGCACTGACGATCTCATGTAAAATCATTAGTGCTTTTCTGGAAAAGTCCAGCCGCCTGCTCTAGGCAGGACCAATCCCAACTAAATCAACCCAGCCAGGGCTTTGTCAAGCCGAGACTTAAACACCTCTAGGGATGAAGACTCCACTACTTCCTTAGGTAACCCATTCCAGTGCTTCACCAGTCTTTGAACTGCTTCTCTATGTAGCTGGTTGACATTAACAGTACTAACAAAGGTTTATTTCCTTTTGACTCTCTCAAAAGGAGATTAGGTTTTTCTCTCACTTTATGAATATCAGCATTTTTAATAGCCTGCTCTTGTATGACATGCTATGGCCTACAAGATAGTCTCCTTTGAAAATATTCGTATGGCATCTGATTTCAGAATGTTATTGTTTAAAGAGTTTGTAGAGTATTCAACCTAATAATTTCTTTGGGGTTTATAATGACAGTTTAAACAAAGAATAGAAATAGAGCTGCCATGTTTTGCCTTAAAATTGTAGGTTTTTCCCTTGGGAAAAATCATTATTTAAGAAGACATGGAAATGAGATACCCAGGGCTTTTCTCTCCATCTAACTGTGTTTATGTGTACACCTATTTTAAACATGGGGGAGAAAGACAGAATGTAGAAGCTGTTATTTTCTGGCTTTTTCCTGTTTCAGCTGTGCTACTCTCTAGCCAGTCTACGGTGGAGAGGGGGTTGACCCCTCGGGTTCAGGCACCAGGAAACATTTTGTGATGAGGCCAAGAATTGAATGATCCTTTCCAGATGAATCATCAGTAAACCAAAAGTTCCACTGACAAAACTGTCTTCCTGTGAGGCTTACCTCTTATAGGTCACCATCATCATGAGGGAGTTATAGGGGATGGAGTGCACTCCAGCATCCATGTGCTGTTTACACAACTGTGTCTTTTCAGTTTTATTTGGTGCTGTAAATGTAATACAGAAGCTAAGGCAGGCCTTTATTAAAATCATGATTTTTCTTCAGCATCCCTGTGGGAATGTCAGCATTCTACCACTCTGAATGTATAGTCTATTCTGAGACTGTTGTAAATGCTGTTCTGTGGAGGGGAGTCTCTGGAACTTGAGTGAAGAATGTATTTCCCCTTCCATAGTCTCTAAAATATTAGAACAGTTCAGTTGGTGCAGGACCCCCTAAGTTCTCCAGCCCCCAAAATTTCATATTAGCTTTTATAATTCAAAAGACTTTTTTTCCCTGCATTTCAAAAAAATAAAAAACTAGCGGGCAATTTTTCACACTGGGTTGGACAACTTTTATGGGATACCATAAAATTAACTTTCCAGGTATTTTTATCATGTGGTTGCATTGCTACTATTCTTTAGGTGTATGGCTGCTGACTATCACACCTTGGTGTGAAATTAACAAAGATTTATGTGGAGTTGACAGCCAGAGGCACACAGATAAAAATGGCTCAGAATTAGCATGTGATCTTGTCAGGGGGAAGAAGGGGTTTCAGCATTTAAAAATAATGCATTTGCAGGTAAATTATTTACATTGTGCACATCTGTACTGTATTAGGAAAGCTGAAAATCTATTGTTTTTCCACGATTTTCTTCCATATCTTTCCAGTAAGGTTGATAGGTTTTAACTGAACACCAGGGTGAAAAGCAACCCTGGTGGTGCAAGTCAACACCGCTGACCAGGCCATTAAAAGTCACACCTGGCTCCTTGTTGCTTTCAGGAAAGACAGGGGTTCTGCAAACAAAACCCACCGCAGACACCAGCTCTGTTGCTGTCCTTGCTCATGAAAGTACATCCTGAAACCCTAATTTCTGACCGGTCTCTGGAGCCCTCGCCTGCATCTGTACCCAACCCCATGTCCCAGTGAAGTGAAAATGAGTGAATGAGGGCAGATGAAGTGAGGAGGGGCAGGGCAAAGGTGTTCAGTTTTGTGCAATTAGAAAGTTGGCAGCCCTAATTTCCATGGTTGTATTTGTGATATGATTCTATTGCTGGTCGATATAGCAGCACCCACTGAATGTGCTGTTTACAACAACTATTTTGAATGCCTTTCCTTTGATTTCCTTTGATTTCTAATCTGGTTACTATCCTCTCTGCTTCACTCGCACTGTTCTATCGAAGGTATCCAGCAGTTTTTTACTGGCTAAATTTCTGCTCCTTTCTCCTCCTCAGCTGCATTTAATACTGATGTACAATACCTGCCTTCTCCAAATCTTGCCCTTCATTGTCTTCCATGACTCCATCTTATCTTGATTCCACTTATTTTCCTCCCCTCCGCCCCCTTTAGGACAAAGTTATGTCCTTTAGGACAAAGCTATGTCCAAAGCATATGACCCTTGCCTCTTTTCACTTTACATCTCATTTCTAGGTTAACTTATCTGTTCGTGTGCTTTTAACTACAGTCTTTACACTAATGTCTCAAATACACTTTTGTACTCTTCACCTGACTTCTTCAGTCCAATACCACAGTCAGTCTGTGTCTCTAACCTTTTCTTCTGGATATCTCATTCTCAGTGGATACATCTAGACTGCAAGCTTCTTTTGAAAGAGGGCATCCCCACCTCAAAACCAGATCAAAGAAGTGATCTGTTTTTCAAAAGAGAGCGTCCAGACTGCCTGGACACGCTCTCGAAAGAAAGCTCTGATTGCTATTCACAGAATGGCTACCGAGGCACCTGTGCTTTTTTTGATTGCCTCTTCTTTCGAAAAATGTCCCTGTTCTGTCTTCACGCACTCCTTTTTTCGAAAGAGCTCTTTAATACTGATGTACAATATTTTTTTGAAAGAGCTCTTTCGAAAAAGGCGTTCTTCCTCGTAATGTGAGGTTTACCAATGTCGAAAAACCCCCTGCGTTCTTTTGATTTAATTTCAAAAGAACGCGATTGCAGTGTGGACGCAGGTGAAATTTTTTTGAAAAAACAATGTAGTCTAGACATACCCAATGTAGGCTTAATATGGCCAGATGGAACCTCTTAGTTTTCCTTTCAATCATCTTCAAGCTGATTATCTGGGAGACATCTTTGCTTCCTTTTTCTGAACTGTCTCTAGGTTTTCACATTTTGCCTCTAACATTGTACAATCTGATCATTTATTTCTATCTACACAGCTAAAGCTTGCTCAGGATTTCTATTTGGCTTGTCTTGACTACTGCATCGTTACCATCCCTGGAGACTCTGACATCTACATTCCCCTACCTCTAGTCCATTCAAAATGCAGCTGCAGAACATCTTCCTTTTGGTCTCATGAGTGGAAAACATATATTGGTGCTACAGAAACAATCCCAGCAGTTGATTTGGGCTGGAAAACTGTTCTTTGCAGTTTTCAGAAATGTCTTTTTTTTTTTTATTGAAGCTTGTGTAATATCCACAATAAATTGCAATGCACCAATACTTTTAAATAAAAGGGAAAATTCCCATAGCAAATATTATTTCATAATAACGGCCATACTGGGTCAGACCAATTGTCCATCTAGCCCAGTATCCTGTCTTCGGTCAGTGGTCAATGCCAGGTGCCCCAGAGGAAATGAACAGAACAGGGAATCATCAAGTGTTCCATCCCTGTTACCCATTTCCAGCTTCTGGCAAACAGAGGCTAGGGACACCATCCTGCCCATTAGCCATTGATGGACCTATTCTCCATGAACTTACCGAGTCCTTTTTTGAACCATATCCGTGAATTTATCTAGACATTAGTTATCATTAGGATTTACCTTTGAATCTGATTTCTTCTCAATAGAGGGTTTGGCACTTTTACATTTGCACATACTTGGGGATCTATCAAAACATGCCTCATACTGAACTCAATCATTGGCAACATGTGTTTGAAGTATTTAATTGGATTTTAAATACTGTTAGCAGGTTTTAGGAAATACTTTAGGTAGCCCATTTCTGTCCTCTAATGGTATAATCCTGAGACATGCAGAGCACTTACAACTTCCACTCATGTGAAACGTTGACTAACAATTCAAGTACCAGCCCTATGAATGCTCGGTGGGAGACAACAAAGGAGTCTTTTACAGGATCAGCCCCTTAATCCTTGACATGGAGAGACACTTGCAATTGTTGGGTAATTTATATAGAAGTTAGTAAGATGCTCAGCCAAATTTTGCTCCCTCTGAAGTTAATGAAACTCTGGCCCAAAATTTAATGTAACTTACCCATTTGCAAAATCTGGAGATTTATATCCACCCCATCCCCCAGGACCAGAACTTATTTTCTAATTAAAAAAAAAATCAGTACCACAGCCTTGTGCTCACAAGTATCCCTACAATAAGAGACTATAGTATGTGTAGGATGGAGATGGAAAAATTAAGTAAGGAAATATATTTTCATTCCAAGTGTTCCAGGACTCCTCATAAACAGTGAGTCAGATATGATTATAAAAAAATCTTGTGTTTTTTGAAATAGCTCTATACAAGTGGTCCAATGCAAACACAAAATACAACCAGGGTTTGTTGATAGGCTCTCTGAGGGTGGTACACAATTCAGGCAGACCACTTGCAACTGTCAAATGAACTTCCTGGATTATGGGGGTGGAGATTGTGATATCCGTTGAAACCATAGGAAAGTTGGATGAGTTTCTTTGTTTTCAGATTTGTTCAAGCTCAGTGAGGCATGAGTTCATATGAACTCCTCCCCAACAGGTATCTGATCTCCTGTGATGCCAAATCATCAGACTTCATAGTGCTAATTTTAAACCAAAGCATTAGTGTTTAGGAAGTTGAACTGTGTTTGTGTTGGATTCAGATGCCACTTCTCCTCATTAACTTTAAAGTAATGAGGGCTTGATGCTGCAGTGACTGAAGGAAGGACTGAGAAGTGGAGAATTAGAACAGTGTAGAAGAGATCCAGTTTCAGGACACTGAAGGAGCTGAGTGGGTAAAAAAATCCTACAGGGTTTTGGGAGTAGAGATGCTGGGGGAAAAACTTTTTCCACATTCAGATTAGAGGCAAGTTTGGGACCTAGAGGCAGCCACATTGCAGTTGTTAAAGCAGAGTGAAACAGGAGGGGGAACTCTCACCACTCCGACTAAATAGGAAGTGCTCATTGCAACACACCTAAGTTAGAGGGAGAGTTCCCCTTTGGTAAAGGAAGGGATGGCTGCACTCCTTTCTGGTCCCCTTCACTTATGGGTGGAATCAATGGGGGATTTGTGTGCTGGGTGGGAGAGGGGAAAATACTACAGGAGCTGCTCTCTACTCAGTGGTTCCTGCCATTTTTAAGTATGCGGACCTCTTTTCAATCTATTACAATTGAAAATCTATTGGGGGAAAAAAGGGATTGGGCCCACCTGGTGGGCCTGATCCTTATTTTTAAACTTTCCACTCACTCCCTGCAGTACTGACAGGGACCACACATTGGGAACTTCTGTTCTACTTCATTTCTCTTTCTCTGACCTCCTGAGCGCGCACATAGTAAAACTGGTGTTAGCCCTGAAAGGTTTCATTATGGTTCTTTGATAATAGATACAGGTTCTTCCCCACCCTTTTGTGTTTTGAATAAGGGACTCTGACTTGGACAGTCCTGTATGTGCTGGTGTCCCATTTCTCAGCCATTCAAATTTTCTCGAAGAGGAGGGTTGGCTTGTGAAAATTAATTAAAGACATAAATTCTGTGCTTAGGACAAAAAAAAAAATCATCGTGAGACACAAGAATTGTATTGCAGATTGGTAGGATGTGTTTTAATTCATGTTGCAAAAGGCTGGTTGTAACTAGAAACATCGTTAGTAACATGATATAATAGAGGAACACGATAGGGCTAAAACTAAGTTTTTACACCAAGGGCCAGATTTCTCTCTCATAAGATAATTATATGGCCTCCATCCCTGTTGATTCTAAGTGTGTCTCAACATACACGTGAAACTGGGAAATACTATTATCCCTATTTTACAGGTGGGAAACTGAAGCATAGGGACCGATTTGCGTAATGTAACACAGGATAAATGTGTCTACACTGGCGCGATCTTGCGCCAAAGCGGCTGCTCTTGTGCAAAAACTTGCTGCCTGTCTACACTGGCCGTGTGTTCTTGTACAAATAAACTGACGTACTGCTGTATAAAATCAGGGCTTCTTGCGCAAGAACTATGATGCTCCCGCTCAAGAATAAGCCCTCTTGCACAAGAGGCCAGTGTAGACAGGCAACGTGAATTTCTTGTGCAAGAAAGCCGTATGGTTAAAATGGCCATCACAGCTTTCTTGTGCAAGAGAGCGTCTACACTGGCATGGATGTTCTTGTGCAAAAGCACATATCTTGCGCAAAAGCACATGCCAGTGTAGATGCTCTCTTCTGGAAGAGTTTTTGCAGAAGAAGTCTTCCGCAAAAGAGTTTTGCATGAGAACGCGCCAGTGTAGCCCAAATGTATAATGGAGCAGGGACTTGAAACAATGTCATCCACTATCTAGGTTGGAACTCTAATCACAGTCTAGCATCCCTCATCTCAGTACACATTAGCCCTTCAATGAACCTTTTCCTCAATCCTGACCTTTTTTTTTTTTTTGTCAGGGAACCATTCTGGCCTTCTATTTGATCCTAGATTAATATCAAAATAATTTTATATTATTTTTTAATTACAATGCTTCTGAATGTCTCTCATTTTAAAGCATGTGTTAAGTTATTGTGTGTAGTGCCCTTGCCAAGTATTGGTGAAAAGTTCCCAGGAAAGGATATTGAGAGAACAACTGAATATGAAGACATCTGTCTTCATGCATTTTCTATGGCAGGTTTTATTTAAATAGCTGTTGGCAAGGGCTGTATAGGTGGGGTGTTTGTGTAGGTTTATTTTAGTAAAGTTTGTTGGATGAAAGGTGCAATATAAGTGCTAAGTAGTAATTATTACGGTTTCATCAGCTGCTAGCTAAAGTTCTTTTACTTGCTGAAACTAATAAGGAATCAGGAAATATACAGTATGTATCATACGATCCTAATAAGTGTCCATATTTTTAAAAATCCTTTTGTTGATTTGCTGTCATATGATTCCACTGACTCTCTCATACTGTGGGACATTCAAGTCTAATAGAAAGGTATCTGACAAGAGGAGATAACATACATTTAATTCTAATTTTGCTATTGTTCTTGACTGCATTCTGATTGACCCGCTAAATGGAAAAAAATCTTTAGTCACATCTATATCTCTCTGAATAACTCTCATGAAGAAGAGCAATCCGTGGTTGCCATACTTTAAACACTGCCAGTCCGCTCTTGAGAGACTGAATATGTTGGAATCACTTGTCAAGAGAGTGTGGCTAACTGTACAAAAGAAACACTCTTTATTCTATTTAGTATATTCATTGTTTTAACTAGCTCTTCCTTTAGATTTTTTGTAAAACATGTCTCCACTGCAAGAAAACTTGCTGTACATCACATTTCCTCTCTAAATAGCTGGTGAGATCAATGCATTATCTTGCAGTTCAAATGTTATTACTCCCAGCTATTCAGGAAAGAAACATCATGTATTCCAACAACAAATTTTCATTTTTTTAAAAATAGGGCACAGTGCAGGATTGGACTGAGATTAAAATAACTATAGGCTACTACTTTAATATGAGTGATTCAACACCTGGTCTGCCTTTTTGAAGACATGGCTATACTAAGCTTACAGAGTTGTAAGCATATAATACTCAGTGTGTCAAATACATCTCTGCTTTAACACCATTGAAATTATAATGTTGTAAAGAATTAGCAGACCATGTTGGTTTAAATAATAGCTATATATATTATGCATATGCTCTCTGGCCATGCAAATTACATAGTTTAAGCAAATTTTAAGGGCTTATTGGTAATAAGTTCATTACACTTTAATATTTATTCCGCTATGTTCTTTTTGTAGTCCACTCTTTCAGTTTTTTTTGTCTGAAAGCTGCCTTTTCTGACTTGTCTAAATGCCAAGCTAAAGCACTGGAGACACATGTTTCAGAACTGGTCAAAATGCTCCAATTTTAGGGTTCACCCTGATGCAATTGTCCCTGGCCTTAATTAGAATTTTGTTGAGGTGGGAAGAGAACTGGAGGTCTTAGAAGAACTTCACACACTTAGCTTTAAGGACACACATTCATGTTCTGGAAATAAACGTCTTGTTCTTGGTATCCCACAGATGGTACTCGACAGGAAGAAGTGGAAGGTGAACTTAGTGAAGAAGAGCACTGGTTTGGAAACTCTTCGGAGACTCCATCGGAAGCATCATATGGAGAAGTACAGGAAAACTTCAAGTTATCTCTTGAGGATAGAATCCAAGAACAGTCTACTTCCCCAGATACTTCTTTGGGAAGTGCAACTCCTAGCAGCAACACGCTGGAGCTGGTAGCTATTGACAATGAAGCTTTAAGAGAGACATTACAGAGCAAAGAACACCTTTCTTCTGACGTGTCATCTTTGTGTGAAGATGAACCTCCTGGTCCAAATAAGCCACTGAGTAGTAACCTGAGAAGGCTTTTGGAAGCTGGTTCTCTCAAGCTGGATGCTGCTGTCACAGTCAATGGCAAGGTCGAGTCCCCTGTAAATGTTGGTTCAAATCTTTCCTTTTCCCCACCTACTCATCATGCCCAGCAGCTAAGTGTTCTTGCCAGGAAGCTTGCTGAGAAACAGGAACCAAATGACCAGTACAATGCAAGTAATCGATTCATATGGAATCAAGGTAAGTGGTTGCCAAACTCAACCACCACCTGTGGTTTGTCCCCAGATTCAGCTATTCTGAAATTGAAAGCCGCAGCCAATGCAGTTCTTCAGGACAAATCAGTTTCAAGGACTGAAGATACTATAAGATTTGAATCTTTTTCTTCACCTTTTAGTTCCCAGTCTGCCAGCTCCACCTTAGCGGCTTTATCAAAGAAAGTTAGTGAAAGAAGCATGACTCCTGGGCAGGACCACCCACCTCCAGCCAGTTCTTTCCTTTCCTTGGCTTCAATGACCTCCTCAGCTGCCCTACTCAAGGAGGTGGCTGCAAGGGCTGCAGGCAGCCTGTTGGCGGAGAAGAAAAAGTCAGTAGTTGCAGAGGATCCTCTGCAGCTTTCAGAGATGAAGCAAGAGAAAGTAACTCCACCACAGTCTTTGGAATTATTGTTACTTCCAGTCCCTAAAGGAAGAATTTCTAAACCCACTAATACAGGTATGGACCCAGATTTTAACCATCAAATAAGGCATGTTTGCTTTCCTCTAGATTTATTTAGTTCTTCTTCCCTGATCTGGTTTGTATTGTTTCCACTTATTACAAAAATAAGAAGAAAATAAGCAATAGGATAGATTTTAAACTACCATTTGAAGATCAAACCTTCACAAATGTTTCCATATTTGAAAGGTAATGAGTGTACAGTTCAATACTTTTTTTATTCCATACAAATGTATTTTTTTCCTCGCCAAGTTCAGAATAGGTCCATACAAGAAATATTTAATGGGGAAGATCAAAGAATCCCTGTCAGGGAGCTCATGGTATCAGTGAACATGTACAAAACCAGTGCTTTTGAAATATTGGACAAGGGAGAATTTTGCCTCCTGCTGTCTCTGTCACAAATGGACTTTTGTATAATCGCTTACTACCCTGTCCTAATTTACCAGAGTATATTATTATGTTGCCACTTTTCATTAGAATTTTCTGCAGAAGCACGAACAAATCTCACATGTTCATTCTTTCACAATTCTTTGTCATAAAAAATAGAAGAAAATGAACTGCTTTTTTTCCTAATTCTGCTCAACAAAACCTGCTTTATACTACTTGACCTCCCCACCCTCTCCCCGCTTCCTCCCTAGTTCTGTCAGCATTCTGAGATATAAGCCTGTTGCAAACAATACTGCTAACAAAAAAAATCAGGCAAGATATGGAGAATTACATAATTTCAATGATCAACATAAGCAATATTCATGTTTCTTATATACCATCATGTCTTCAAAAAATTGTATGAATCACATGTTCATGTTTCCATGGACATCTACATGGAATTTAGGTGTTATCTTGCTAATAATGAAATTCTGACAAACAGGATGATAAAGCTGATCAAAAGCATTCACAAAATAAAAGGCTTGGGTGTTACGTGGTTAGGAATTATCTATATGGCAAAGTTTTAGCAGTATAGTTAAATTGATACAGTTCTGTGAACAGTTTTATTCATTCATCAAAGAGGTTGTTTTTTTCCCCCCAAGTAAGCTTACGTTACTTTGGAAGGGATTTACATTAAATTGGGAAAAAAAACTTCTTATGCAGGAATAAGACTGTTTGCATATAGAGTTTTACTAATGTAACTGTATGATTTAAATTCATGCCTTAATGTTATACTGGTATAACTTTCTCATATAGAAAAGCTCTTAAAGAGAGAGGATACCAAGGATTCAGTGTTGTTTAATATACTACATAATTTTAAAAATGTTAATATTATCTGCTTATTTACTGCATGTGCAAAACATAGTCACAGGATTAGTTACTTGATAAGAAAGAGTAATGCAGAATAGAAACTTTATCGTAGTAAAATCCGACTTCTATATGTTTGGCTAATGAAAGGTGGAATCTTATCGGTACACCTTGGGGGAGAAAAGGAGTGTAGATATATATGCAGTGCTGGCAATTCATAAATTGGCTGTGATTCAGTGAAATCTCTAGCGCCTACTCTCTTTGCTTAAGACACATGAAGGCTGAAAGGCAGTGATAGGAGCATGTTACCTCAGGGCCTTGGTAACCATGAAATAATCTTTTCTTTTTGCGCGCGCGCGTGCTTTCTCTCTCTCTCTATAAAAACAAATACGATCAGTTTATATAGTACTGGGCCTTCACCAACTTCAGTTGGCATCCAAACAAACTTTATCATGATAGATTAATAACAGGGATATTTATTTCTGACATGTTCATTAGTTTTTGACTGAAAGGAATTATCCAAATAAAAATAAAGGACCAAGAAAAGCAATCAGGGTATTTGGATTTTGAAGGAATTTGGATCTCCATAATCATTCTTTCTGCTGTCGAGACGTACAGCTTGCAGAAAGAGGTCACTGTTGTGTGACTTTTGAGTAGTAGACATTAACAGCACTCCTCTAAAATACTGAGTTGGGCACTATATTTGCTATGAAAATAAATGTCGTACATTCCTTTAATTCTTTTTGCAGCCATGGTTTTTTAGCAGTAATTCTTTCTGCAGCCACATTTTTATGGCATTGAAAGTATAATATAATATTTCATTTTATAAAGTTTTGTCTGTTTGTGTGGGCCTTCTCTTGAAGACATGTTTGTTTCTAGAAAAATAAACTTATTTTCCCTGAAGGCACTGATTGGCAGATTTTTTCATATTTTATAATTGAAAAAAGTCTGCTTCCAGTTATTATGAGTCAATTTCTTTCACCAACTGTGAAGATATCAGTGATGGCCAATGGTCAGTGAGATCAACTATGAGATATTGGGGGAAAATAAGGAGCCAGCAAAGGGGGAAATGTATTTGTGTTTAAAAAAAGAAAAAAAAGCCACTCTTAACAAGCCTACACCATGAATTAAGCTCGAAGTTCAGAAACTTTTAGTATATAAACAGCAATAGCACATCAGATGGTAGTCTTGTCACATCTCAGATGCTCACCTTATTTAGGCCTCATCATTACTTGGATGGGAGATGGCTAGGTTGTGCAGAAAGAGACTGAAGTGGCACCCACTAAATCATTATACCAGCAGTGCTATGGAACATTTTAAATTTGGTAATGCTATCTTTTGGATGAAATGTAAAATGAAGTCCTGATTCTGATTCTCCTTTCACATCTTGTAGCTCCGTAGGATTAACTGGAGTTGTTCCTAATTTTACATCAGTATAATTGAGAGGTGACTCAAAGCCCATATTCTTCATTGCTTATGCTAAAGCATTGTGTGTTATAAGCAATTCTTGTGCTCCTTCCTAGAAATGGATATTTTGTGGTGGATCACGTAATTCCTGTCTGTCGGAAATTCTTATTGTTGTTGGAGTTGTACTTGCTCATTCCAGTCCTGGGTTTGGCTTAAAGTAATGTACTAAATTGCTTGTAAACCACCTTGTTTATAGACCTGTTACTAATAGGTTAGACAGGTGACAGAACTTTTTATATTTCTGGTTCCCTTCTGATAACTAGTGGCTGAAAAGGAAATATGATAGAAAGAAATGACTTGATGAATAAAAATTGAACAAATATACATTTTTTTGTTGTTTGTCTCTTATCTTTTGTAAAGCAATAAGGGAAGACATGAAGAAAGTGAAACACTATCAATTAGAGTGTTGGTTTCTACTGACTTTTCAAAAATGCAATGAGGGAGCAATTTGATAATATATTGATTGTGATAGAAATTTTACTTAAGTTTCCTGGAGCTGCAAAACATACATAGAGTACATTTTCTGTGTACATTTTTCTTTCTCAGGCTTGTTGATTAGGTCAGAAGGACTTTGTAATCAGGCGAATTATAATTTTGTCTCCAACCAGTTAGGAGAAATTATACCTCAATGTTACAAAATCATCCTGGAGGCTTTATTAGTTGGTTTCCAATCACAGAAAATGGTAAATTTCATGAATTCTTGCAGGTAGAAAATAGCTTTTGAATACATTACCTAATGACCCGAAATAGACTGGAAATAATTCAAAATAGCAGGCTAGATACTACTGACTTCTAGTTCAACGACAACACTACAAACTTCCTCCTAATGGGCAGGGGGCATTCATAGTGAGATGTTAGAATATTTAATTGCATCAACAGCAAAGAATCTCCCTTCCTCTTAGCCTGCTTAAACAAATACGAAAATCTTTTCTGAGGCTTGGTTGACATTCTCTCCTACAATGGATGATACAGTGCAAAATAGAGTCCAAATGTCTGGAAAGGTGATAAGATTAATGCACTGGTGGTAACCAGAGAAATGGGATAGAAGAAAAAAATCCCATGACCGTAAGACAACCTGATGATCGAAGTGGTGGCAACATCTGCTTGAGCCATAAGCAAAATTTTCAACAGCAAGGATTCTGAAATCATTCAGTACTGGTCTTCAACATGTGTCAGGTTTATGACACCAGCATGGTTTTCAGTTAAGAAGTACAAATTATTTTATATTTAGTATCTTATTTTCTCCTCCATCAAGCAATGGAATGCATCACTTCTTAAATATTTTTTTTTCTGATCAAGTGGCTAGGAAATTTGGGTCATCTTAATACAACCAGATCATAATGAGCGTGAGGGCCAGTATCCTTGCCTACTAGTTATCCAATGATTGTTTGAGACTTTAACTTAATACATGAATCATAACTTACAGCTTTCAAGATAGACCATAACTAGATTAGACACACAGGAACATAGAAAGAGGAATTGAATCCTTTGGTGGGTGTTGGTGTTTAAACAGTACTGTGTCTCTGCAGATGAAATTCGAAAGTTGCAGAATTGTATTTTGGTATGTTTGAAGGGGAAAGTATTCTACCAATGGTTGTAAATGGCCTTCTCTCTTCTCTTTTTTTTTTTCTTTTACCCTTCCACTAAGCTCCAGAAGAAGAAGGAGGAAAACCTTTTCAGTGTCCAATCTGTGGCTTGGTTATAAAGAGGAAGAGTTACTGGAAGCGACACATGGTGATTCATACAGGTTTAAAAAGTCATCAGTGCCCACTCTGTCCATTTCGCTGTGCACGCAAGGACAATCTCAAATCACACATGAAGGTAAAGACAATGTTTATTGACAATGAAGAGACTAAGTGAGGAAAAAAATATAAAAAGAGGGCTATCTGGTTAAAAATCACAGAACTCGTTTCTGGACCCATGCTATTAATAACATCTTATTAAAAAAGAAAGCACAAAAAGGTCTAGATTTTTAAAATGTATTTTTTTCCCTTTGGATTTGGTATAACTTGGTCAATGAAAACAGTCTTATTGGTTTCACTTTCTGGCTATCTTTTATAGGCACTACAATGTTGTAAAGCAGGGGTAAGGAATCTATTTTGGGTTGGGGCTGCTGACCCGCAGAAAAATCAGTCAGGGGCCACACAAAAGTGAGAAGCAAAATGGGAGGCCCCTGAATGAGACGGAGAAAGACACTCCCCACATTCCACTTTCACACCAGAGCCTATGGGGCCCAGGCTAGTAGATTTTGTGTGCTGCAGCGCTGCGGGTGAGTGGCAGGGGGCTGGAATGGCAGCACAGGCTCTCCAATGGTGAGCCTTGGAGGCTGAATCCAGGCAAGCCAGGAGCAGCATTCAGCCTCCAGGCCTGAGGTTCCCCACCCCTGCTGCTGTAAAGTTTGGTTTGCAAGCACTTCAAGGAAATGTTAAGGAAAACAATAACTGTTTTCTCTGCAATATGCTTTTGTTAACAATGTTTTTAGTAACTTACATTTCAGCCCTAACTTACCTGAAAGTTAAATGTCCATGTTATACTGGAAAAAATACAGATTTAATACAAGCAAAATGCAGGACAATGTAGCACTTTAAAGACTAACAAGATGGTTTATTAGATGATGAGCTTTCGTGGGCCAGACCTGATCTGTGGAAGTGGGTCTGGCCCACGAAAGCTCATCATCTAATAAACCATCTTGTTAGTCTTTAAAGTGCTACATTGTCCTGCATTTTGCTTCAACTACCCCAGACTAACACGGCTACATTTCTATCACTAGATTTAATACAGATACAAACATTAAACTGTCCAATAGCTATTTTTCAAAATATGTCTTCAACAAAACAATTCAGATAACAAAAAACTCCAAGGAATTAATTAGGTAAAGCAGAGTCCTCAATCAAGTCTAACAGCACAAACATTTTTTTGTTGTTCTATTATATATTGAGAGAGTGTTTTACCAAAACAAGCTATTCACGAGCTGAAAAATTGCAATTACTTTGACAGCTAGTATGCCAAGTTTTATGCCAATATCAGTTAAAACAATGTATTCATAAACCCATAAAAGCAAAGCTGTAATAAAAATTGCAACTCCTATGACATTAGCTGTATGGACCTTTATGATACATATTCTAGCTTGTGATAACACCTGCAACTCAGTTGTGATATTATATAGGTTATATTGTTTTAAAATGCTTTCAGAACAAATAAAAAGTCCGGTACAGTAGGGGACGTAAGAAATTTATTTAAATTCTTGATCATAACCATTGAGACAAGTGTTTCTGTATCTGGGTATGAATAAAATAAAAGAAAACCCCTGAATTAGAATTTTCTAAATGTGATTAACCCTACTGATCACCAGATGCACACACGTTTTGCTGCAGACTTGGTTACATCACTGCTTTCTTTAATATGTTTACACATGAGGAGTGTCCACATATGGCCAAACCAAGACCCTCTTTGGGTATGTCTACACTACCCCGCTAGTTCGAACTAGCGGGGTAATGTATGCATACCGCACTTGCTAATGAAGCCCGGGATTTGAATTTCCCGGGCTTCATTAGCATAAGCGGGGAGCCGCCATTTTTAAATCCCCGCTGCTTCGAACCCCGTGTAGCGCGGCTACACGGGGCTCGAACTAGGTAGTTCGGACTAGGGTCCTATTCCGAACTACCGTTACTCCTCGTGAAACGAGGTGTACCGGTAGTTCGGAATAGGCACCCTAGTCCGAACTACCTAGTTCGAGCCCCGTGTAGCCGCGCTACACGGGGTTCGAAGCAGCGGGGATTTAAAAATGGCGGCTCCCCGCTTATGCTAATGAAGCCCGGGAAATTCAAATCCCGGGCTTCATTAGCAAGTGCGGTATGCATACATTACCCTCCTAGTTCGAACTAGGAGGGTAGTGTAGACATACCCTTTGATATAAAATTCCTTTAGTTCATAATAACAATACGTTGCGTGTTCAGTAACCACTAATTTGCCCTAAAACTGGTCGCATGGATGGTTCTACAAGGTCTCACTCTAACACCCCTTCGGATCAATATGCCATGAAGCCTCTGAGCTTCCAGGTGTATTTCAAACTCTTCATGGCTCAGATAACTTGTATCTGTAAGCCTGTATTTTCCCCTATTTCACCATAATACTGAGATCAACTGACATGTACTTGAACAAAGTGTTCCCAGATTTAAACCTCTGGAGGCTGATGCATAGTGTTCTGAGTGGAGGGCCCTCAACTCTGTCATTTAGTCTTCCATTGTTCCAATAGAGTCTGCATATGAATATGAAATAAAAGCTCATCAGTTTTCTCAGTCTATAAGTGGGTGGGTATAAGGACGTTGTGTTAAGTTTACTGCTGCTTTGTGGGATGAAGTATATCAACGTAGGATTAATATTGATTAACTAATTTGGTGGGATTTAAAACAATAGTGTTCATATTGTAAGAAATGAGCAATTGTAAGAAATGAGATCTTATAAATGAATCAAGAAGTAAAATAAGCTGGAAAAAATTACAGCCCATTTATGCTTGATATATAGGTGAAGTCTGCAGGCTGAAAATGTTGGCAATCACCACAGTCTGATGTCACAAATCAAATTGAACTATTACATGCTGGGAACTGTAGCCTTCACTGGTCACTCCACCATACTAAAGATGAGGACATACAAGGATTCCATGGACAACATTTGGTTTCACATACTCACTTTGGTGGTCTCTATTTTCTATTGATAGTTCAATGACATAGGGGCTTGAGAGCTTTTTATATATATATATATATATAATGAAGGCCTGTGGCAACAATGTAGTGCATCAGGGAGGACAAAATCAAGATGAATCCAAAATGCACATAAGAAGGCCCATACTGGGTGAGACCATAGGTCCATCCAGCCCAGTTATCCTGTCTTCCAACAGTGGCCAAAGCCAGATGCTCCAGAGGGAGCGAACAAAACAGGTAATCATTACATGATCACTCTCCTGTCATCCATTTCCAGCCTCTGACTGACAAACTCCAGACACCATTCCTACCCATCCCGGCTAATAGCATCCATTAATGTATCTAGTTCTTTTTTTAACCCTGTTAAATTTCTGGCCTTCTCAAGGAGTTCCACAGATTGAATGTGCACTGCACAAAGAAAAACTTCCTTTTGTTTGTTTTAACCCTGCTACCTACTAATTTGATTTGGTAGCCTCTAGTTCTTACATTATGGGAACAAGAAAATAACTTTTCCTTATTCACTTTCTCCACACCAATCATGATTTTATAGACCTCTATCATATCCCCCCTTAGTCTCCTCTTTTCTAAGATGAAAAGTCCAAGTCTTTTAAATCTCTCTTCATATGGGACCCATTCCTAACTCTTAACCATTTTGTTGCCCTTTTCTGAACCTTTTCCAGTGCCAATATATCTTTTTTTGAGATGAGGCAACCACATCTGTATGCAGTATTCAAGATGTGGGCATACCATGGTTTTATATAGACGCAATAAGATATTCTCTGTCTCTCTTTTAATGTTTCCTAATGTTGTATACTTTTTTGGCTGCTGCTGCTGCACATTGAGTGGATGTTTTCAGAGAACTATCCACAATGACTCCAAGATCTCTCTCTTGAATAGTTATAGCTAAATTAGTCCCCATCATATTGTATGCATAGTTGGGATTATTTTTCCAATGTACATTATTTTACATGTATCAACATGAAATTTCATTTGCCATTTTGTTGCCCAATCACTTAGTTTGGTGAGATCTTTTTGAAGCTCTTCACAGTCTGCTTTGGTCTTAACCATCTTCAGCAGTTTAATATCGTCTGCAAACTTTGCCACCTCACTGTTTACCCCCTTTCTCCAGATCACTTATAAATAACTCGAATAGGGCTAGTCCCAGTGCAGACTGTTTGGGGGACACCACTAGTTACCTCTCTCCATTCTTAAAACTTACCATTTATTCCCACCCCTTTTTTTCCTGTCTTTTAATCAGTTATCAGTCCATGAGAGGACCTTCCCTGTTATCCCTTGACAACTTACTTTACTTAAAAGCTTTTGGTGAGAGACCTTGTCAAAGGCTTTCTGGAAATCAAAGTACACTATATCCACTGCATCCCCCTTGTACACGTTTGTTGACCTCCTCCCCCAAAGAACTCTAGTAGATTAGGGAGGCATGATTTTCTTTTCCAGAAACGATGTTGACTTTGATTAACATAGTTTGTTAAGGAAATGTGTCTGACAATTTTATTCTTTACTATAGTTTCAACTAATTTGCTCAGTACTGACTTTAGGCTTACTGGTCTGTAATTGCCAGGATCACCTCTAGAGCCCTTTTGAAATATTGGCATCACATTAGCTATCTTCCAGATATTAGGTACAAAAACTGATTTAAAGGATAGGTTACAAACCACAATTAATAGTTTCACAGTTTCCCATTTGATTTTTTTCAGAACTCTTGCGTGAATGCCATCTAGTCCTGGTGACTTGTTACTCTTAAGTTTATCAATTTGTTCCCAGACCTCCACTAATGACACCTCAATCTGGGACAATTCCTTAGATTTGTCACCTAAAAAGAATGGCACAGGTTTGGGAATCTCCCTAACCTCCTCAGCCGTGAAGACTGGAGCAAAGAATTCATTTAGTTTCTCTACAATGGCTTTATCGTCTTTGAGTGCTCCTTTAGTGTCTCGATCATCCATGGGCCCAACTGGTTGTTTAGCAGAATTCCTGCTTCTGATGTACTTAAACATTTTGCTATTACTTTTTGAGGTTTTGGCTAACTGTTCTTTACTTTGACAGAGTTTATGCTCCTTTCTATTTTCCTCACTCAGATTTAACTTCCACTTTTTAAACTCTGCCTTTTTTTCTCTCTCTGCTTCTTTTACTTGGTTGTTAAACCAGGTGGCACTTTTTTGGTTCTTTTATTGTGTTTTTTATTTTGGGGTATACATTTAATTTGGGTCTCTATTATGGTGTTTGTGAAAAGATTCCATGCAGCTTTCAGGGATTTTACTTTTGTCACTGTAACTTTTTAATTTCTGTATGGCTGGTGAGGAAGACAGAGTGTATGTTGATGAAGAAATGTTGATTGTGCCAGAATGATATGAGTTCTCTTTTTGTGATGGGGTAAGATAAGAAAAGGCACAGATTTATTTTACCACAGTATAAAGTGTTTCCTTAATTCTCTATTTAAAAAAAGTTTCAGAAATAAAAAGTACATAGACATAAAACACAAACAAAAAAAATAAATCCTGGAAACAAAACCAAAAGAAATAAACTAAGAATAAGTAATAAGGTGAAACAAAAACTGGCACCGTTAATCAGAGACGCTATTGACTTTCTCTCTATCTGGAGATTTCATTTGCTCCCATTTCTCTGGAACCCCTTTTGTCTTATTCTGGCAAATACGATAAAGAGGAATGACTTCTACTAGGTATGTGAAAGATTAACCAGTAAGACTCACCCTTAATTGATGATGCTTTCTGGTTAACCAGTGGGGGCGGGAGCAGCTCCCCTCCAGACAATACATTTAACCAGTTAACCAATTAAATGGGATTTTACATCCCTACCTCCTATGTAAACTGTTGCCACAAGCTGCACCCACTGAGTCTACTACAAATTCAGGCTAAATCCCTATCTGCAGCCAAGATTGCAGCCATTTCCAGAGCTTATGGTTTCACAAAATAAAAGAATGACTCAAAAAATGAAGTCTGTAGTAGAATGAATTTCCTTGTCAATCTGAACCATCTGCTCAGGCAGAATTCCACCAAAATCCAACCCTTTTTTGTGTAGTTTTGTATTGCGAGATTTTTGTCTCCAATTTTAAGTTTAGTAGAGCACAATGGTAGACAAGACCTTTCAAGGAGTCCATTTTATGATAGTCTTCAAAAGCTAAGAGCCTTTTCTTAATTTTTTATTTTACCAGGCAGTGTAGCCCTGAGTCACAGTAACTTCTCCCCTAAAAATGTTGGGCACCTTTTTTATTTCTATTGGTGACTTGTGTTTGCTTATATTGTGTGGTGTGTGGGGTGTTTTTTTTTTTTTGGCCTTTTCATTTCTTAAAAAAAAATCAATTTTGGTGGCTTTGTTAACTATGACATGCAAATAAGTTTGGCCCAGAATACAACATTGCAAGGAGCAGAGCACATATGGTGTCTTGACCCCATCTGTAGAACATCTGGCTACAGTGACTTGGATTGATTCTAACCATGTTTGTGCTCAGATTTATACCTATCTTTTTGATAAATCCATTATCCAGGAAGGACCCCTTTCCATTGCCAATTTATAACTGGAGGGAAGGAAAAATACCTACATATGCTTTTTATAAACAAGGCATACTATGAGAATATTGTGACATGGGGCACACAGAGTTTTATGTTTAACAGTTGCGTGGCACTTGGATTCCATAATAATGCTAGTGGAAAAAACTAAAATAGATTCTATACGGAAATGTAAACTAAAATTCGTTTTGTTTTATTTGCCTGTGATGGGCCAAAAATCAGAACACCTTGTATAACCCCAAGTTATAGCTATTGGACTTGCTCTTCAGGAATGCAGGGCTCATTTCTGGTATTGTAACATGATTTAAACTCATGCCACAACTGTGGGAAGTGACATTGACTGACATAAGCATGGAACAGAGAGGGGACTTGATAAAAAGAGGCAACAAAGATGACATTTTTTTAGCTCTTCCCTGTCTGGGCTTACATACCATTGGAATTTGTTTTCCTAATTTTAAAAAATAATATTTTATGTACTTATTTTGAAATGGAAGAAAGTAATAAGTTGGGAAGAAAACTCCATTTTTTCCCCCTACAGTTTTCTCTGGTAGATATGGCTGAAATTGATTTCACATCACTGCTGCAGGCTTCAGTCACCTAGCTTTTAGCCACTCCATATCTTTGGAGCATGCACATATTAGTACACAGCTTCCTACACCACTTCCAACATTATTTGCAGAGGGACTGGTTGATATAACAAAGGGCAGGTTTCAAAGCTGTTCCCCAAATGCAGAAGGTCCACAAGAAACTTTGAAATACCCTGCTGCAAAAGGCATCTGCTTAAAAAACTCCCCAAGGCCACAGATTCTCTGACCTTGGGTGGCGTGCTGCCAATGCAAAATCCCCTTTGAGACCTCAGGAAGATGCACGTTGGGAATTTCTCCTGGTGGGATACACTCAAGCTCTTTAACCCTCCCTCTGGAGAGAGCTTAAAAACAAACTGTAATTCCTAATAGATGACCTGGCAATTTTAGGCACGTGCACACAGAACCTCCTGCCTTCTAGGACACAGGAATCAGATCATAGTCTTAAAAAGGTGATTTTTAACAAAACAAAAGACAACATACTTGGGAGGAGATTTGGTGTACTCCCCTATCCCTAAGCCCTGATTGGCCTGGGGGCAGGGGAGCGGCAGGGCATCTGTAGGCAGGATCAATCTCTTTGGCAGGCCGGATCTGGCCTTTAGAGGACCTTTTGCCCATCTCTGTGCTAAACCAACTCCCAGTGGATCAGTCACTGCAGTATCGATCAACCCTATAGTGTAGACAAGCCCAAAGTTACATCCCAAAAGAGCAATCGCATATCAGCCTAAGGATTTAAGAATAAGTTTTTGGCCAAAAATAACTATAAATATCTATATGACGATACAAGAAGCTTAAAGCAAAAAATAGATTTGAACTTGATTGTATGGCAATTGAAGAGCATTTTGACATAGTAAATGTTACCGAGGCACTGTGGAATAACAAAAAACTATCTATATTACATGGATATAAACTATTCAGAAAACACAAATTAGAATGTGGAAAAAGTAGAATTATACTCCATCAAAGATTCTGTGTGAAGAAGACCATACTGTGGAATGTGTAAAAAATTTCATGCCATAAGAATACAAATATATTAGCCTCCTGATTAGGGGAAAAAAAGGTACTGCATGCACAATGCTGAGGAATAATAAAGAAGCAGCTAAGTCTAATATGATAATATTGGGTGACCGACTGCAAATATCTCTGTATAAATTGGTCGGTTTTCATATTAAAACAGAGTACAGTTGAACCACTTAAATCCAGGATTCTCTGGTCCAACAACATCCATGGTCTGGCAGGATCACTGATGTTTCTGGAACAGAGAGACCTGGCGCTGGGAACACGAGCCAGTCAGGGAGTCCAGTGGAGGGGATCCGCACCATCAGACCAGTGAGCCCTGTCCCCGGAAAGTCCCAGCTAGGCAGGGCAGCAGCGTGACCAGTGAGCCCTGTCCCTGCGGTGCCCCATCCTGGAGCAGTAGCAGCAGGGCAGCTGCAAAGCCCTGTCCCAGGGGAATCCTGGCTGGGGTGTAGCAGTGGGACCAGTGAGCCTTGTCTCCATGGAACCCCGACTTGACACGGCAGCAGCGGGGCAGCTGTGGAGCCCTGTCCCAGGGGAGTCTTGGCAGGATGTGACAGCAGCAAGGCTGCCATCAGCCAGTGAGCCCTGTAGCTGGGAAGCGCTGGCGGGGCGCAACAGTCGCAGGGCAGCCGTGGAGTCTCATCCCTGGGAAGCCCCAAGTGGGACAGAAGCGTGGCCATGGTGGCTAGGGATTTTTGTCCCCAGAGAGCCCTGGCCGGCTGGCAACAGTGCCACGTCCAAACTCTGTAGCAGCAGGGCTGGAGCCCAGAGGCAAGGGGGCTGAAGCAGAGCCAGCCAGAGGGAGGGGCAGTATCTGGGGGGCTGGTGGCAGGGGACCTCCCCTGATCCGGCAAATTCCCTCATTTGGGACTGGTCAGGTCCTGAGTGTGCCAGACCAGAGAGGTCCAACCTGTAAAGATAGAAAAATTGACAACTGAATTATTGTTTTTCCAGAACAGCTAGTCCTAGAGCACGCAGGGGGAGTGGCTGTTCTCAATGTAGTCTAAATAATGCAAAGGAATTGGTTCTAGAAGTAACTCTTGTTGCTAATGAAAAGTGACTCCAGTTTGAGTTCAACATTCTTAGGGAAGGACCATATGCAAACTAGCACAGTAACACTAAACTTTAGAAAGGGCAGAGGGATTTTTGTTGTTATTGTTTAAGAGAAGGTTTATGCCCTTAATGAAAAGAGAACATTTTGGTCTTAACATAGTGACTTCTCAAGCATATCTTCAGTAGACTTCAAAAGTGTGCATATCACTAAACCCAAAAAGAAAACAGGAAGGCAGAGTGGGTCAGGGGAGAAATACGGTTAAATAAAAGGGTCAAGAAAGTATTTTAGCCAGTGATGTTCTCCATAAATGGAATCCATTCCAAACTAAATCAGTAGGAAACAAAGAGCATAAACTAAGGCAGCTAAATTGTCACTAAATAGGAGGTCAGAAATAAAAATATGTTTTGGCTACTTAATTTTCTCACGTCTATGAGAAAATTTGTGGGTCTACTTGGAGTGGGTCTGCCAAGGAGTTAAGGGAACAATTAATGATGTTATACAGAAACTAAATACTCTTTTTACATCAGAATTCACTACACTGGGATTTTGGGAAGATAATTAAGAGATACCCTTTACAAGTAATAAAGGTGAGGGAGGCACTGTCAGAGGCTAAGGTACCAAAAGTTGAAGTTCTGGCACAAGTAAATAAATTTATAGAACAATGAGTGACCTACATCAGGTAATGTATATCCAAAAGTTCCAAAGGAATTTTAAAATTAAAGTGACTGAGTTGTTGAGAAAAAAGTCACTTAAAATCAGCCAGCGGGAAGACTCCAAGTCTTGAACCTGGCTTTAAAAAAGCCCCACTGGGTTGATCCTGCAAATCACAGACAATATAACGGAAACTGTTTAAAATGACAAAAATATAACAATAGAACACCTTGAATAACATGATATGATAGAGGCATATGACTTCTGTAAAGAAAATAATAGTCATATAGTAGGCTACATTGAGTCATATCCTCAAAATAATGGATAAAGGAGATTCAGTTGCGATAATTAATTTGACCTTTAAAAAAGCCTTTGGCAAATTCACTCTAAGAGGTTCTCAAGAAAATGTAAGCAGTTGTGAAGTAAGGAATGAAGTACTCTTGCAGATTAGAAACTGGTTAAGAGACAATAAAACAACAGTTAGGAATATATTGATCAGTGTGAAGTAAGATTTCTCTATAGTAAGACTAGTATTGTTTGATCTATTTAGTGATGGTCTAGAAAAGGGAGAGTGAATAGTGAAGTGGCAAAATTGCAGATGAGGAAGCATTACTTAAGTTAGTCAAGATGAAGAGGATTTGAGAAGATCTTCATAAGGCCTAAGAAAGCTAGGTGATTGGTCAGCACAGTGGCAAATTAAATAATTGTTGATAAATGCAAGGTTATGCTTATTAGACAGAACAATTTAAACTAGTCATGCATGTTCAGGAAAAGTATTGAGGTATCACTGAAAATGTCTCCTCATTGTGCAGTTGTAGTTAAAGGAGCAAGCAAAATGTTTGAATGGCTGCAATAATACTGAAAATGCTATAATGCCATTATAGAAGTAGATGACATGCCTCTCACCCATAATTCTACATTCCGTTCTGCTCAATCACAAAACTATATCGGAGTTAGGAGAAATTCAAAAACAGACGACAAAATGATTAGCAGGCTGGTAAGAACTCCTTATGAAAAAACTTAAAAGAATTAAATTGCTTAGTTTAGAGAAGAGATCATAAGAGGTTCCTTTTATTCTTTCTTGTAATAAGAGAATATGAGGGTACTGAATTCAGCTGGTAGAAACAAATTAAAATTGATGAAATATTTCAACTGCCATCTAATAGGGACTTGCTAAAGTTTAAATGAGTAGATCTGTTGAAGCCAATGGGTCTACAAGCATGCTTCAGACGAAGTTATACAAAAGTTATTTCAGCGACAGGGACTTCCGAATTCATTGCCACAAGATGTCTTTTCAGAGCAAGAGCACTGCAGGAGTAAAATAAAGCTGAGGCAATTATACAGACAATGAGAACATCACAGTGTTATTAAATAGGATAAAAAAATAAGGTCCTCATGCTCCGAGGCATAAGCTAGATATGATTCAGGAAGAAATTTGCTCTATAGACAGGCTACATTACAAGCTATCCACTACAGGGTTTATTGCTTCTTCCTGTGACAATGGAAGTAATCCTTGTCAGAGAGAAGAGGCTAAACAACTGTAGATGGACCATCCAGTGTGTCAGTAACTAAGTTCTTTCCAGCAGTCCGAGGCCAGGACATGAATGATGGTTAAAATCCCTTTGTCAGGGGTCTCAAACTAAATTTACTGTAGGGCCAGTGCCAGTCCTCAAATCCTCCTAGGTCTCTGCCCCCCATGTATGCCCTTGCCCTGCCTGCCAGCTCCGGGTGATTCCCCGGGGCTCCTGCTGTCGCAGTGTGTGTGGAGGGATCCCAACCTTGCTGCTGCCCTGTGCCAGGCTCCCTGGTCATCTCGAGGCCATGTCCCTTGGGGGAGGGAGCTTGGAGGAAGAGATACAGTGGAGGAGAGGGAAGAGCAGGCGTGGGAAGAACTGGGATGGGGACAGAGCAAGGGCTGGGCTCGGGGGAAGGATACACACACACCTCACAGGGCTGTAGGGACTCGTGCTGACAGCATCATGCAGGGCAGTTGTGGAACTGCTTGGGCCATAAATGGCCCATGGGCCATGAGTTTGAGATCCCTGCTTTATATTAAACTTGTCATTCTGTTTTTACCAGTACTTATATTTTCAAACTAACTTATTTATTGGAATTTTTTAAATACTACTGTAAGCATGCTAGCCAGTGCTCTGGGAACTTATTTCACCCATTTCCTATTATTTAAATAGGAATCCCTGAATTTGGTTCTAGTGAACAAGAATTTTTCCTTTTTCTTTTGTGTAATCTACAAAATTGTAACTTCGTATATTTTATTTCAATATAGGGATGTAAGTGACTAGTCAATGAGTCTCTCCACTAGTCGCTTCCCCCCCTTGCTGCCTTTGTCAGAGGTAGCAAGGGGGGGAGCTGGTGCTGGGGAGAGCCAGCTTAAAAGCCAGTTCCTTCCAACACCATCTCTGTGGGGAGCAGGGGAGGCAGGGAGGAAGTCAGGAATCAGCTGATTTCCAGCTCACGCCCAGTGTGCACCTCTGCTTTTTTAAATGTATTAAGAGCCTGCCAGCTCCCCCGCCTATTGACTAGTCAATGGAAAATCCATCGACTAGTCGATTAGTTGATTAAACTAAATTTAACATCCCAATTTCAAAATAAAGCAAGTCATGGTCAGCTGGGTGATGCTGGTATTATCTGACACACGAGAAATTCACATGGGACAGACCTGTTGCCCCCTCTGAACTCTGTGGAAACTGCAGATGTGGAATTTTGAGCCCCTAGGATAAGAAATTGGGCTTCCACACAAACTTTGCCACCAGACAGAAGCCATGGCTTTGACAGCCTTCAAAAGGAGTCATAAATGGTTAAATATAGGAGCCGGGAGACATCGATTGGGGATTCTAAACATGCAGTCTGGCACAGAGGAACTCAGTGGGTCGGAGACAAAGTTGCCATACTGAAGGTGCATGCATTGCGACTATTAGCATATCAGTGCCTCCTTATAAAGAAGAAAGTCGCTTCTATATCTCAGGAGTGTAGATAATTAAATGTGTTGGCATTTTCATTACAAAATCTTATTTATGAAATATTACACAAATGTTCTGTTGTAAACAGGGTTTTTTTTTTTAAACCCCTCTTTGGTTGCAACAAGGAATTGGTTTCAGCATTAGCTCTTAATTTCTTAATTTTTGTTAATTTCAACTTTTAACATGTTAAAATTATTTCTGGCTGTAAATAATACATTTTCTGTTACATTGAGAATGTCATTTTGTAAACTTGGTGTGGCAAGGATTATTTTCTGCTGTGTATTTATTTATATAGCACATTCACAAAGAGGCCTGAGCTTGTTGGGGCTTTTGGGTGCTGCTACCATATAAATTTTAGCATCAATGAAATGTACTTTCACTGAATGTGGAAGGGCTGAAGGGCACCTGAAATTTGATTGCTTTGCTAACCTTACATCTCTGCAGACCTGTGTTCAAATCCTGTTTAGGTCACAAGTGGAAATGAGTGTGGTGATCTCAGCTGAGTGCCATTTTGTGCCAATTAGGCAATCACCAAATAGAATGGAACAATTTTACATCTCTAGCAGTTTCTGTAAAAGGAATATCCAGGCCTGGAATAGATGGTTGATTCAGTCCAGATTTAAAGTGCAGTGGGAAAGTTTGGTAGCATTATGCATTTTCTCTCCCTGTTATTAATAATGAATTAAGCTACAAATTAGAGAGCGAGAGAGTGTGTGTTCACAAGTGGTAACTCCATTGTTAAGATTGGCATCCCATTGTATTGGGCATTATACAAACAGGAAGACACAGTCCCTGCATGAAAGAACTTGTAGTATAAAAATACGGATGATAAAAGAGTGTTTGAGGTAACACTTGATAAATCAGAAAGTGATGCAAGCACTTTATCAAAACATGTCATAATGGACTTTCATTTACTGCTAGTATTAGTCACTGAAATAGTTTGTTGAGAACTATGTAGGATAAATAAAAACTGTTTTTCACATGATGGAGGATTGAGATGGCACCTAAATTGATTACAGGATTTGCTATACAAATTAACGTTTTCTAGGTTTGTTCTGAAATTATTTACAGAATGCTATAGACCTTGCACTTCACAAAGTACTCAAACAGTGTTCTTGTCCAAGAAACAGCTGCCTATCAGAACTGAGGTTCAAAACGTTATACAGGCAGTCCCCGGGTTACGTACAAGATAGGGACTGTAGGTTTGTTCTTAAGTTGAATTCGTATGTAAGTTGGAACTGGTACATATTGTAGGGGAAACTCTAGCCAAACATTTCTCCAGAGCTCAGTTTTATTCTCCCGCACCTCACTTCCCTCAGTCTTTTATTCTCAAGCTGAGGTGTCTGCTGAGAAAAGCTGTTCCGCGTCTCCCTGGTCTGCTGGGGGGGGGGGGGGACGCTAGCTTCGCGTCTCCCTGGTCTGCTGGGGGGAAGCAGCTAGTGCGGGGTTGCCTCACCCCGTTTGTAAGTAGGGATACGATGTAAGTCGGATCCATGTAACCCAGGGACTGCCTGTACAGTAATAAGCAGCATGGCCAGGTCATAAAGGCTGATTCATGCAAAAAGAACCTCCGGTTTCTATGATGCAGAAACAGGACATATCTGGTTTTTTAACAGAATTCAAATCTTATGTTCTTTGCTTATGTTCTTTATCTTAGGAGTACCATACTATTTTTATTAGAAATTGTTCTTTTAGCTAGAGTCTTGCAATAAAAGGTTCCCTAATGAATTGACACATTTAAAAAAAGTGTGAGGACACATGTATAGGAGAGACTGTGATGGGGTGAGGTCACAGAAGACACCTGGGCGGTGCCTCCTGGACTGCTGACACAGCCACTGCTACTCACCTTCCTGCTCTCTGGGGCTTCTCACTGCCCAGTCCTGCTGGGCCAGCTCCGCTGGTCTCCCTTAGCCAAGGCCCTGAGCTGAGATCACTGCAGTTTGGGACCCAGTTTCCTGGGGCATCACTCCACAAATAGGATCAAATCCACCAATGAATTATTTGGGTAAGCTCCCTTTAGCAATGAGAGGGGGAATGTACACTCTGTTTGTCTCTCTCCCCCCCGCCCTCCCCCCCAGTAACAATCATTGGGTTTGATAGTAAGTAAAAGTGATTTTTATTAAGTACAAGCAGCAGGATTTAAGTGGTAATAGGTGAGAACAGGCAGAGCAAAGTAGATTACAAACTCAAAAGTAACAGAAAATGCTTAGATCATTCTAACACTAAAATCCTCAGCACAAACTTCTTATAAATTCACCCAAAAACCAGGGAAAACTCTTACTTCCCCTGGGGTCTCTGGTTCAACCCTCCCTGGGTGTGTCCAGCCAGCCAAAGACCCAGACTCCTACTTTCCTCTTGTTTTTAAAGATTCCCTCATTGCATGGGCCTGGCCACTCCCTACGTACCTCTGTTAAGCCTTAAGGACATTGCATGTGATTTTCCCAGACACTGAGGCCCTGCTTGATATCTTTCCATTTACACATTTAAAAAACATAAAGTATTCCCTACTCCATATGTCTAATTTTACACACACAAGTCTATTTATTTCCATAAGTCCATTTCATAAAGTGGGAGGGGGAGGTACGTCTCAGAGACCATTCAAATATTTGTATAACATTTTTCTTAAATATATGTGTTTGTTTTCAACCATATAATCAGGTTCATCAGCACCAGGACAGGGGAGAGACCTTCCAATGCCAGCTATGCCCTTTTACCTCCTCACGCCACTTCAGCCTGAAACTCCACATGCGTTGCCATCAGCACTTCCTCAGGACAGAAGCCAAAGTGAAAGAGGAAATCCCAGAAACTGAAGTCAAGGGCTCACCACAGCTAAATAATGATTCCTTCCCTGGGCAACAAAGGGAAGGAGGATCTGAGCTTACAGGAACAGCATCCATGTCTAAAACCCTTGAGATGCCTATACAGGCCAGTGCTGGTATCCCACCTTTAGTAGTAAAAGAAGAACCCAAAGATGACAACAGTATTTCCTCTACATCCTTTGCTTTCAGCACTATTGACAGAGCCACCAACAACACAAAGCTGAAAGACACCTCAGACTATGTGGCCAATACAGCGTCAGCATTATTTAGCCAGGACATCTCTGTCAAGATGGCATCAGACTTTCTCATGAAGCTGTCAGGTAACTGAATGGCAGGCAGCAGCTGCTGCTCCTCCTCACACCGTAAGATACCCCTCTGTTCCGCATCCATTAATTCTTGGAATTGCCATAAGTGGTTTTTTTTTCCACCTGATTTAAAAACATAATTTCCTGTTTGTTTTTTGGGAGGTCACAGTTACTATATTAGGGCACTGAGAATAGCACCTCTAGATTCTATATTAAGTCTGTGACCATAGACAAGTCCTCTTGGGCATAATTTTCAGAAATGCTGAGCCTCCCCAATTGCAGCTAAAGTCACTCAGAGCTATTGCCCAATATCTCTTAGAGAATCTAGCCTTTAACCTTCCGCTGTCCTTTGCCATCTCTTAAATGGGGCTAATAACGCTTGACTCCACTTTACAGAGGTGTGAGGCCTAGTTATTCAAAGCTAATAAAGAATGGAAGATGTTACTTCATTTCCTTGATTATTATCATCAAAATGTTGGTAGCCTAAGAGGCATGTGAAGAACTTCTGAAAACCTTTTGTTTTAATTGAAATCCCTGTTTCATGCAGACCACGCTTCTGGGTTTTTTTCCCTCCCACAGAGTGTTGCCTGCACACTAATTTTATGAAATGGACTATATGTGCCTGTTGTATTTTTTGTCTTCTCTTATTGATTTGACTAAACATTTCAGTTTTGGGAGTATGCCAGCGGTTGGGGGGTGAGCATTTATTAGCAAAACATCTTCAAAGATTGGACTTAAATTTAAAGGAGAGGAAAGTAAAACAGCATTGGTAGAGGGTCAGTTCTGTCTTACATGGAGATGGCAGTCCCTGTGGTGATTTCCATATGCCATTTCTGCCCTCTGAAGACTGAAAATATCCTTTTAAATGGAGAAGAACTGGTCACTGCAGTTCTTTAAGTGGAATGCAACTTGCGTTTCAGTAAATGTCATTGCCAGGTGAATCAGAGGATCAAAGTCTACTCTGATGGCCTTTTACTCAGCGACACTTCAGTCTTGTCTTTTGGAATGGCTTAATGTCCTCATCTGTCCCCAGATCTTTGTATCCCTGGGAGCACAGAGAATCTTACCTGAGAGCACAGATTAGGAGGAGGAGAGATGGAAAATAAAATCTCAGGGGTCATAGAGCCAGTCCAACAAAAAGAAAAAAGGTGAGAAAAAGAGGATTGAGAAGGCAGGGATGGAAATATCAAACAGCTCTCATTACATTTCAGAAGAAGCCACAGAACCCTCTGGATTTTAGATGTATATGTTGACATTTTTCCCTTTTTTTTTGTTTTAGAAAAATATTTTTGTTGTTGAGTTTCAAACTTAAACCCTAGAAGAAGCCCATTTTTGTTGTGGTTCTGACAACTAGTTTAGATTAGTGGTGTGGAGATGCATGTTATGCAGTAAGTGGCTCTCTAGACCTCAGCTGTACTGCACTGTAGATAATAGAGCTCCTGATGGCTGCTTAGAGCATGAATTGAGAGCAGAAAGCAAGAGGCAAAACAGCCTGATAACTGAAAAAAACCACAACATTTTGATCTGTTGTTTTTCATGTAGCAGTTGATGGGGAGCTGTTTACAGTTTGGCAGACAATTGTGTTTTCAATGACTGATCTGTTGGCATCAGAAAAAGGATACAACTGTACATTATTCATGCAAAAAGACCCATGCAGTTATTTTATGGTGACTTACTAAAGGTCCTGAAACCTGACTTGTATGCACTGTTTCCTAGCAACATGCTATAAAGTCACTGGGGGAGTGAGATGTATCTGTAATTTTGTGTGTGTGCATATTTGGATGAAAATGTACTGCCACAGTCACCAAGTTTACTACACAAGAAAAGCTATGTTAAAGGGGAAGGAATGTATTTTCCACAGCAGTTGATATTTTGAAACATAATTTAATACTATGTTTAGTTGGTGCCATTACCTGTGCAATATGCATCACTATATAGCAGTAGCAAGCCTGATAAATATTATCTGGGGTTGGTTTTTTTCCTCCCGTTTCAGGCTTTTTCAGATAGTGTATTGAATCCTGTCCTTTTTTTATTAGTTTCCTATAATGACACTATTAACTCTCAGACCTTAACTTTTCAAGATTATAAATCTATTGACTCCTCAATTGGCATGTGACAAACTCTGTCCAGAGAAATTGTCAAGCCACATGTGACTCTTTAGTATGTTTCACCCCTTCTGAAATAAAAGAAATAAACCAACTTGGCAATTTTCAAAACCAAAATCTAAATGAAAAAACCTGAACTACTTTCCAGGTTTAATCGTGTAGGACTCAAACCAGTTCAGTTTAGAAGAATATTTGCAAGATGTTTGGGCCAAGGCTTCCTGGAGTTTTATTTTAAATGAGGCTGGTCTACAGATTTCATTTGGTTAGGAGCACAGGACTAGAGGGGACCTCCTCAGTCACTGAGTCCTGTCCCCAGCTGTAGTAAGGAAGCCAGTCATAGGATCCTCTTCATACCTTAATCATAGAATACTAGGACTGAAAGGGACCTCGAGAGGTCATCGAGTCCAGTCCCCTGCCCTCATGGCAGGACCAAATACTGTCTAGACCATCCCTGATAGACATTTATCTAACCCACTCTTAAATTCTCCAGAGATGGAGATTCCACAACCTCCCTGGACAATTTATACCTTATCAAGCTCTGTCTTAAAACTAGGGTGGTTTGCTCCAGCTACTATTGAAAGATTGTGCGAGACTCTCGCTCCTCTGATAGTTAGAAATGGTCTCCTTTCCAGCCTAAATATATTCGTGACAAGTTTATATCCATTTGTTCATATGACAACATTGTCCTTTAGCTTAAATAGCTCATCTCCCTACCTAGTGGTTCCTCCCCTCCTCCTCTCCTCTCCCGCCTCCCTTCCACAACATATTTATAGAAAGCAATCATATTTCCTAGGAGCCACCTTTTTTTTAGGTTAAATTAACCAAGTCCTTTTAATCTCCCATCAGAAAACAGGCTCCCTATTCCATGATCATCCTAGTAGAACTTCTCTGCACCTGCTCCAGTTCAACTTTCTAGACCATGGGTGAGCATGAGTTTACAATATTTGAGATGACGTGCTCTGGAACTGCTTTGGTGCAATCCCTGGGAGCAGTCTACATTCTGGTTGGCCCAGAGTCCCAGCCAAGCCATATGCTTGGCTTCTGCTCTGCTACACCCCCTTAGGGTCTCTCTCTTTCATTGGGGTGAAGCTATTTGGCTTCACCGCCTCCTTGGACTGGGCCTCGGAGCCTGCAGCACCCCAATTCATGCCATGAGCTCCCTTCAGTGACTCCACCTAAAATGGGCATCTTAAACACTCACATGAAGCAATGCACCCTCCACCTTCAGCAACTGCAGTGGCTCTCAGCTTGGATCTGAAGCTTAGTGCCCTGGCCCTTGCTACCTGGGGCTGAAGCCAAAGCCTGAGCAACTTTGTTTCATGTGGCTTCCTCTGGTGTGGGGCCCTATGCAGTTGCCCTCATGTTACCCACTAATGCCACCTCTGGCTTTTATATAAAGAAAGGCAGTAGCTGTGGCACAGGTGGGTTGTGGACTTCTTATAATATGTTGGATGGGCCTCAAACAGAAAAAGGTTAAGAATCTCTGGCTTATTAGAGGTGTAGAATACAGTGCAGAAAGACCTTGGTTAGCAGGGCAAGAAGAAGGTTACTTGTTGGTCCGTCCAGGTTAGCCCAGAATCCCAGTGTGTGTCCTTGGCTCTTGCTCTTTTATCTTCTGTTCTTTGTGTGCAAATTGCCCAGCAAGTCACACTTGGCCCCTCCTCAGTTTCATTCTCCAGCTGATCAAACTAGAGATCACCTTAATGGGTGATGCTTACAGAGTAACAGTTGACTGGGACCTGGGAGCAGCCCCCTGCCCATGGCAGGTGGCTCCAGTCCTGCTGCACCCCTGTGTAGGGCTAGCAGCCCCATGTAAAGCTCAGAGCCTCTCCTCCTCCCCCCACCCCCATTGGAGGCCCACCTCTGCATTAATCAGATATACTAGTTTAGCTGGTTAACCAATTAAATGGGATTTTACATACCTCTGTCAAACATGGCTGGTTTGCTGCAGAGCTGTGGACTATTGATGATCCTTAGTTGCTAGGTAGCAAATATCCCAGGGGTTGGCTTTTCTATTGTCTTCATGGACTTTCCAGTGACATGAGCCACAAATTCAAGACAGCTAGGCTTTGGCCACAGCTGAATGGTAGCCTGCCTGAGAGTGAATAGCCCTTTTCCACCTCTGAGATGACCATGAAGCATATAAGAGAAACTGAGTTACAGTATTCATACAAAATATTACAGAAAGTTCCCACTCCATTACATGAGGTCTTTCCTGTGCCTTGTACAATGACATTAATGTCTACTAGCACTGCCTTGCTTGATACATTTCCTAGGATTGTATTTGCACTTTTCACAGCCACATCACATTGATCACAGTCCTTTTGTTTTTACCAGTGCATCCAGGTCTTTCTCCTCTTCTGTTGTTCCTCAAGCTTATTCGATTCTTCCTTTAATAACCCAGAATTTTTCTGTATTGATACCTCCCATATTTTGTTGTCAGTAGATTTCATTAGCACTTGCTGATCTTTTGTGCCAACGTCATTAATTAAAATATAAAACAAGATTGGTCCCAAGATTGATTCTTGAGAAACTCCCCTAATAACCTCCCTCCAGCTCTACAGTTCTCTTTTTCAGTGTTGCCAGTATCTTACCCATTTAAAGTTTTTTTTTTTTTCTACTAATCCCCATCTTCTTCAGTTTAGTAATTTCTGTTTAGCTTGACAGATATTGATTATAATCATATTTGTTTGACTCTGTGCAGTGATCCAATCCGGCAAATCATTTAAGCATGGGCTTTATTTTTTTGCATTTCCTTAAGTGCAAACATGCCTAAAGTTAAACACAAGCTTAAGTGCTTTGTTGAATCAGGGCAAACCTGTGTTTTCATTTTGTTTTAGTTGGTTTTCTGTACATCAGTTCCATACATAAACCGTGTAGCTGCATTTGTAAGTTAATCTGCAGAGTGTTAGCTTCTGTTTTTATGGTTTCAATTTTAACAGATTCCAAGTATGCATCTGTGTAAAAATATTTGCCCTTCCACTCATTTTAAAAAATTTATTTCCTTTTGTTATAAAACAGCGTTTGCTCACATTATGCTGAACTGCCATGGCCAGCATAGAATAATAACATCCTTAGTGTGCTAGTTTTATGCACAGTGTTTACTTTTCATCACATTTTAAAATGAATGAGTTTCATTGAAATAAATGTCATTCTTGAGCTACTGATTTCAAAGGGACTTTGTGTGGAAACAATAATTGTAAAGCATACTTCATTCTCTTCCTCCTCCTTGTGTTCACCCAATTGCATTGCACTAGACAACATTTCTTTTCATCTTAGGATGTAACATTTTCAGTTGTGCTTTGCTTCTACAGTTCTTTTTATGTTCAAATTGGTCATGTGTAATACTCTGATAACAGGAGCACTTGTAAATATATAAAGTTTGCCCAGTCTTGCTTGTTAAAGAAACTATAGCAGGGGTGGAGAACCTAAAACAAGAGGGCTTCATGCAGCCCTCTGGGGTTGTCTGGATCCAGCCCTTGAGGCTCAGAGCTCTCCCCCCTTTAGCATTGAGGAGGCCATGCTGGCAGTCCAGCCCCTCCATCGCCTAGGGTTGCCAGGTGTCTGATATTTTTGGTTCTTGTCCGGTATAAAATTCAGAGAATACCAGACACCTAAGATGTCCAGTATTTTCTGAATTTTTCCCCGGTCAGGAAGCCAAAATGACAGGCACCTGACAACCCTACAAACACTCAGCACCTGCCTCTTCCCCCTGAGTCCCCCTACCCCAGCCCCCATGCATACCTGGTTCCCCAAGGCTGTCGGCCCAAAATGGCTGCCGGCCAAAAGACATGTTCCTATCCCTGTACTTATTCTTAAAGGGTACATGCTGTTTTAATGCTGTTTTATTTTAATTTTTTTTGGCTTAAGTCCTTGGAGTCCTTTTTTATTTTTTTTCTTACTTTGTTCCCCCCTCACCCCCAACAGAATTTTTCCCGGTGTTTTTTTTTTGGCGGGGGGAGGTGTTCCGTATTTTTGTTTCAACAATCTGGCAACCCTAACCACCCCAGTGCAGGGCTGGAGCACACAAAATCTTCTAGCCTATGCTGTGGTGTGTGAGGGGAATGTGGAGAATGTTTTTTTTCCCTTCTCAGTCGCGGGCTACGTCAGTGAAGTTTTTGGTTTTTTTTTTTTCTCTGCTTCTTGTGTGAGGCCCCCCCAACTGATTTTTCTGTGTCAGTGGACCCCAAACCAAAAAAGTTTCCCCACCCCTAAACTATAGTTTATATTCAATGAGGGAGGGGAAACCTTTTAATTCATGACTGATGTGATAACTATACAAAGGTACATATTTTAGGAAATAATACCATCTTTGATTCTGATGATTGTGCAAAATACTAAACTCTGTGCTCATGTTTTCTCAATTGAATTCATTGATAGAATGATAAGCTCCTAAATCAGCTCACTGCTACATACAGTATATTAGGTAAATTCCATGATTAGTTAGAAAGATTATCCATACTGTGTGGGTTCTTGAAAACCTTTGTGCTTCTGTGGTGTCAAACAAACTCTCCCTTCAAAATTTCCCATCAACAGTGCTGAATTGGCTGGTTTGGAGATTCTTCAAAAGGTTTTTAAAATAATAAAAGTACACCCAATTAAATTGTTGTAACTGATGTACTACTTTAGCAATTTCAAGGAAAAGAATATATTGCACATACTTAAGGTTCATAGTTTATGACCAAATCATATATCTCAGATTGAATGTGTTAGCACTCGGGGCTGGCAAATATTAGTTCATGTCCTTAAGTTAAAAATATTCTACATTCCATAATGCTGCTGTCAATATAGCTATTCCTGATGTCAAGATAGCTCTTTAAAGTGTCTCTTCACATTCATATTTTCATAATCTAGGTTTTTAATTGAAAATAAAACCCAAAAAGGGATATAGCACAGTTAATTAAATACAAGCTCTTAATAACTTCATCTTCCCCTTCCCCAATAGATTGCCATTTTACATCCAAGAATTGGTTGGCATCAAAATCAAATCACATATATCTTACATCTTCCAGAAATGCACAGAATTCCGCAGTATACAGGAATGCAAAGTCTGCCCTAATGAAGAGAGTAGTTTGAAGCTTCTCAGTTCATTTGCCCAAGCCATGGCAAGGAATACACAAGTGTATATTTTCGAACTATATTGAAAATGTACACAAAGTATTATTCATAGAATCAAATATAATGTAAATTCTGTTTGTTCTGGGATAGAGCCACTCTCTGGGTAGAAGATGTAACTTATGGGCCTTTCAGTCAGAACCACTGACAGAAAGGCAGAGTTTCATTCACTTGTTGTTTGGAAATCCCTTCTAATGGCATTTTTGCTAAGTCAAACTGCCCTTTCCCCAGGCTCTCTACTTTCATGGGAGAGAGCAGATGTTTCCTCTGCTGTTCTCTGAGAGATTTTTGCAAGGAATTCTTTCCCATAGAAAATAAATTGTTTCCTCCCATCTTCCCCCAGCATAGTCTTAATCTGGGGGGTTGGAAAAAGCCCCCCAAAGGGTCTGACTTTGCTGCACAACAATAAGGGATATGTCAATGGGTTCAGCAGGATAGTTTTAGCACTTGGTACTGATCTGCTTTATCATGCCTCTGTTGCAATGGACAAACTGAGGAATGGCCCTAAAGACCATAGCAGAGGGGTTTTTAAACCCATATTTTCTTGTCTTCACCTTACCACAACCTGCATTACATATAGCCTGCAAGCAGGTTCCCAGTAAGGGAAGGACAGCTCATTCAGTGGGCTCCATATAGGCAAGAAGTTCCCATTTTTCTGAGCATCATGGTCAGTCATTCTCCTTCTCTGCAAGCTCTCTCTTCTGGGTTCAGAGTTCAGGGGGTAGCTGTAATCCAGCCAGTAATGGTAAGGGAAAGGACTTCTTTGGGCGATACTTGTGATTTGAATTAGCACTCCATAGTTTCCTTAAAGGTCTCTCCCAAGAACTTAGGTTCAAACCAGTTTGAGAAGGTGGGACTAGTTAGCTAACTGTTTTTAAACCTTTCACTTCTATTACTACTTAGATTTTGCCATAATATTCCTATAATGACTTGGATGACCATGAATTTAAATAGTATGCTGCATATGATAGGTGGGTGCTCAAGGATCCCTTCCCTTTAGGGCATGCCCACATTAAAGTTTTACCACCCTAGTTCTCTTTCACAAGGTATATTTTAATTCACATCCTCGCTGAGGATCTTAAACACACATAGTGAATTGGTGGGCAATAGTTCCCATGGAGGCAAATTTCTTTGAGTGGGGAGGCTGGGTGGTAGTCTACTTGGTTTACCTGAGGCAGAGGTTTGAGTACTAAAGGAGTTGGAAACTGTGTTACCGCACAATTGGTGAGTGACAACAGGTGTTTTGTAATATATCAGATCCTTTGAGGAGAGGGCACCAGGAACAACAAGAGAAGGTGAGAGACCCAGCTAGATTCTGTCCAAGCGGATCAGCATCTTTCCATTTCCATTACAGAGTCAGGACTTGACTTCTGTAAGTCAAACAGAAACGATCAGAGAAATGGGATCTTATTCTGAACAGTTTCTAACATGCTGTTGCTTCCTGCAAAGAAACCATTTCAGCCCTTATTCCATTTGCAGACTTTGAAGATTTTACTAACTTTCTGGTTGTCTGTAAGCGTGAATTAGTTTCTTTGCTGGCATTCATCTGTAGGATTCCCCTTCTTCAACTTTCCCAATATAATTGCAAAAATAGCAAGGAACACTCGTCAGTCATTCTGCTAGCCCTTTACTGATCACAGTTTCCTTTTCGGGTGTAAATATTCAACATCAAACAATGGATCCTTTCGACTATAGCAAATATGAATTATCTTAATTTTTTTTGTCGTCCTGGTTGCCAGTGCCTGCAACTTCCTACCTGGAATCTTAGTAACTATTCACTTACCGAGTCACTCAGATGTTCTAGCTTCGGTGGGAACCTGGCTAAAACATTATTCCTTCTCCACCCTCCCCCCCCATATATCTTAAGGTTCCCTACAGAAAGATTTGAAGCTAAGCCAACTTAGGAGCAAGTCTCAGCATGTTATCCCACTAATGTCTTTGGTTGTATCCTGCTATCTCATGTCTTTGTAGTCGTGGCTCACAAACACCATTTATAAGGCATTGTGGGCCCTAAGATTATTGCTTTGTAGAGCCTTCCATTACAGCTATTTTCAACCAATATGTGTGTGTTTGCTGGCTCTGTAGATCTCTTTTCTTGCAACCCTTCCCTTCAGTAGGAAGGTTGTGTGGGGATTCTTTTATTTTCTTAAATTCTTACTTTCAACTCTCTAGTCATTAGATCACAGACCAGTCTTCATCACTGTGCCCAACTTATAACACCAAGCTTCATTTGTTTTCCTGTTTTCAATCGTAAGCATTGTGAGCACTTAGAAATACACAGTAAGTGAATTGGTTTGTTCGGCAGATTCCGTCAAAAACCTTCTGTTCCCTTATTTGTAATGACTATTACATCTGTTCGCTATATCTGCCAATGTGGTTGGGGACTGGTCACTGCATACTACTTCCCATGTGTTATGAATTCTGTCCAGAGCAGTGAAACCAGGACTGGAAAAAGACTAGATTATTTTTCTTACCTGTTACTTTAATTTATTCTAGTGCAGATCCATCACTCTGAATAACCTTATTTGTGTTTGATCATCCTTCTAGATAGGCTTGATTTAGCTTGGCATCCTCTTTTCTCTCTCAAGTTAGAGTGACAGGGAATACTAAATGGAGCTGTAGTATTGATACAGTTGGTTCTTTTTTAAAAAATTAATTCTAATAACTAGGGCTTAAGTTCAGCTGGCGCCATCTAGAGCAGAGTTTTGAAAATGTTTCGAAACCCATGGGAGCCCTAGTGGGATTCAAGCCCTGCAGCACCTCCTGCAGGGTTCAGGCCCCTGGAAGCCTTGACCCACAGATGAAGCCTGGAGCCCCAAAAGAGGGACAGATGTGGAGACACTAGGAAACAGTGTCTGAGAATTTAAGCCCAGGTAATAACGGTCCTGGTTTTGTGTGCCCTTTGGGTTGGAAGTATTCATTTGGGGAGAGTTTTGACAGTTCAGGAAATGTGCCAACAAGAATTGCTTTCAGCTAAACATGTATTCTGCCTCTCTTCTGCTGTATGAATTATGACTTCTGTCTACATTAATACATCCATACAAGAGAAATCAGAAAAGCTTAGATAATGACTTAGGGCAGGAGAGGGTTGTGACCTAGAGCAGAGATGCAGGAGGGGTGGCACAGGGTTAGGTGAGGGAGAGGGTGGGATGCCAGGTGCAGGCTCTAGCCAGGAGGTGCTTACCTTAGGCAGCTCCCAGCCATCACCCACGCAGGAGTGTTGGGCAGGTTCTCTGCCTGCTGTGGCCCCACATACCGTTCGAAGTGGCAGGCTGCAGGGGCCATGTGCTTTGTGTGTGCCCCTTCGGGGAGGCCTCTGCGCGCTGCATGCAAGATTATGCTGGGGATGGGCATAGTGCACGAAGCTTCCTCTCTCCCTCTCTGGGATTTGTAGTGCACAGTGCACACGGTCCCCACAGTTGGCTGTTTTGAGCAACATGTAGGGGTGCAGCGGGTGAAGGACAGGAGAATGGACAGGAGAAGGGTGGGAGAATGTTTTGAGCACAGCTGCCTACTCCATTACTAAGTATAGAATGGCAGCTCCCCAGGGACCTGGGGTGCAGGTCAGGAGAATCCCCCTGTAACATGGAGGCTTATATTTTTGAGTGCACACAAGGTGGAATGTTGAACAATAGATAATCACAAGCAAACTGGGAACAGGTGGCTTTGCCTAAAAGTTAAAAAATTAAAAGGCAGGTGAAAAACAATTATACTCTTCTGTAAATCAGGACTTTTATTTTCAATTCTCATAATTTTAGGGGGCCTGAGTCATGACCTTAGAATGTTTTTAGGTTGGGAATATTGTTTCAATGATATTCAAGTTCCTGGTTCCTGATTTGACCAAATCCAGTACCATGATCCAACATCATCCACTACTAACTGAAGAACTATTTGCCAAAGTGGTTCTGTGCCCAGCATAAGCAGCACCAAGGTCTCTGGATCCTGCTCTCAGAAGCAGCAATTGCTTGCTTACATGAGGCATTTTAAGATATTTAAAAAGAATCTGCTAGCTTTTGTTTTGTTTTGTTCTCAGAGGTGGAGACTCGGGAGTTAAAATATTAACTAGGTCTTCAAAATATATGGATAACACAAGGCTGACTACTCCAAGAAGTATTTGGGACCTCTAAAAAATCTTTTGTCCATTTGTAAGATTATTAAAACAAACCATTTGGATTTGGGTAACTAATTTGCGCTTCTCTTCATTTCCCTTTGCGCCTTTTTTCTGCCTCTGCTCTTGCTATCCTGTATTATTCCTCTCTTTTATATGCTGCTTTTAAAAAAATGGCTTCATAATTAAACAGTTACAGCCTGTGCCCAATTGGCTGTTATATCAACTGTTATCCTTAGATGTCCATGAGGCTTGTGGGAGACATACAAGGTAACACAAGCTGTTGGAAAGCTATTGTGAGGGCAGAGGCAGAAGAAAGGGAGGGGTGAGAAGTACACATTTCCTTAAGATTCAAAACTCTGAGATCTTGTGTCCCAAAGTTGCTGTTTGTACAAAAGATGCAGCTACCTACCTACCTCACCAGCCTTTTTAAATTGTGTGTCATTTTCTATTGACTAATACCTACTACAGCTGTTCTCAGGTGGCGGTTGGTTTGTTACTTGCTGTTGTATAATTATGCATTACATACCTCATTAAGTCCAGCCTTTTAACTCCTTTGACAGCTGCGAATCAAAAAGAGCTCTTGACTCCTACGTTTAAAGTGAAAGACGAGCCTCGGGATGAAGAAGCTGCAAGCTCAATCTTGTCTCAGTCCTGCTATGTCTTCAACCAGGGATCTGAAGCCTCAGCCCCAAGCATCCCTGGGGAGACTGTCAAGCCACAGGAAGTGCAGACAAATGTGTTAAGGCAGGACATGTCCGTCAAGGCGGCATCTGAGCTCCTTATGAAGCTATCAGGTAACTGATGAATTTAAAAATATTCAGCTTCTTAAATGTTTGCCTGTATGCTAGCAGGGATATGTTGAAGAAAAGGCATATGGTATTAGTTACAATTGAAAGAGCAGCAAGGCTCTACCCCCTGTCAGTAGACAGTAGGCCTATCAACCTAATGTCTAATTACTGCAGTGCATAGATTTCAGTGGTTCAAGTTAATGCTATAAAATCAGTCAATGGAACTGATTTATAATGTGTATGGGTTTAGTTTTAGAACATTCCAAAATATTTCCATACCTAATTTATTTAAGTTTGTCTGTCTTTAACGTTGTAAGAGTATGTATTTGTATTGTATGAATGATGCAGATACCTGACATAACTTTACAAATTACAGGCTCCCAAGCCTTATGTTTGAGTATAGTATCCTAAATTGTAGGATATTATTATTAAGCAGACACTGTAAACTGACCAGGCTTTGTAACAAGATACAAACCACCTAAACTTGATTATTCTGTTGCTTTACTTTTTCTCTATGGCATCAATAGAAATATTACCTTTTGTATTGTGTTGGGTTTTGTGTGTGTATATGTCTATGTATATAATATACTCTGTAAGCATAGAAAGAAGGAACATAATTTTCTTCTTCAGTCCTCCGATTATAGTAGTGTATATAGACATTCATATGTATTTTGGGTGTAAGAGTTGCGAGGCAGGGGATTAATTTGATTACTTTTTTGGTTAAAGATAATGTGACTTTGTTGCTCTTGTATTAAACTTCAGTTTTCGGTGCAGTACAGTGAACATTAGGACCTTAGACCCAAACTCATTGAATGAGTGAGGAGGGAAGGAGATGGGAGAAAGGGGAGTGGTAGTTTTCATAAATTCCAAGGCCAGAAGGAACCATTGTGATCATATTGTCTGATTTTCTGTATAACACAGTCCACAGAACTTCCCGAGAATAATTTCTAGAGCACATGTGTTAGGAAAACCATTTAATTTTTATTTAAAATTAGTTATTAACCTTTCCTGTTAAAAATATACACAATATTTTCAGTCTGAAAATGGAATTCATACCTCCATTTCCATATCCAAAATTGGAAGAGGTTTTTCTTGCAGTTTGGCTATATCAAAGTCTTGCAAGAAACACTAGCAGAAATTCAGAGATCAGGGACGTTAGTGATTGCTGCCATTTGTCTGAAATTTGTCAACAAGATATTTGTATTGTCAAATTTGAACCTAAATTCAGAATGCTACTTAAACTCCTGCAATTAAGCGGTGTCTTCTCTAGTATCTCTTTTTTCCAGTTCATCAATTCAGTGTGGATGCCTCATGGTTAGAACGCATAGAGCACGTATGCGTGCGCGCGTGCGCGCGTGCACACACACACACACACACACACACACACACACACACAAAATGCTTATACGTAATGTAAAAACTTAATGACTTGAGTTTTGGAGTGGGAATTTCCCATAGAACACTGAAGATTATAAAATGTTTTATATCGCGTAGCCTGGTTTTGTTACTAGTCGGTTGGTTTATGACTAGAAATAGACGGAATTCCAACCACTGTGTTCTAGTGATAAAACTCTCCAATCTAATGGATATGAAATGGTGGCTTTCTATTTTTCTTCATACAAGGTAATAGCAATGAAATTTAATAAATTCCTCCAGTGTTTTGGAGAAACTATAAATCATAACAGTGATTAATAAGTGGTCACATGGAATCTCTTCCTCTTATAAAATAGTTTTGTTGTTGGCTTTTTATTACAAAAGGTTAGACTATTCCTTGTTGAAATATCTATTCAAATAGGATCGCTTTTCCACATCTGCTGCTAAAAGGGAATTTTCAGGAATTCTAAAATCTTACACAGATCTTCAGTCATCTTCAGTTGGGAGTTGACTGAATACTGCAAGTAAGAAGATGTTTCTTCTTTGATCATTTCAGTGATTCAGAAAAACTTGCTCATGGTGTTTCTGGCTGATCAATAGTTGAGAGAGTAAGGAATTAATTGAGATTTATTTACACATACTGAAGTTGATAGTCCTGTATTAGCTTATGGATGGAGTTATACAGTGTTGGTGCTTAAACATTTCAGATGTATAGTTTTTGACCACTCTTAGGAGCATAAGGATAGAGTTCAGTGTAGGGATGTAAGTGACTAGTCGACTATCTGATGAGCATAAGCTTATCGGATAGTCGAGTAGTCGCTTGACTAGTCACTTCACCACCATCCCTTGCTGCCTCTGTCAGAGAGAGGCAGCAAGGGGGGGAGGAGCAGGAGCTGGTGCTAGGGGGAGCCAATGTAAAAGCTGGTTTTCCCCAGCACCATCTCTGTGGGGGGCAGGTGAGGCAGAGGCGTCCCTGCTGCTATGCCTCTCCCTTTGAAAAGTGAAAGAGCTGAGGGCAACTCTTGTACATTTCAAAGGGAAAGGCGCAGGAGCAGGGATCTGAGCAGTCCTGCTGCGCCTCTTCATTTGAAATGTTCAAGAGCCGTGGGCAGCTCTTGTATATTTCAAAGGGAGAGGCGCAACAGGATAGCGAGCGCCCCTCTTATTGACTAATTGAGTAGTCAATGGAAATTCCATCGACTACTCACATTTTGATTAACCAACTAATTAACATCCCTAGTTCAGTGTGGGTCATGCTGAAAAATATTTTATGAATGAAAAACGCTTTTTAATTTTTTTCTTGGGGCTTGTGTATACAGCGCCAGCAAAGTGCGCTAAAGGGGTGTGATTTCAAAAGGGACCCCATTAGCATGAACTAGGTACTATGTAGTGTGTGACAGCAAGGTCTACACAGGGCAGTTAGTGTGCCACATTTTTGCTATACAGATCACACCACCCCTGCTGTGTTTTGCCATGTCATATAGATAAGCTTTCAAAGTTTCGTTTGATTTTAATTAAAATAGAATTATTTTAAATCATTGCTGAGTCCCAGAAATGTAGTTATGTCCTGTGTTGAATTGATTAGAATTTTCAGTAACTTGGAAGTATCTTCAAAAGAAACCATGTCCATTTTCTTAATGTCAGAAGGAGCGAGGATTTGAGAGAATGGGTATATCTAGATGTTCTAGTGCCTGTGTATGTGTGTGTTTGGCAGGGGGATTTGGGGGGGGGGAGGAATTATCAAGGGCCCTCAGATATGTATTCTATAATCAGGTGTAAAACAGGTCCTCCTGCAGTATGTATCTGCATGGTAAAAATCAAATGGCTAACATTGCTTACCTGTTGAATGCTATTCTGCTGCATATTATTCCTTAACAAAACAAAAAACCGATAACCACAACAGCTCTCACTGTCCGTTATCCCTTGACAGTCTAACAAATGTTTTCTTATGGAGTAAAATGTTGATTTCTGTCTTTGCACTTAGGAGCTTTACCCAAACATATGGTTCCATTTTCCTGTTTATATTAAAAATGTTGGCACTATTCTTATTGGGGATTAATAAGTTGTTTAAAAATGTAACTGTATAAGTGCTAAAAATCCCAGCAGTTTCACAGTTACATGTGCCGTGGGCCCTGCAATATAAAGCTTATATGAGCTTTATACAGCAGAGTCTGTGGCAAAGCTGGGTACCGGGGAGGCTTCACAGCAGGCTCTGCAGCCAGCTCCCGGAGAGCCAGCGTGTACCCTGCGGTGGGGGTGGGGGGAAAGGCAGGAGGCAGCCAGCCAGAGCAGCTCCTGCCTGCAGTTGGGAGGGGATCGGCCCAGCCACGTACAGGGGCTGGCAGGGCTGGAGCAGCCCATTGCCTGGGACAGGCAGGGAACTGTTCCAGCCCCTACCGATTAACTGGAACTGGTGAGCCTCATCCATTAAGGGTGAGGCTTACCGGATAATCATTTGCCTCCCTAATTCTTATGTAACATTCCAAAAAGTCTTGCAAGAAATCTATTTTTTTCAAATGTAGCTAAACTGCTTTTTTTTACAATTGTATCCATTCTCCAATATTGAAAAGCAACAGTTCAGCCCCAAAATGTTTAAGTAGGTTATTCAAGCATTACACTGTACTCATCTAAGTTTAATGCATCCAGTCTCGCTGCAGGCATTTCTTGTAACTTTCAGTCACCAGTGCAAGCTGTCTTGTTAACTTTCGTTTACAGTCTAAATGTTACACTTGAAAAAGTCATTTCCACTAAAACAGTAGGGAGATTGTTTTGTTGATGTGTTATCTTTCAGAATCATTGACTGTTTTACCCTCTTGCACCAACACTATCACAGACCTGGAAATATGTAAAACGTTTTCTCCTTTATACAATCTTAATTTCCTCAGGATCCCTATGTCTGGAAATGGTTAACTGAAAGCTCTGTTCTCTGGCACTCAACCAAAAAGTTCAATTAACAAACATTTCTGATATCTCCCAGTACACGTTTTCAAGCTAGTAACCGGGATTAGTATTGCCCATTATGCAATTGCATATTCTGTCTCTTTGCTTATACCAAAGAAGCAGAAGAGAAGTAGACAAGCTGAAATCAGGGATTTATTTAAAAAAAACCCACACACCCCAAAACTTCAAGGGTGTGTCATTGAGCTGAATTTGTAATGACCCCATCTCCTACCTACATCTGCAATGATGGTTGCTGTTGATAATGACCCTGAGGCACTATGAGATCCTGAAGTGCCTTTTGAATTGCAGAAGAAAAACTAATTTATGTTCAGTATAGTTTGTGATATGTAGTATCATAAAATAACCTATTGTATAGAAAATGTTACCTATATTCATCTAAGTGCATCAAGAAACCAAACATTCTGCAGTGCAGTACTACTACTGGATTGGTGAGTACTAGTATACTATTTCATACGTAATTCATTTTGTTGTATTCTAATTTTCTAAAAGCTAGTATTCCACTGTTAAAGTGTAACTCTCGGTTAATAAGAATATTCAATTAACCGGTGCCTCCATTTCCCTAACATGCCGGATAACAGAGTTTTTACTGTATATAGCTCTATGTACATAATTGTGGTGTAAGGATGGACTTTAAACCCATGCAGAACCATTTCTCTATTACTTAAAATGTTTGGAGCCCTCTGCCTGTTTTAAAAAAAAAAAATCAGTTCCTGTCTAAAACGTTCTCTATTTGAAGACTCCTCAAATTGATTTTTTTATGATGTATCTGTAACGGTGTCAGCTTCACTTCGAATATCAGTCACATGTCAGAGTTCACTTCAAACACGGCATGTTTCACTGAGTCAACTCTATCTTGAAGGTGTGTGAAATGATGCATGAGTCGGTGAGATTTTTAATTGCTGTATATAGAGCAAGTCTGCTTGTTGTTGAACAGTGATATTTGCCAGTCAAACCCAGATGAAGTAAAAAATATTTTAATGGAATACCCGACTCTCTTATGCTTTCTGAGACTGCATAGTTTTGTGGATTGCGAACCTGACTGAAAGTGTCCGTGAATTCCTGTCTTTGCTAGTAACTTTAATCTCTCTTACTGAAACGTTCCAAGTGTTAGTTATTTATCTTCAATGATCCATAGAAGTAATTTGAAACCATGCCAGGCTGACATCTACAAAAAAGCAACACATAGGGGTTTGAAGAAACTCTTTGGGAGCACATGTCACAAAGTTGTCTAGAAATGAAAGAGCTAGCTTTTCTACTAAATGTTTGATTGCTCAGTACAAACTTCCAATCTTTTTGGCAGTTAAATAACAAAAAACCAGACATACAGAGGTATTCTATAATGTACAGTTTCTGAGACAGACTTATAAATACAGGTTTCCGTGTAAATTATCCATGTAATCAAAGATGTGTTTTGTGTGGGGTTTTGTTTGTGACTGGGTGCCTCACCCATTATAAGAGAATTGTTTGTTAAAGCCCTCTTGACTGAAGAGGCCATAGAAAAGAAAAGATATGTTGACCCTTCAATGAAACACCAGTGACTGCCCTGTGCCTGCTGATTCGAGCTTGCTGGAGTGTAGACTAAGGAGCTACTTAATGGCCATATAGAAGTGGTGGGCTTGGGGTGGTTCCTGAAAGGTGGGAGTGTCCCAGAACACAGTCAGTGCCTGAGACCAGTGGGAACATCTTCACTGCAATTAAACAACTCCTTAAATTGAGCCCCATGACTCTGAAATAGCGGGCTCAGGGCAGCTGTGGGAGTCTAACTGCAAAATACACATACCCCATGTGACTCCTTTTGCATCTCTGTTTTCCCTTATTTCAAGGAATTTCCCTAATTTTACATGCTGATTTCCCTGTCACATCCTGATGGCATAAAATCACATTTTCATTGCTGAATATTACACATCTGGCTTTCAGCAGATTGACATGATCTTAGTACACAACCACCGGCTTCTCCCCTGCACCACCCAGATGTCTGTCTAGATATCTCATGAGGTCCTCAACCTTTGCAGCTGGCTGACAATGTACTATGAAGTTCTCCTGGTCATTACAAACCACCTCTCCATATTTGTAATAATCATATCCCCCATTACTATTACTGTGCCTTCCCAAGTTACTGGGGTTTCCTCTACAGGAGAGGTGGTCAATAATTTTTTGCCTGGGGCCACTTCAAAACATTTAAGTGGCTCTGGGCTGCACCAAAAGGGGCAGGGCCTCAAGCAGAAGGGGTGGGGCCAGGATGCTTCGGGGCTTCCCCACCCACAGATCATGATTAGTCTGGGGGTGGAGGAGCCCCTTTGCCCCTCCCAGGTTCCCCTAGGCACCCATACCCCTGGTGATGGGAAGAGACTTCTCGTGCTCCCTTACCCCCAGGTCAATCAGGGTTTGGGGGCGGGGGAGTGTGTGACGTCTCTTCCCGCCCTGCTAGGAGCACGTGGTGCTTCTAAGTGCCACACCCTCATCACAGGGCACGGCTAGAGTGGAGGAAACTTCATGTGCTCCCCCTACCCTCAAGCCCTAATTGGCTTGGGGGCAGGGGAGTGCGTGAAGTCTCTTCCCACCTGCCGGGAGCATGTGGCTCTTCAAAGGGCTGCGTGCTCCTGGCAAGGTAGAGGAAACTTTGTGCACTTCTCCCCACCCCTAGGTCCTAATTGGCCTTGGGGCAGGGAAGCGGCAGGGCCTCCATGGTCTGGATCAATCCACTTGGTGAGCCAGATCCAGCCCGCAGAGGCCCTTTTGCCCTGCTCTACAGGATATGTATCCTCCGTGTGAGAGGATGTCATAACATCATCTGGAAGGAAGGTCCCTACGAATGGATTATTCCCCTCTGCTCCAGTTTGCTCTCCTTTCCTGACAGAGGCTGTCAGACTGTGGGTAGGACCATTCTTGTGATCCTGAAAGTCTTCTTACCTGTGCCATCTATATCCATAGCTCCTCCAGTTCAGTCAGCCTGGCTTCAAGATCCTATACTGTGGCTCTGAAGGCCCTGAGTTGCTTGCATTCATGATCAGGTACCTGTTGCATTCAGTGCAATTCAGTGGCTAGCTCTCACTCAGCTTTTGGACTTCTGCCTTCATTCTTTTTACTCTTGCAGGGTTTGGGCAATTTTTCGGTTGGTTGTTTTTTGTGTTGGTTGGAGAGGGTAATTGGCCTAAGTTTAGAGTAAGTTTGTTAGGTGCATGGATTTCCTTCTCCCACTTCTCTAAACCCAGTGTTTCTTTACTGGTGCCCTTTAAGTTGCTAGGTTACAGTTAGGGTCTTACCAAATGCATTGCCGTGAAAAATGCATCACAAACCATGAAATCTGTTCTCTTCCCCTCTCCTTGGAGAAATCTGGTGTGTGTGTGTGTGTGTGTGTGTGTGTGTGTGTGTGTGTGTGTGTGTGTGTGTGTGTGTGTGTGCTTTTACTTTATACTGTACAGGAGGCCCCCAACATGCAACCACCCGAGTTCTGACCCCTTGCACTTACAACCATTTTTGTAAGTGCAGAAGGGGCCGAAAACCCCCGACTTACATCCCTGGCCCGTATTTACGATGGTGCATGGCACCTATCGTAAATGAGAGCTTGAGTGACGACACCCCCAACTTGCAACACTTCCCCAGGAACGGATTGCGTCGCAAGTTGAGGGCCTCCTGTATAGCTTTCACGGGGGGAGACCAGGAGTTCTCAAATTGGAGGTCCTGACCCAAAAGGGAATTGCATGGGGAGTGGCAAGGTTATTTGTGTTCAGGGTGTCACAATATTGCCACCTTACTTCTGTGCTTCCTTCACAGCTGGGTGGCCAAAGAGCAGCAGCTATTGGCTGGGTGCCCAGATCTGAAGGCAGTGCCCTGCCAGCAGCAATGCGGAAGTAAGGATGACAATACCAAACCCTAAAAGACGAGAGGTCCTGTTAGAGACTAACAAATAAAAGGTATCATGAGCTTTCGTGGGCACAATGTGTATCAATTATATGAGTCAATAATCGCTTCTGCAGAGCTGCAGTGGGGTTAGCTCCAGAGGAGCCTACTCAAGCTGGGACTGAGCAGTCCTGGCTCTTGCTGGCTCCAGAGCCACCTGTGCTGTGGCTTTGCATTTTAAATGTAGTAAGAGCCATTAGGCTCTTACTGTGTTTAAAATGCAGAGACACGGTGTTCAGCACAAGCTGGGACTACTCAGTCCCAACTCTTGCTGAGTCCAGCAGCCCCTGTTCATGGTGGCCAGGGCTGGCCGCAGGCAGAGGCTGCTCAGGCAGCAGTCCCTGTCCGTGGCCAGCTCTAGCCACTGTGGGTTGCTTGGTGGCAAATGCCCCTCTTCATGGGGGAGCCCAGCTCCCCGCTAGGACTCCTGCGGACCAGGGCTGGTTCGCAACAGTGTCTCCTATCCCTCCCTGCCACTGCCTCTATCAGAGGTAGTGGGAGGAGGCAGGCAGCACCCTGGAGACAGTGCTGGTGGAACCAGATTTTAAGCCGGATCCCTCTAGCGCCGGCTCCTGTCAAACTCCCCCCACCCTCCATAGAGAGGCAGCAAGGGGGGGCCACAGAGAGCATGGGGTGAACAGGGACTGCGTGAGTCCCTGCTCACCCCATGTTCCCTACAGCACTTCTGCTTTTGAAATGTACAAGAGCCCCATAGGGTTGTACATTTCAAAAGCAGAAGCTCTCACAGTGGGAACTGTTGTGAGCAGGCACGGAAGCAGTCCCCGCTTGCGCCATTTCCTTCTGTGCCTCTCCTGCCTCTCTGAGACAGTGTGGGGAGGGACCGACTTCACCGGTGGCCCCCCAGGATCAGCTCCTGCTCCCTACCGCTTGGTTGCTTCTCTCTGATAGAGACAGCAAGGGCAGGGGAAGCAACTAGTTGAGTCAACTAGTTGTTTACATCCCTAGTGACTTCCAGCTGATACGCAAAAATGTAGCTTATAGCAAAAATTCTTATTGTTGGTTCCCAAGTGCAAGACTCTGCACTATTAAATTTATTCCCATTTCTAATATTCCAGTTTTCAAAGCTGTATGACATTCTGGTTGTTCTTCCTATTGGCAGTATCTTCCAAATTTGTGTCACCTGCAATTTTTATTAGCATTCTTGAACCAGGCTTATGGTGCCCAGGAATCTAATACTGCTGCAGTAATTGGTGCCCCTCTTTGGAAGTATGAGGAGGAAGAGAAGGGTGACATTGGTCTCTATTTTTGGTACTTCCTTCCCTGAATCTGGATCCTACATGGATCGCAAATAGAGCCTCCCCCCCCACACACACACATTATTTTAGCTGCTGTATACATTTTATTGCCTATTGTAGGAAACCAAAAATTGTTTCTTTCGTAAAAACATAAATATTTCCCAAATATTTAATACCATTTCCAGTTTAGTATTTTTAAGTTTTACAAGGCATCTGACATGATATTTCCTTGTCACTCTAAGGATACTCCTCTAAAATAGATTTTACGATTGTATGTGTGCTTTTTAAAGTTTGAAATGATTAACAAGGACACTCTTTCCCTAAGTTGCTGCTGGCTTTCACTGTTGGAATTAAATCATTTTATGCATGGAAGTGAGAATAAATCCCTTGAGTGAAGGTCTACAGGTCCTTCCAAAGCCTGCTGAGTCAAAGGGATGCTGTTCATTCTGTGCAGTAGGCTTTAGATAAGGCCACTAATTAAGGTGCCCCTTTGGTGCAAGTAACAGTAAGTGTGGGTTTGTCTGTTTCTCATGTTTGTCACAAAGGCAGCAATTTTATGAAATAAACCACCATGAAGAATGCAAACGGCAGGAGTCTTTGTGACAGAGGGCATCTAGTAGTTCAGCCCAAACATGAGTTGGGTTTTTTTTGTCCTAGTTGGCAGCACCCCCTGGCCTGGACACAGCTTACATTGAGCTATACTCCACTTCTGTAGAGCAGATTAAAGGCATCACTGAGAGAGAGTCCCAAAGACATAGTGTGACTTCTGTATTTGTGGGGGAGGTTCTCCCGTCAGGCCAATGGTACTGTACATGGGAGGGGGTGTAAATTCTGTGCCTGCCCACAAGGTGCCATTTCATATTTGAGGGGTGTACAACTTTAATGGGGGCTACTTAGGCAACTGAAAACTCTAGTGTCTTTGCAGATAACTTACAATGCTCCTCTCATATTTCTAATTCCCAGGGCTTGACAAACCCCAGCAAGAGCTACTCGCTAGCCCCGCACCGCACATGCACCAGACCAGTGAACGGGGTGCATGGAGCGAGTAGATTCAGCTGTTTGTTGAGCCCTGCTAATTCCTATATCAAGTAAAAAAAATTAAATACTAGGCTCACTCAGCTCAAATACTGACATTTGTTCTAACATCTTGTGGCAAGCCATTTATGGGACGTTGATTAGGTTTAACACTGTAATGTATATTCTTACTCAGATACTCTTACTAAAGTCTGAAGGGACCATTCTGATTATCTAGTCTGACCTCCTACAGATGGCAGGCGACAGAATTTCACCCACTTCTTCCTGTAATAGATCCTCACCTCTGGCTGATGTTCTGGTATCATGATGTAAAGATTTCAAGTGACAGAAAATCCACCATTTACACTAGTTAAACCACCAGGGTCTCTGCTAATCTGACTTGGGGGGGGGAAATTCCTTCCTGACCCCAATATGATGATCCCGTTAGCCCCTGAGCATGTGGCCAAGACCCAACAAGCAGATAACAGAGAGAGAATTTTCAGTAGTAACCCAGAGCCCTCCCACCCTCGTGTTCCATCTACAACCACTGGAGATTTTTGCCGTAGGCAGTCACCAACGGGCCACATACCATTGTAGGCAGTCCTGTTATACCATCTCCACCATAAACTTCTCAAGCTCCGTTTTGAAGCCAGTTAGGGTTTTTCCCCTGCCCTACTGTTCTCCTTGGGAGGCTGCTCCAGAACTTCACTCCTTGTATGGTTAGAAACCTTTGCCTAATTTTAAACCTAAATTTGTTGATGTGTAGTTTACATGCATTTGTCCTGGGGTCCAAATTGAAGCTCAACTTAAATAACTCCTCTCTCTTCCTGGTATCTATCCCTCTGATATATGATTCTTGTGTATGAATATCTCCCTTCAGCCTGCTATTGCGTAAACTAAACAAGCCCAAGCACTTTGAGTCTCTTAATTACGTGGACAGAAACCAGTGGAATTTAGCAATCTTGTGCATGGGCAACAGTAAATAAAATGTTTCGCAGGCTATACATAGAACTCTGATGGGTTGCATGTAGCCCATGGGCCACAGGTTGCCCACCACTGACTTATGGTCACCCATCTCTTTCTCCTCCACTGTCACTTCCAGCTGATAAGTCCCCAACTTCTATAAAATATTCTTGTTGTTAGTCCCTAAATACAAGACTTTGCACTATTAAATACTATCCTGTTTCTATTGCGCAAGGTTCTTCAGATCTTCTTGCATGGTATTCTGGTCCTCCTCAGTATTGGCAGCACCTATCGACAAGAGATGTGAATGAGTAGTCAAATAGGCAATTAACTGATAAGCCTAGGCAGCGGGGGTGAGGGGGAGCAGACGAGGCTCCCCATGGACAGGGGCTGCTGCTGAAGCAGCCTCTCTCCACGATGAGCCTGGGCCCACTGCGGGCAGAGGTTGCTTTGCAGCAGCAGTCCCTGCCGTGGAGAGCTTGGGCCCCCTGTGGACAAAGACTGCTGCCACCTCGTATCAGAGGCAGCAGTGCGGGGCGGCAGCTGGTCCACGAGGGGAGCTGGTTTTTAAACTGGCTCCCCTCACACACTGGCTCCCGCCTGGCAGCAGTGGGCTCCCTGGGAGTGGGTCCAGAGTGCACTGGCTGCCAGCTCTGTCCCCAGGGACTATAGAATGGTCGACTAACCATTAAGAATTCATGCAGTTAGTTGACTATTCTATTACCTGCTATCTAACATCCTTCCTACCCACTTTGTGTCATCTGCAAATGTTATGAGCCACTCCCACTTTCTGTTCCATAGTCAATAATGTTAAATAAGCTTGGTCCCAAGACTGATCTCTGAGGAATTCCATTAGTAATCTTCCCCTAGCAGACAGTTCACTTTCCAGTATGACCTGTTTTAGCCTTCCCTTTATCCAGTTCCTTATCCACTTTTCAGTTCTCTCATGAATCCCCATCTTCTCTAATGTAACTAAAATAATTTCTCATGTGGCACCATATCGAATGCCTTACTTGCATGCATTTAGATTAGATCTTCTACATTTCCCTTGTCTAAAAAATCCAATATCTTGTAAAGAAAGATGATATAACTTTCTTATCACTAGAGCCCTACACATCCGTGGATACATGCTTTATATCCACAGGTATCTGCATCCATGGATGTGGGTGCAGATATCTGTGGCTCATTATTGTGGAGATGGATGCAGATATGAATACACATTTTTTATACACATAGGGCTCTATTTACTACCTCTTGAATACAATAATTGAAACAACTGTAGAAAAATCGATCGTTACTTTCTATCATTTAGGCTACTTATTTAACTTTATAAATGTTATAACAGCTCTTTCTTATGTTAATCATCTATTAATCATTCTGATTATAAACACATTTAAATTCCCTGCTTCAGAGGCACAAACTGGAAGCAGCTTCTCTGTAGAACTCATTGCACTGCACACTCAGACTGCCTTCTCTTGAGGCCTGTAGTGGGGAAGGGAGAGGGAGGGCAATGTCTTGCTGGCAAGTTTTTTGGTCCCAGTTACCCAAAATCAGACCCGCTGACAGGGAGGAGCAAAGGGGGCAATTGCCGTAAGCCTGGAGATTCAAAGGGGCCTCCTGGAGCCAGCCCTGGGCCCTTTAAATCACCTTTGAAGCTGAGAGGTCCAAGCAGCCTGGAAAGATGGAGGCATTGCATCGCGTGCTAAGGCCTCACTTAGGGGAAAGGGTGTGTTGCGGTCTGGGTGGTGCAGAGGGCTGGCTGCCTCCCTGTCCCGCCTCTTCTGCCCTAGATCAGCTCACAGTCCCACAGACCTGGAGATATATATTCCTCCTTCCATATCATCCTGATGTAACTAGCTAAAATAACCTTCCTGTAAAGACTATGTCCACTACTAAAATTGTGACATTTGAGGAACACGTGGAAACCTGAAAATAGTGCTGGCTTGATGCAAAGCAAACCAGAACGTAATTGTTAGTCAATATAACAGCATACATTCAACCAATACAGTTTTGCAAGGATAAGAACCAGTGGCTGACCTTAAGCTCTGTTATCAAGTGGCTGGCAGGGGAAACCTTGATGCTTCAAGAGGAGAATGTGAATGGCCTTTACTCTTTCCCCCCATCTAAACATAGTGGGTGAATATGGCCAATAAAAGGGCTCCTTAGAGCAAGGGGAGTGAGTTTTGGCACTGTCAGACTGTGATTGGTTTTGACCTGGACCAAGCAGTTCCGGTCATCCTTCTAGAAAATGGCTCTGCAAACCCAGTCAAGTCAGTTACCTTTGCATCATCTTTTGAGTATTGGTGCAGAGAATGGAGGCCAGGAAGGACCACTGAGCTGAATGCCACACAGCAGTGCAAAGCACTAGCTGAAGTACCATCTGGAAAAAGTGTCACTTTGCTAATGTGTATCTGAAGTCATGTGAGATCACAGTGTTTTCTACAGAATGCAAAAGGCACTAGCAGGAAAAGTTCATATTCATAGAGATGTAAAAGCATATTAATCACAATTGAGCACTGCTTAAAGTTTAGTAGATGTTAATGGTTAATAGATCTTTAAATAGGTTAGATCAGAGATTATAATTGACCTTCCCTTTTTTATGTAAGTGTAATCTTGACATCTAATGAAAAGCATATTAATTTAAGAGAGAGGTCATTTGGAATAACAAGTGCTAATGTCTACAGTTTAAATGTACCTTCTTTGTTAACTTTCAGTGAGATGTTTAAACAAAAAACAAGAGACCTGATTCTTAGTTCTGCTTTTGTCCTTCTGTGGTGTTCAACAAGCATACAGGAGCCATAGAGGTGGTAAAACTGCCCATAGGGGCAGGGTTACTAGGTGTCACAATTTTATAGGTATAGTCCTGATATTTGGGGCTTTCTTATGTAGACACCTATTACCCTCCACCCTGGACCCAATTTCTCTCACCTATTGGTCACCCTACGTATGCGAATTACCTGGAGTACGGGATTCCCTGGGTGTAGAGTCATTGGAATTGCTTTATGCTGAACAGAGAGGGAATGTATCTGAGATTGTTACACTCAAGATGTTATGAGCAGCTGTGAACCCATACAGAACCTTTGAAGAAGACTGTAAAATACAGCGGTCTCTGGAGATGCTCTGACTTAAAGCCGGGAACCCTTCCAGTCCCCAAGTACTTCCACTATCCAGAAGATGCAAAGTTAGAATGAAGCCACCTTTGTGTCCCTCTCTTCCCTTTGTTTATTCCTGCATAGCACACAATGCGATTGGATAGGTGAATTGGAGCCAAGATCTCTGTAACTCTGCTGTGTAGACACACCCATAAAGTTATTTTGGAATAATGACTGTTATTCCAAAATAACACTGCAAGCGTCTACACAGCAATTCTGTTATTTTGAAATAATTTTGAAATAGCGGATGGCTTATTCCAACTTCTGTAAACCTCATTCTATGCCTATTCTGAAATAGTTATTTTGGAATAGGGGCTGTGGAAATGCTCCACTTCTTCTATTTTGAAATAGCCCCTCACCAGGGCCATTCTAAGTTATTCCTCCTGGGGCTCTAAATCTAGACAACACCTCTACATTAGGGAAGCCTGCCTCAGATTAATTTTGAGGCTTCCCTGCAGTGTAGATATGCTATTTTGAAATAAGTTATTTCTGAATAACTATTCTGGAATAGCATGTTCTGAAATAACTATGTAGTGTAGACATAGTCTATCAGTAGTCACTGAAATTCTGGAAGTTCAATAGATAAATCTTGAATATAAGTGAATTATATTGATTGGGATGGTCTTTGTGAGCAACAACATTGCTCACTGCATGTGTAAACTTTAAAACACTTTTCAATTGTATTTTTAATCCTAAAGGGTTGATAATTCTGTAATCTGAATCTCTAAAATTAGCATCCACAGTTGTATAATAAAAAAGAAGTGAAATGTGTATTCCATGGATATGATGCATCCTTATGTGGGTAGCTTACTTCCCTTTGCCAATTTTTTCTAGCTCTAGTTGTTACTAAATTGGATCTTTTCATTATAAAATGCTGCAGCAAGGGATTTTGACAAAGTGCAAACTCAAAACATTAGCCATTTTCTAATTTTGTTCTTTTATGCAAAACCCTGTTGCATTGATTCCAGCCTTATCAACATTGTCTTACATAAAACATCAGTAAGAAGAAAAAAAAAGTTAGTGGAATCAAGCACAGAGCCCTAGGAAACATCTGATGTTCCTCGTGGCTCTGAAGCTGAACCTCTGAGGCTCACCAACTGTTTCCTACAATTTCAGGTTTTATTTAGGATGTAGGGCATGTTTATTTCTAGCAAACCAAAAAATTAGCATAACAAAATGCCTGATTCTCCATTTTGAATGCTTTTGAAAAGTCAGTGCAAGTTGACTCATTAGTTACCCCGTCCAGTTGATTGTGAAAACGAATGCACTAATCCAATTTATCAGATATTCAAGGGAAATTTTATTCTCTAAAACTGCCAGTTGGGATCCCAGCTAATAATCAGGCCATTCAGGCTCTTGGTTATCAGATATGAAGTTTCTAGATCGGAAGTATATATCTAAAATTACTCTGGAAACCAAATTTTTGGGGACTTGTGTCGTTGCCAGCATCAGCCTTTACTACCTGATTTGTGATGTTTTAAGTAACAGTATAGGCTTGATTCTGAATGTGGCACACAAGCCTATATTGTTACTTAAAACATCACAAATCAGGTAGTAAAGGCTGATGCTGGCAATGACACGAGTCCCCAAAAATTTGGTTTCCAGAGTAATTTTAGATATATACTTCCGATCTAGAAACTTCATATCTGATAACCAAGAGCCTGAATGGCCTGATTATTAGCTGGGATCCCAATCAGGTTCACACGCCAACTGGCAGTTTTAGAGAATAAAATTTCCCTTGAATATCTGTAAAATTGGTACGATGAGAATCAGACCTTCTCTATATAAATGAAATTTATTTCTATAGATTATAAGCCAAAAAATAACCATTGCTCGGAATCGTTTTCCTTGGTATTAATAAAATGCTTAGCGATAATTAAATGAAAAAAATGCTATACAAAATAGTATTAATATATCAGTAAACCTAACTTAAACTGCCTCCATGCAAAATAATCTGAGTAATTTAACATTGATAGGATTTTCAACTTCATATGAGCTGACAGTTTGGGTTAGTTTCATTTCTATTTTATGATGCTATGGAACCACTGGAATCCTAGTAAAGACTTATTTTATTGGAATGGAATCTCAGATGATCATTTTTACTTGTCTCCCACTTTTCCTACCTTATGGCTCTTTATTGTGACAGCCCAGCGTTTTGATGGAAAAAACGTGGACATGGTCTTTCTGAAGTTAGTCAATACTACTTCTAAATAGGTCATTGCTTTAGAGTGAATTTCTGCACAACTTTCAGGCCCTGCTGCCTGGTGGATTGGGAGAGATCTCTGGAGCTGAATGCTGATTCGTGTCCTCTCACCCTAGTAATGCATTTGTGCTACAGTTAGATTCTTAGCATCTTCCTCTGCTTGGTTTGGGGTTCTTGGCCTTTACTACTTGACAATTCTTTGTGTTCATGAACACAGAAGAGCCTATAACCTACATTGAATGCACTTTAGACCAAAATAAACCATATGCAGTATTCTGTTTTCATAACTGAAGTGGAAAATAGTATCTCTTAATAAGAATAGCTGTGCATGAGAGTTTGAGGGGTCACCTGATTGAAAGGCTTATTGCCGTGTAAAGTAACAGCTCTGTGGTGGTTTGGTGTTAGTGCTTTCATAGATGCAGTAAGTGGTCCCTTTATTTTGTTAAACTAGTTGGGTATCCTGTAAGTTAGCAATAGAAAATCAGTCCAAGTTAGATCATCTAGTCAAGGGGTTCTCACCTTCATGGGGTGGTAAGATTATTATCTAGGGGTTGCAAGTTGTCAGCCCTATCCCTGGCAGGGCTCCATATGTCAGCCTTGCTATGCATTGGGGCTGACAGCCCCAGCTAAGTTTACTCCTCCCCCTGTTTTTAATTTATGGGGTGGGGGTGGCACTCTGAGGCAGAGCCCCAGGAGGAATAACTTAGAATGGCCCTGGTGAGGGGCTATTTTGAAATAGCAGAAGTGGAGCGTCTACACAGCCCCTATTTCAAAATAACTATTTCCAAATAGGCGTAGAATGAGGTTTACAGAAGTTTGAGAGTCATTGGTCTAGTCCTTCTGCTGCCCAACCGCAGTTGTTCTCTGCAGTATTTTTTTTATGGTACAGAACGGACTCTGTTTTGGAAACCAGGAGAACTGCAGTGACACAAGTTAATTTAGTCAATGATGTTTATTTGAATAGTTCATTAACTGTGATGGTAATTTAACCCTGTCCATCTATCCAGATGTAATGCAAAAGAAAAGAAAAATCAAAGCTGTCATCCTGTTACATATTTAATCTTAGTCTTTTCAATGTGACAACCTCATTCCTAATAACATTAGGCCCAATTCTGACCATGGGCAGGAGTACAAGGGGCCTCTTACTACCCTACATGTTTGTCACACAAAGGGGAGAACAGCTTCCATGAAGTACTACTCTCCTACCTGTGCAAGTGGGTGAGGAGTGGGCAGAGGCTCTATATCATTTCTTTACCCACCGTGTTGGCCAGCATAGCTGAGCAGGTGCAGAAGGAGTAGTAACCTGTTCCAGAGGTAGGACCAACTCCTATTGCTTCCCTATCTAACCCTGGGGCAGGAATGAACAAGAGACTATGTTATGACTGAATCATAATCATGACTGGTCTTCTGCCTGGACAGCATGACTCTGTGCTTCCCTTTGCTCAGAACTTGTGATAAAATTAGTCTATTAGTGTATCACTTTTTCTTTGCTTTGTCGTTAGGAAAGCGATGAAGGCATGACTCATGTTTGTTTTTTCTGACCGGATGAAATAGGGGCTTAATATAATATAGGGAAGGAAGAGAGAAATCTGAAATGTGTGAAGTTAGCTTGAATTGTGGAAGTCTCATCCGATCATGAGAGAGATCAATCTTATATTATTCCATGCTTACCTCTTCACTGCTTGTGTCAGCGTGTCTCAGGACGGAATTAAACTATGAAACAGAAACAAAAACAGAATATTTGTAGAGAGAGGCAGAGCCTCAAAGGGTGTGTCTGTACCTAAATTTGGAGAGTGGTCCCAGAAAACTCTTGATATCAGGCGCACATTTGTTTGCCAAATTACCCGAAATTTTGATTTAATAAATTCTTAGTTCACTTTCAGTGCACTTCATTTTCTTTTTTGCCCTTCACCATTGATATAATTTTCTATGACTTCTAACAAGAGGGTGAGAGAAGTTGTAGGAAGTAGAGATATAAAATTTTGATAATCAGCTAATCGAATAGTTGATGGACTTTTTAGCCTGCTCCCCCCAGCACCAGCCACTGTTTCTCTCCCGCCCCCCTTTGCTGCCTCTCTCTGATGGGGAGGGAAGCGACTACTCAAGTTCCTACTCGGCTACCTGATAAGCATTTTCTTATCGGGTAGTCGACTAGTCGCTTACATCCCTACTAAGGAAAGAGCAGAAATATGCTTGATAGGGCAAAAATAGTATTAAATTATAACATTTTTACCTTTCCACTGAGAACTCAATATAAAATGTTCTTCACTCTGAAAGAAATCAGGTTGATAATGAATGCTGGAAATGTTTATCAATTTGCCTTTTTTTAAAAAAAAAATGCACAAAAGTCATGAGAGGACAGAAAACACTTCGTGTAAATCATTCTTGGAACTTTCCCAACTAGATTTTAACTGCTAGCTTCATTTCCACAAGTGATGCAAATAATAAAGCCTCTTTTCTCTGATTAACCAAAAAAAAAAAATCCCCGAACAGACTAATCCCACTCCCTTAAACCAGGTCCACAATCTAAGCCCTAGAGATATAAAAAGGAATTGGTGAATAAGTCAACTTGATCTTGCATGAAAAGGGTCCTTTTATGAAAACTTGCTGTTTATACTAAAGCCACACAAAAACTGTAGGACTAGACTGGGGTTGCACGACATGACATGACATGAGTTGCATGGGGTTGAACCATATTATACTACCTTGCAATATTCTGTACATATTTAGGAGTTCAGGATAGAATGCATGGCAGAGCTTGAAGCTTTGACGACTAGGATTGGAGAAAAATGGAAATCAAGAAAGGTGCTGTGTAAAACATATCCTTCACTGGGAGTGAGAGAAACAGAAAAGACAAAGTCAGAGTAACCACCGAATGAACCTAGTTGAATCAATGAACTTTTATTGGTGGACTATATGGTGGTTATTTTGATTTTTAAAAATATCCCTAATATCCTTACACTTGGAAGAAAAGATTAGCAGAAAACAGGAACTGCCTGTCCTCTCAATCCTCACTAGTAGGCTGTATCCTCCTTTTCTCCCAGCAACAGATTAGTGGTCAGATACTGCAACTACTATCTCCTACAGACGTCTATACAGTTATTCAATATTCTGTCCCACAGATGCCCCTTAGCACCACACTGCTCACACAGTTCACTATGACACTCTGATGAACTCAGACAACTGAGGAAAAATATGGATTAAATTGTGAGGAAAAATTGAGACAGGAAATTGTAAGCTCTGTAAAAAGAGTTTATTAGATGATCAAGAAAGGAGGGAACAACTTTGACTAAAAGCCTGTCCTGGAACTATGAGAAGGAATTTAAGTATATTTAGTGCAAAAGAAAAGAATAACTGGGTGAAATTTAATGGCTTGCCATGCACAAGAAGTTAGGTTATATGAGCTGAAGGTCCCTTTTGGCCTGAAACCCAATGAATCTTTAAAAGTTGATGGAGGAAGATCAGGGCTCCGCCAGTTATCATGTGCTGGACAATTACAGCTGCCTCGACCAGTTTTGGAATGCAGTATAGTAGCTGAGATAATGTGGCCCTATCCCATTAAGAGCTTTATAGATCAGCACCAGCCCATGAAGTGAATCTGGAAGTGAAAAAGAGTTAGTGCAGACTGAATTTTTGTCTGGAGCCACATGGTGACTTACAGTACTCTAGACTGGAGGATTGGAGCTGATAAATGCATGAACTGCTGTGATAGATTTGATCATCTGAAAGGAATGGACAAAGTTTTCATGCTAGCCAGAGAAGGAAGTAACATTTTTTGTTGCTGACACTATTTGGATGTCCAGTGTTAGTAATGGACTTAGCATGACTAAACGTTGCAAAATGTTATCTACATATTAGGAATTTCCTAGTTCCTCAAAGAGTTTCTCTCTTCCGATGAGTCTGACTTCTGCCTGTTCAAGGGTCAGTTTGAACCAGCTGTTCTTTATCCGGGCTGTAATTTCCTACAATGGTAAAATATCAGGGCCGCTTTTTGCTAAGTAAAAGTGCTGGGGAGCTGAGTCTGTGTAGGAAGACTGGCCTAGTAGATAGCGCACTTGAGACTTGGATTCAGTCTTTGGCTGAGCCACAGACTTCCTATGTGAACTTGGGCAATTCTCTTATCTACCCTGTGCCTCAGTTCCACATCCGTAAAATGGAAATAATACTTCCCTGCTGCACTGAGCATAGTGAAGATGAAAATCCATTCATGACTGAGAGGTACTCAGATACTATGGTATTGAAGACTATATAAATAGATAAATATATTATAAAATCTGTTGCCGTTGTAATAGCTTATGTTCATCATGTGATGTCCTCTAATACTAAACAAGAAGGATGACAGAATTAAGACTTAGGAAACTCCATATGTCAGAGCTCTAAGGATGGAATAACAAACTTAAGGAAAGAATATAGTTAGCTATGCACAATTTCAGTCCACTCCTGCCAGGACGTGTATGTGAATCATCAGCACCTCACATCAAAGAATATCAGCATTGTTGTTTTGCTTCTGTTCAGTTCTGTGAAGTTGTCAATCTGTGTTATCAATGCTTTGCCAGTTGTAAGTTAGCCTGAAGCCAGGTTAGGAGAGGTGAGTTGTTGCTAGATGGTAGTTGATGACGTTGGCATCAACCATTGATTTTTGGAAGACAGCTCACATATTTCATGTTTCCTGCTGGTTGATTACCATGTTCTTTGAGAGAGCCATTGACTACTTCTATTTCTGTCAGAAATGGGCCATTATATTTGCTGCTGACTCTGGCATGCCAATGGGGACAAGAATCTAAAGTGAGGCAAGGATTTTTTTTTAAGACTATAGTACCTTTTCTTATTGAGAGTGGGCTTAGATCTGAAAAGAAGAGTGGTGCAAATGAGAGAGACTCATGGATTCTCAGTTTTCTGAGCAAAGTATGTCAAGGAAAAGTGTCCTTATTGGCTGCCTTACTTATCAGAATAGTTCCTTTAGTTAGGGTTTGGTGCATGCTATAGGTTAATAAGAACAATTTTTGGGCTAAGAGAAGTAGCTGTGATAGTCTGTGACTGAACAACTTAAACAAGGAATGGTCCTGCAGCACCTTAGAGACTAATAAAAAATGTAGATGGGGGTATGAACTTTTGTGGGCACAACCCACTTCTTCAGATGAATGGAGCAAGGAATCCAGAGGTACAAATAAACAATAGAAAAAGTGGAGAGAGGGGGAGAGAAAGAGAAGGAAAAAAATCTTATCAATTGGAGTGTCTGTGCTAAATTAAGCTAATAGAGAGGGCTGTAAGTGCCCAATATTTAGCTTTTGATGTCATTAGAGTGTTGAATATAGAGGCCCGTCCAGTTAATGTCTTTGTTCAAACCTTGATTAAAAGTGTAAAATTTGCAAATGAAGGCAAGTTTCATAGCTTCTCTCTCCATTTGTTTTTTGAAATTTGTTTTTGTAATAGTATAGTCACTTTGAGATTCATTAACGAGTGCCTGGGCAAGTTAAAATGTTCCCCAATAGGTTTCTGTGTGTTACCATTTTGAATATCTGATTTGTGTCCATTAATCCTTTGTCACAGAGACTGTTCAGTTTGGCCAATATACATGGCAGAGGGGCATTGCTGGCACTCGATGGCATAGATCACATTGGAGGATGTGCCGCTGTATGAGCCTCTAATGTGGAGACTTATGTGGTTAGATCCTGTGATTATGTCGCTTGCATAAATGTGTGGACAGAGTTGGCACCTGAGTTTATTGCAAAGGTGGGTTCCTGGATGAGTATGATGGAGTGTGCTGTGTGGTTGCTGGAAAGACTTTGTTTCAGATTAGGGGGCTGTATGTAGGGAATGATTGGCCTGTCCCCCAAGGCCTGTGAGAGTGAGGGATCATTTTCCGGGATCGGTTGTAGATTGTTAGTGACGAACTGGAGGGGTTTAAGTTGGGGGCTGTAGGTGTTGACCAGTAGTGTTCTGTTGTTTTGTTTGTTGGGCCTGTCTTGAAGAAGCTGATGCCTGGGTACTTGTCTGGCTCTGTCAATCTGTTTTTTCACTTCCCTAGGTGGAAATTTAAGTTTTAAGAATTCCTGATAGAGATCCTATAGGTGTTCGTCTCCGTCTGTGGGACTGAAGCAAATCTGGTTGTATCTTAGGGCCTAGCTGTAAATAATTGATTGGGAAATGTGTCTTGGGTAGAAGCTAGAGGCATGTAGGTAAGTGTAACAGTCGGTAAGTTTCCGGTGTAAAGTGGTGGAAATGTGGCTGTCGTTTAATTATGCTGTAGTGTCAAGGAAGTGATCTCTTGGACTGCTCCAGGCTAAGGTTGATGGTGGGGTGGAAGCTGTTGGAATCCCTGTGGAATTCTTCAAGGGTCTCCTTCTGGTGGGTCCATATGATGAAGATATTGTCAATGTAGCATAAGCAGAGTAAGGCTGCTAGGGGGCGAGAGCTGAGGAAATGTTGTTTGATATCAGTACGGTATGCCACAGTCAAAAAGATCAGTAATGAAGCCAAAACTGTGGAGAGGAGCTAGTCAATATTGGGAATTTCTATCCCACTGGAAATTCCAATATTTGGAAATTTCCTGCAAAATTATTTTTTGTGGATAAAAAATGCATTTAGTCAGTCAGATCATTTAATCTGGATAAAATTGAAATATTTTCTTCTGATATTGATTTAAAAATTATTATAATATTAAAAATGTGAAAACTAAAAAGTGTTTCAATACCAAATACTCTATAGAGCATTCTACTTTCCTTAGTGCCTTTTAAGTAGAGCCCGCTTTATATCCATGAGCGTCTGTATCTGCGGATATTTGTGTCTCATTTTTGTGGATGCAAATTTTGTATCCGTGCAGGGCTTCACCTTTAAACTCTGTTTATAATTGAAGAAACTTAAGTGGGAATCTGGAACCATCTTTAAGTTAAGGTTCTCTTCAGAGCAGGCCACTTTATAGATATTGTGGTGTTCCATGGTCAAGCTGCCTTGAAGTGTTGCTTTTGAGGTTCTTTTGCAGTGGAGGGGAGCCAATATTTCAAAGGGAAATGGTCACTCACCACGTAGCTGCATCACAGCAGTACCTAAGAATAACCTAAATGTACCTGCACTATAGAAAACAGAACTGGGACTTGATTTTTAGACTATCAACTCATTTTCCTAATTTAAAAGTCAAGTTTTAGGGCATGGGGGGGGGGGGGGGAGAGACAGGCTAGTACTGCTATGAGTCTGGCTTTCAGTCTTGTTTTTGCTGATATCCTTGTAATATATAAAACTAGTGTTTGTTATTCCTCCCTACTTGTGTTGAAAATTTGTAATTGAATTAAATAACTTTGTTTGTTGTTTTGTTTATTTTAATACACATTTGCAGCTGAAAGTTACAAGGAAACCCAGATGGTAAAGATTAAAGAAGAACCAATGGAAGTTGACATTCATGAATCGCAGCCCTCCATTTCACCCAGCCAGACTCTGGGTTACAGCACTTTATTAGGGAGAGACAGAACTGAACACATACAGAAGGTACCAGAGGCCCGAATGCTCCCGGAGAGAAACCTCTTCAGCCAGGATATATCTGTGAAAATGGCTTCAGAACTGCTCTTCCAGCTGTCAGGTAAAGAAAGTAGAAATAGCTGTCCCTGTGTGCTCTTTAGAAGAGGAATTGTAAAAATAAAAAGAAAATAGCTAACTTTTTAATTTTATTTTACAGACTTGTGAGTCTAGTATGGGATAAAAAAATACTAGAAATGAGAAACACTTTCTTCTGTGCTTTCCATTTGAAATTCAGAAGCTTCCTCATAGCGTTGATCAAGAATTCTTTAGCTGGTTAGAATACAATTTTGGGCGTTGTCAGTCAAAGTGGTTTCATAATGTTTTAACTGTTTAGGAAAAAAACAGAGTTCAGCTCTTGTGGCTTGAAAGCTAATTAAATAATTTCTGACAGCTGGGGCATGCAGATTTGAAAATAAAGGAGGGTTTCTATGCACGCTATAACTATTGGAATAAGCACCTGATGGCTGCAGCATCAATAGTTCTTCTGGCTGCTTTACAGATTCCCGCTCTCAGAAGGGCAAGCTTCGGAGAACAGGTAAAAGTTGTCATTGCCATAAACTGAATGAATGCAACAATTGCATTCTAATAGTGCAATGAACAGTGAGGCTAAAATACGCAACAAGACAAACATTAGTACAAATGACAATTTAAAATAAAAAGTATTCTAGTGCGTTAGCTCATTTGAATGATTGGATTAAAGTTTTCCTGTATGGTAGTATAAACCAGCAAGCATAGAAAAATAATTAAAAATCTGTACAAATGGGGTCACTCATGCTAATTCAAACTCTTTGTTCTTCTGCAGAAAAGGTGAGCAAAGAGCACAATCACACTAAAGATAATACCATCAGAACCACAACCAGGTATGTAGCATTCATAAAGCACTCCAGCATGCATTGCAAGGGTTGACATTACAGTACAGTGCAAACTTCAAAATGACACCATTTCACAATTGTAATATCATATAATACATGCAAGAGAATTTTCTGTGATTAAAAAAAATTAATCCCTATAAATCAGTGCATATTATGTGGTTATAAAATGAGACAAAATAGCAGTCCTGGCAAGGGGAAACTCCATATCACAGATAACTGTAGTAATGATTCTTCCTTTCCCTGACCAAATATGCAAATATTCCATAGATATTGATTTTGCAAATTTATTTTTTCTGCAAAACAAAATATTAATTCAGTAAACTAAAACTTAAAATAATATCCGGTACAATTGGTGAGTATGGAATGATCTGACAGTGTAGTTTTTACCAGCTATGTCTTGTGATTAATTTTCCTAAAATACTCCTCAAATAGCAGTTCAGTTTTGTGGTTTGGATCCACTGAGGTGAACCCTCATAGTTTCTTTCAGGTATGAATTTAAAAATCTATTCAAGTTGTGCGAGTTAAAAGCTAATGGAATATTTGATTATAGACCAGTGTTTCTCAAAGTGGTCTGTGAAATCACTTTGAGAAGCTTGTTAACTGGCCACTCCAGCGTGTTTACTCACCATTGGCTGCAAACAGCAAACTGGAGCCAATGGGAGCTGCAAGGCTCCGTAGCTGTGGCGCCGGAAAGTAAATAAACCACAGTGGCCAGTTAACAAGTTTCTCAAAGTGGTTTTATTATAGACTAATGGTCAAGATTAGGAAATGGGGCAGTATTGGTGTAGAATTAAGAGAACTATCCTATGATTCGACCAGCATGTATGTTCTTATGCACAGTATGTTGCATAAGAAGCAGGTGTTTGAATGAGAAATGGTGACTTTCGGCTCTGATATAAGGAACTTCCTGATCTCTTTAGTGAATGGAGGCTGGGAGACCTCTTTAAAAATTCCACTGCACTATACACTTATTTACCAAGCCTCCTCTTCAACTTGCCGTTCAGTTTGAATTAACGTTATACAGTATGTGTGACATATATCCAAAGGGGTGGGGAACCTGTGGCCCGGGGACTGGATCCAGATCCCACATGGCTTGCATCCAGCCCCCAAGACTAATTACTCATGTGATATTACAATGCAGATGTGGTTATTCCTATTCTGGAAACAATCCTGCCTTCTGATGCCTTTTAAACTTAACAATTGTCCTTATCTATGAGAGAGTCTCAGTTTAGCAAATATCAGGTTGAAATGTTGTAATTTTCATTTTGTTCTGGGTAAAATCATATTTAGTATACAAGAGGAAAGGTGTATGTCAAACAAATACTTTCCAACAAGTAGACTATTCTTTTATTTTAATTTTAGTGTACCTCCTAGTATCTGTACTACAGGCAGTCCCCGACTTACGCGGATCCGACTTATGTCGGATCCGCACTTATGAACGGGGCTTTCTCGCCCCGGAGGTCGAGGTGGCGGATTGCTACCTGCGAGCTCCGGGGCGAGAAAGCCCTGTTTGTAAGCTGCTCCGGTGCCCCTGGTCTGCTGGAGACCGTCTCCAGCAGACCAGGGGCACCGGGCAGGTTCCCGCGCTTCTGAGGCTTCCGGACGGTCCCCAGCAGACCACAGGCACCGGGACTGAAGCCGCAGCCGCGGCGGGGTCCCGCGCCTCTGAGGCTTTGCTCTGGCAAAGCCTCAGAGGCGGGGACCCCGCCGCGGCTGCGGCTTCAGTCCCGGTGCCTGGGGACCGTCCCCAGCAGACCACAGGCACCGGGACTGAAGCTGCAGCAGCGGCGGGGTCCCGCGCCTCTGAGAGTTTGCTAGAGCAAAGCCTCAGAGGCGCGGCACCCCACTGCCGCTGCGGCTCTGCTCCTGTGTCCCTGGTCTGCTGGGAGGGGGGGCGCAGCTAGTGTGCCCCCCCCCCCAGCAGACCAGGCTTTTGTTTTGGAACCTGGGGCAGAGCAGCTGGGGCGCTGCCGATTGGTCCTGCAGCGCCGCTCTGGGCACTACTGGACCAACCCGGCAGCACCCCAGCTGCTCTGCACCAGGTCCTGATTCAGCTGCTGCTGGTCAGTTTCAGCAGTGGCTGAATCAGGACGCCTGGGGCAGAGCAGCTGGGGTGCTGCTGGGTTGGTCCAGTAGCGCCAAGGAGCGGTGCTACTGGAGCAACCCAGCAGCACCCCAGCTGCTCTGCCCCAGGCGTCCCCAAGTCAGCCGCTGCTGAAACTGACCAGAGCTGACTACAGGAAGCCCGAGGCAGAGTTGCTCTGCCCCAGGCTTCCTGGAATCAGCCGCTGATCAGTTTCAGCAGCAGCTGACTTGGGGAAGCTTGGGGTTCTTAAGTTGAATCTGTATGTAAGTCAGAACTGGTGGTCAGTTTCAGCAGCGGCTGAATCTGGACGCCAGTTCCGACTTACATACAGATTCAACTTAAGAACAAACCTACAGTCCCTATCTTGTACGTAACCCGGGGACTGCCTGTATATGCAAATGTTGTTTCTGTTCTGGTCTTCAGCTGAATGAATAACACAACTGCTCTGTGACATATGACAATCAGCATCAAAACTAACTTATTAACTGTTACAATTAATAAATTATACTTTCAAAATCAGATCATAGTTAACTCAAAATAGATTTTGCATTCTGTAATCTTTGATAATGCTCTATTTTGGTGAATTATAACAGTTTTTGTGCTTCTACATTTGATTATTTTATAATACTGTCCGGGATAGGGAAGGATACAAGGAAAGCCAAATAAACATATCAAAAGAGAACCACCCAGGATATTTCATGACTTATTTTGAACTCCATTCCTAATTAGCTTAACTAATTAGTTAAATGCTCTTATTAAGACTTAATGAAAACAGTCCCGCTCCTCCCTCCTCACCCCCTAAAAAGTTCAGAATGGTCAGAAGAGTACATTTTTTTTAATTTAAAAAATCTATTCTTATTTACTGATGCATATCTTGATGTTGGGTTGTCACTAAATTACTCTGAAGTGATGCCATTAAAATCATTTTGGAGACATACTTTTCACTTTGATAGGAAATTTGATGTAGCGGTGCCACTGAAGTAAGACCACTGTACTTAACATCATAGACTGCATCTGTTTTTAGTAGGAATCTTCTATCCCCAAAACAGTTGATTGAACATTAGTTATAAAAGTACAGTAAAACCTATATAATCCGGCATGCTTGGGGATTAAGGTGTTCTGGTTATCTAAAAATTCCGGTTATCTGAGGGTCCCATCAACTTAGGAAAAACCAATGGATAATAGTAATAATAGTAAAACTCAAGTTTTTAATATTGATAGTTTTGTGGTGTGAGGCAATCGGTCTCACATTTCTATTTTGAGTTAAAGATGATTAGTACTTCTTAAATACAAAATTGTTAAGCCAAGCATGGTAAACAAAGCCAGGCCTGTGCACCTGAAGATGTGACAGTATTGTGGCTGGGGGCAATGCCAATTAACAAAGTTTTCTGGTTAACAGAGTTCCGGATAACAAATGTTTCACTGTATTAGGAGGCACACTTATTACTTTAGCTAGTCAGTGTTGTGTTTACTAAAAGAAATCTCTCTCCCCCTCAGCCCTTTCTTTTCTGAAGATACATTTAGACAATCGCCATTCACTTCCAATTCAAAAGATCTCCTGCCCAATGAAACTGCTCTTCTTGGAAAGATATCAGCACCAGGTATGGCCTTTTTAAAATTGAATTACTTTTAACTTAACATAAAAATAACTGTATTATAGTTCTGAGAGATACTACTATCTGTACTGTATTTATTCAGTACATTAATTATCTAAACTTCTCCGTAATAAAACTTAGTTTTTCTATAAAAACAACTCCGCCACTACAAAAATTAATATTTTTTTAAAAGAAAAAAGTTTCTTCATAATTGCCCAAGCACTTATTTTATTAATCTTTATTAATATTAAAAAGTCTCTCTTAAAAAAACCCCAAAACAATAACCTAAAAAGGATGTACTTCAGTATTATAAATGGAGTGTGTTTCTTTTCACAGCCTGTATTTAAGGGAAGCATGAAGCTCTCTGATAAGTCATTATTGCCCTCTGGTTCCCTTGTTGGTGGCCAAGCCCACCCTATCAATTCCCTGTATTTTGAGGGAAAACTCACTCAGCTTTCCAATGCAATTCTCTTACTCATATCATTCATTTAGGATCTTATCCTGAAAGGTGCTAAACACCACCTACAACATGCTGACTGTCAATTCCTGTTAGGAGCTAGGAACTCTTAGCATCTTTCAAGAAGTGCTCAAAACTGCAGAAGACATGGCTTGTAGAGCCCAACAAACTTGTACTATCCCTCAGAATGAAAACTTGATGTACATTATCAGAATTATTGCAATGAAATTATGATTCTTTTCAAGAGTCAGTGTTTTAACGGAGGTAATTGGAACCATGGTGTATGTTTTTGTATCAGATAAGTTTGAATGGCCAAAAAATTGTTGGGAGAGTGATTGCATAGGAACTTTTTTTAACAATTAGTTTATTCTGTATTACAGTATTACCATTTACAAGTAGAATATAAGTGGTACTTATTTATTAATTTATATATAGATATGTTGGGGCATATGGTTTCCTGATAATATTGTAAAGCGTCTAAGGATGGATCAATATGTAATTTGCATGGATACGTTTGCATAAATACTAGTTTCCTTTACAATGTTTAACTTATACTTTTGGAACAACTCTACTTTATGAGATTTACTTTCCACAAGTGAATAACCCTTTGATAAATGAGGTTTGCAACTGACATGTCAAAACAGCTTTACACTGCAATAGCACTATGGAAGTGATTTAAAAAATAAAAATGATATATACAAAGTATATATAATCTTAGAGAGCTAAGACTTCATTCTTTGTTGGTACAAAGTTTTCATCTTTCTCTGGTGTTTCTGGTGGAAATTGTGGATGTTCTGGAAAGAATTAAGAACTAATCCATACTATTGTCAAATCTACCTTCAAGAGTTTTCTTCTAAATGAAACGTGTTTTAAGTAACCACTCAACAAATGGACAAATCGACTGATTTAAATAAGGTGTTCTAATGTTGGATCAGAATTGTACTCAGTGTTTTGGGACTACTTTAGATTGGTCTCAGTAAGAGTTGTGTTCTGTACACGGAGGTCTGTACATGGAGGCTCTCAACCTTTCTCTATCTAAGCCACCTCCCTCCCATACTACAAAAACTCCATAGGCCAGCTATGCCACAACTACTATTTTTCTGCATATAAAAACTTGGGCCGGCAATAGTGGGTAGCAGCCAGGCAAGTTGTTTGGTGCCCTGTAAAACTAAACTGCTCAGGCTTTGGCTCCATCCCTGTAGAGTGAGACTCAGGCTTGGGCTTTCTACCCCATAGAGTCAAATGCCTTGCCTGCTTGGTGGGGCCCCTGAAACCTGCTCACAGTCCTCCCAGGGGGTGTCAGACTTCTGGTTGAGATCTGCAGCTGTACTTAATGTAAGAAAGCTTGCTACTCTAGAGTGAGGAATAAAGTCATTTCATGGAGTAGAAGCTGTTCAAGAGATAGGGAAGGGAGTAAAAATGGCTAATTATTATGGAAAGAGATGCTGTAGTAAAGAAATGTACTTACAAACAAGGCTTTGCCATATATTAATGACTTGAAAGAGTATCTGGAGAATGAAACTTCTTGAGAACACAACATTATTTTGGTTAGTCAAAACTTGGATGGATTGTGAGTTAGGGATGTAAAATTTCGATGATTTGACTCATAGAATAGTCGATGCAATTTGCATTGACTATTCAATTAGTTGATAATGGCACCTCCACTTTTGAAGTGTAGCAACAGCCCCAAGGCTATTGCTACACTTCAAAGGTGAAAGCGCTGCGGGGAGCACAGGACCAGCGAGGGACTCAAGCCATCATCCACTGGCCCTGTGTTCCCCATGGAGTTTCAAAGCGGCAGCACCATATGGAGCCCGGGATCAGCAGGAGAGTCCCCAGCTGACCCAAGGCTCCACATGGCATTGGTGCTTTGAAGCACCTTCACCTCTCTCCCTCCTCCTGCTTCTTTCTGATAGAGGCAGCACAGGGGGGAAGCAATTACTGGACTAGTGTGTCAACTATCCGATAAGCATTTGCTTATTATTGCATAGTTGACTAGTTTTTCACAACCCTATTGTGAGTAAATCCAGAAGGATCTAACAAAGCTCAACAATTAGGCAATGTGATTGGAGATTATATTCAATATAAATAGGTGAAATAAACATGGAAGGAATTTCTTAAACCATTTATATCCGAGTATGTGCAGAAGATAACGCTTTCTTGAAATTTGGAAGTTCATTTGACAGACTCAGACCACAGACCAAATGCAATGTATTCTTTGTCCCTTTCTTAATGATTCCCAGCATTCTGTTTGCTTTTTTTCTCACCTGCAGCACGTTGAGTAGATGTTTTCAGAGAATTATCCAAAATGACTTCAAAGATCTCTTTCTTAAGTGGTAAAAGTTAATTTAGACTCCCTCTGACCATTTATACCTACCCTTTGTTTCCTGTCTTTGAACCAGTTATCAGTCCATGAGAGGACTTTCCCTTTTATCCCATTGCAGCTTGGCTGAAGAGCTTTTGGTGAATGAACTTATCAAAGGCTTTCTGGAAATCTAAGAACACTATAGCCACTGGATCCCCCTGTCCACATGCTTATTGACCCCCTTAAAGAATTCCACTAGGTTGGTGAGACGTGATTTCCCTTTACAAAAACCATGTTGATTCTTCCCCAACAAATTATGTTTATCCATGTGTATGATGATATTGTTCTTTACTATGGTTTCAACCAGTTCTTCCAGTATGGAAGGCAAGCTAACTGGATTGTAATTGCCTTGATCACTTCTGGAACCCTTTTTTAAAATTAGCATTACAGTAGCTCTCTTCTAGTCATTTAGACAAGAGAGACTAGGCTGCCAGGAGCCTTTCCACAACCGGGCATGGCTGGCAATGGGAAAGGCAGCGGGGCAGGACCGGCAGCCAGACTAAGAGTGGAGCCAGGCTGGCAGAGCTGGAATTGACTTCTCTGGTCTCTGGGACTCCCTCATTTGGCCCCAGTCAGGTCCTGAAGGTGCCGGATAAGGCAGGTCCAACCTGAAGTTCTTCAATTTCACATTTGAGTTACTTCAGAACTCTTAGGTTTATGCATCTGGTCCTGGTAATTTATTACTATTTAGTTTATCAATTTGTTACAAAATCTCCTCTTAGGACATCTCCACATGGGATAGTTCCTCAGATTTGTCACCTAAAAAGAAAGGCTCAGGGTTGGGAATCTCCCTCACATCCTCAGCCATGTAGACCAATGCAAAGAATTCATTTAGTTTCTCTGCACTCATCCTTGAGTGCTCCTTTAGCATCTCGATCATCCAGTGGTGCCACTGGTTGTTCAGGGGGCTTCCTGCATCTGATATATTTAAACATTTTTTGCTGTTACTTTTTGAGTGTTTGGCTAGCTTCTCTTCAAGTTCTGTTTTGGCCTTCCTACTTAAATTCTGGCAAATGAAATGTAAAAAGTATATGCTCCTTTCTATTTTCTTAACTAGGATTGAACTTCCACTCTTTAAAGAATGCCTGTTAGCCTCTCACGCTTTCTTTTACTTTGTTGTTTATTCATGATGGCACTTTTTTATTCTTCTTTTTGTTTATTTTACTTTGGGGGTATACATATAACCTGAGTCTCTATTATGGTGTCTTTGAAAATTTTCCATGAATCTTGCAAGGATTTCACTTTTGGGACTGTACCTTTTTTTTTTTCTGTTAAACTAACCTCATTTGTGTGTACTTCTCCTTTCTGAAATTAAATGCTATAGTTTTGGGCTGCTGTTGTGTTTTGCCTGCCACAGGCATGTTAAATTTAATTACATTATAGTCACTATTGCCAAGAGGTCAAGCTCTATTCACTTCCTGGACCAAATCCTGTGCTCCACTTAGCACTAAATCACGCACTGCCGTTCCTTTTGTGAGTTCCAAGACTAGCTACTCCAAGAAACAGTCATTTAAGGTCTCAAGAAACTTTCTTTCCATCCCATCCTCCTTTATTTCTCCTTATCTCTCCCTCCCATCCATGGACTCAATATGGGGATAATTGAAACCCCCCATTTGTATTAAGTTGTTTTATTTTAATAGCCTCTCTAATCTCCCTGAGCATTTCACAATCACTACTGCCATCCTGCCACAATCATACAGCCCGACTGCTCTCTTCGTATTATTAGAACATGAAATTACTATCCATAGAGATTCTGTAGTAAAACTTGGTTCATTTAAGATTTTTAATACTTTGGATTCTATGCTTTCTTTCAAGTACAGTACCACTCATCCACCAGCACAAACTATTGTTTTGTATCCTTGTATGACTGTGTCCCATTGATCATCCATCATTCCACCAAGTTTCTGTGATTCTTATTATATTAATATCCTCATTTAATATGAGGCACTTTAGTCCATCCATCTGATTATTTAGACTTCTAGCATTGGTATATAAGCACTTTAAAAACTTGTTACTTTTTAGCTGTCTATTACATGATGTAATTAAACAAGACTCTTTTTCATTTGCCTCTTACAGATTCTGCCCGTATTTTATCATTTTCCATCCTCTCTTTTTACTAGGATACAGAGAATCTCCATTAACAGATCCTCTCTTTAGGGATGCCTCTGTCTGATCTGTGTGGTCTTCCATATCTGCTGGCTTTTTCCCAACTTAGTTTAAAACTGGTCTTCAGCCTCTTAAAATTAAGTGCCAGCAATCTGGTTCCATTCTGGTTTAGGTGCAGCACATCTTTCCTACAAAGGCTCCCTGTTCCCCAAAAGTTTTCCCAGTTCCCAATAAATCTGAACCCATCCTACCTACACCATCATCTCATCCACGCATTGAGACCCTGCCTCTCTAATTGGCTCTATGCGTAAAACTGGAAGCATCTCAGAGAATGTTTATGGAGGTCCTGAAGGTCAATCTTTTACCTAGCAGCATAAATTTAGCCTCCAGGACCTCTCACCTACCCTTCCCTGTGCCATTGGTACCTACATGTACCATAATTACCATTTCCCTCCAAGCACTACGGAAAAATCTAGATGTCTTAAAAAATCCCCAATCTTCGCACCAGTCACACAAGTCACTATGCGGCCATCGTAAACCCAGTTGTCTAAGCTTCTAATGATCGAATCCCCCGTAACTATTACCTGTCTTTTCCTTGTTTGACCTTGCCATCTCTAATAAGAATATATAACTGTGTGTACATTTAAAAACAAAAAGCATCAGCACACAATCCTGCACTACACACACAATTCTACATTCAGGAGTGGATGAGCGAAAGAATGAATCACACATGACAGATGTTAGCCCCATTGCTTATTGCGCTTTTGTAACACGCTCAGAGCCTACGGTGACGAGGGCAGTAAAACAACCTACATAGGATTCTTCTACTGTTGGGTTCTGTGTTAGTTGTGACCTCTCAGGAAAAGATAATTGTGGACAGCTCAGTGAAGTCATCTGCTCCGTGGATAGTGGTAGTGGAATAAGAATGAATACCTGAAGACTGTTGATCAGTAACAAGACAATGCTATGGAAATCAGTGAGCGGTATTCCATAAATAAGCAGTGTCCTCTAATCCTGAGATTCCTTTTGGGTTATTTCATCTAAAAAAGTACATAACAGAAGTAGAATAGGCCCAGAGACAGGAAAATTTCAAGAGTGATTTGAGTCATGAGGAATTCACAAAGCAACTGTATCTTTCATCACCAATTCATATCCAGCCTGGGTTGTTTAATGGCAGAGTGTTCAGTAACAAACATGAAAAAAGTTTGACTTTAGGGAACATATGTCCACACTCTACAACACCATTGCAGTTGGCAATAAGTGGCACCACAACTGGCAGTCCCAGCAGAGAGACCAAGAACTGAATGAATACGGTTTGTACATTACCCTTTCACTCTTGGCAATGACTCCTTCAGGAAGGATTAGAGCACATGGACAGGATATAGTGAGGAAGCTTTCACTGCTCAGTCACATTTATTGCCTAAGTGGCGCAGCTTGTGGGTGGTATCTATTTCTAAGAAATTGCTGATCTAGATGGATGAGATTCCTGCCAGCATTCCATGTGGGGGCTTCTTGGCACCCACGTGTGAGCATTTCATGGAAAGTAGGAAACATAAGATGGGAAAAAGAAAGCTTATGTGAGCAGGAACTGAAGACGAAGAACCAGCTGGTTGGGATACAAGATTGAGGTCCACAAGGAACAAAAAATAATTAGGAAGAAAGGACCATGTAAGAATTAGGTGAGCTCGGGAATTGGCTTTAGAGCCTGTGCTGCAACTTATAAGCACTGTATAGATAGCTATTTTTAGGGCAATACAGGTGGGACCTCCCTGTTCGGCACCCTCAGGACCTGACTGGTCCCGGATGAGGGATTATTCGCATCAGGGGGCGTTGTTTCTGGCCCCTTGTTACTGGGCCTCCCTTTCCCCCTCACCAGGCTTCCAGGTTCCCCGGGCTATGCATTGCATTTCCCTCCCACCATGCATAGCGCCAGGCTCTTGGGCCTCCCATCCCTTGCAGCGCACTGGGACTCTCTGATTCTGAAACATCTGTACTGTAGTCCTTCTGGACCACAAATGTTGCTGGACCAGAGAGTTCCAGTTTATAGAGGTACAACCAGTAGTATGAGCCCAACTAGACAAAGTCTGTTGACCTAAACTTTGGATATGTCCAAAATATTGTATGGACATATCCCTAGTTGGCAGTAGTAGGGGCCATGTAAACATTTAGTCAGGGCAGACTAGCTTGGAATAGATTTACACTCCAGCTTTCCACAAATTAAATGTGAATGTAGGCAAACCTAAGAATTAGTAGTGAAATGTATTAACATCAGAGAAGAGAGACCAGCAAGCATATCACATGAAAGAGGCACTACTGTCACGTTGCACCGTTTTGGCTGGGCAATCAAGGAAATCTGATAGCTATTGCAATTTCAGTATGTCTTGCCACTCGGTCAGCATGCTAATAATTTGTGATGAGTTGTCATTTTAGGGGGAAAGGTAGTATCCTTTAGAAACAGTACCTAAACTAAATAGCCTTTGAAAAGACTCCACTCCAAAGGCTCTTGAGCAAAATAAGTAATTATGGGATAAGAGGGAAGGTCCTCTTATGAATTAGTAACTGGCTAAAAGACAGAAAATAAAGGGTAGGAACAAATGGTCAGTTTTCACAACAGAAAGAAATAATAAGTAGAGTCCTTCAAGGATCTATACTGGAACTTGTGCTGTTCAACATACAGTATTCATAAATGATCTGGAAATGGGAGTGAACAGTGAAATGGCAAAATTTGGAGACAATACAAAATTACTCAAGATACTTATGTCCAAAGCTAACTGTAAAAAGTTAGAGGGATCCCACAAAATGAAGATGAAATTCAGTATTGATAAGTGCATAGAAATGCTCAGTGGGGAAAAAATCCTAACTATACATATAAAATGATGGGGCTTGTCAAGGCTGTTCCCCACTTTGGCACTCTAAGTGCAGAAGGTGGGGGCCTACAAGAGATCTTAATTACCTTACCTCTATAGGCTTCTGTTTAAAAAGCTCCCCAAGGTCATAGATTGTGAAGGCCAACAATTATAACTGGGTTAAAAAAATAATTAGATGAGCTCAGGGAGAATAGGTCCTATTAGACAAGAAGATCAGAGATGCATCTTCATGGTTAGATATCCCTAAGGTCACGTTAACACAGCAGGGCAAAAGTTGAATTAAGCTACACAACTTCAGCTATGTCAATTGCTTCGAAATAAGCTATTGTTGAAATAGCTAAATTCCGCTTTTGACGCTGTCTACATAGCAGGAAGTCGAAGGAAGAACGCTCTTCCTTCAATTTCCATTACTCCTCAGGAAATGGGGGTTACATGAGTCCCTCATCTCAACATGTTTTTGAAATAGTGGCTTGCTGTGTAGACACGTTTTGTTGTTCCAAAATAACGCTGCTGTGTAGATGTGCCCCAAGCCTCTTACGGCCAGAAGCCAGGACTGAACCACAGAGGATAGCTTACAGGCAGTCCCCGAGTTACGCGGATCCGACTTATATCGGATCCGCACTTACGAATGGGGCTCTCTCGCCCCGGAGCCTGCAGGCAGCGGGACCGCCCAGAGCGCAGTGGTCCCGCCACGTCGACCTCCGGGGTGAGAAAAGCTGCTCCGGGTGCCCCTGGTCTGCTGGGGACCGTCTCCAGCAGACCAGGGACACCCGGAGCAAAGCCGGGGCGGCGGAGGTGTCCCGCACCTCTGAGGCTTTGCTCTGGCATAGCCGGGGAGGCGCGGGACTCCGTCGCTGCTGCCGCTTTGCTCCCGGTGCCTCTGGTCTGCTGGGGGGGGGGGGGGCGCAGCTAGTGCCCCCTCCCCCCCCCCAGCAGACCAGGGAGATGTGGAGCAAAGCCCCGGGCCTGTGGTAGAGCAGCACCGCTCCTTGGCGCTACTGGACCAACCCGGCAGCACCCCAGCTGCTCTGCCCCAGGAGTCCTGATTCAGCCGCTGCTGATCAGTTTCAGCAGCGGCTGAATCAGGACACCTGGGGCAGAGCAGCTGGGGTGCTGCTGGGTTGGTCCAGTAGTGCCGAGGAGTGGCGGTGCTACTGGACCAACCCAGCAGCACCCCAGCTGTTCTGCCCTAGGCGTCCCCAAGTCAGCCGCTGCTGAAACTGACCAGTGGCTGACTACAGAAAGCTCCTGCCCCGGGGCTTCCTGGAATCAGCCGCTGATCAGTTTCAGCAGCAGCTGACTTGGGGATGCCTGGGGTTCTTAAGTTGAATCTGTATGCAAGTCAGAACTGGCATCCAGATTCAGCCGCTGTGGAAACTGATCAGTTTCAGCAGCGGCTGAATCTGGACGCCAGTTCCGACTTGCATACAGATTCAACTTAAGAACAAACCTACAGTCCCTATCTTGTACGTAACCCGGGGACTGCCTGTACTTGATAATTTCCCTGTTCTGTTCATTCCCTTTGATGCTTCTGGCATTGGCTGCTGTCAGAAGACAGAATCCTGGATGAGATGGAGCATTAGCCTGAGCCAGTATGGCTGGTTTTATTCTAACATTTGATAAGTTGTGAGGGCGTTTCTTCTTTTCCCTTTGTTTATTGAACATTCTGATGTAATTTCCCATTTCTTTCTGTGGTGTTGATATCAGCCAAATAAAATAATTTCTGGTAAAGAAAATAATGGCCTATGATCTGCAGTTGTTCTGCATACATTGAGAAACTTATTGTTAAGAGCTCTTATTGTTAAACTCCCTCAATATACTGCACAGAATTACTGTAAACAGACTCCACTTTCCACATTGCAATCCACTGAATCTGAGAGAGAATATCATTTTATTTAACAATTAACAGAGAATTGTAAAAAGATTCCCCTGTACTTGATTTGTAAATTAGAAAAGTAATAGGTTCAATTCTCAATTAAACATTTCCATGTCACTGATTCTTGATTGTTATATAATTGTGAGACATGCAGCCATTCATAGATTTCAAGGTCAGAAGGGACCATTGTGATCATATATACCACAAGCCTTTGAACTTCCCTAAATTATTCATAGAGCATATCTTTTAGGGAAAAAAAATCTCATTTTGATTTGTAAATGGTCTATGATGGAGACTCCACTACAGTTCTTGGTAAATTATTCCAGTAGTTAATTGCTCTTGCTGCTTTAAAAAAATTCCAGCCTGAATTTGTCTAGCTTCATTTTCCAACCACTGAAAGTTGAAATATTAAATATTTGTTCTCCAGAAAGATACTTCTGGACTGTTGCAAGTCATGCCTTAATCTTCTCTTTGTTAAACTAAATAAAATAAGGTCTTTGAGTCTGTCATTATAAGGCATGTTTTCTGTGTGGAGTGTTTATATCTTTCCTCTTTTTACCCTGTTGTCCTTTTTGAACACCTTTAGACTACTCTAGACAGCCTGTGCCTGAAGAGTTCGATTTCCTTTCTTTTGCAGTGGGAGCCAAACAAAGTACACAGGCCTGTATTAGATTAGCGGTGGTCCCCCTCTCTCTGGCTCAGTAAGAAGCCACTCCGCTATATCTCAGAGGCCCTGCCCCTGACAGTGATTAGAGCTCCAGCCTTAAATAGAACAGTGCAATACAGTGGTCTTAAGGAGCTCAAGCCCTCAGGCAAGGTGGTTCTGATGAATAGTCTTAAGATTCAGGGCCTTAGGTAGGGCAGAGCACCTACAGCAGAGCAGTAGGCAGACTATTATCTGACATCTTGACTCAGGTAGATCGCAGATAAATGCAGGCCTCTTGGCCTAAACTGGGGTGGCTGCCACTCCAGGGATGGGGTTGGCAGTAGCAGGAGTAGGGGTTCTGGGACTACCCTACTCCATTGGATCCCAGGCCAAGGCCCTAATAGTGGGTCAGTGGGGATCCTACTGCAACATGCTGACCGGTGTTCCGACAGCAACACAACCGACCTATAGTTGGCTGTGCCTGGGCTAAGAAGTTTAGTGTAGTTCTAAGCACTAGGAACTCTATGCTTTGGTCTATATCTCTAGATAGATTAAAATTTGATCTTCTGTTAACTTTCTTGACCCATAGCCAATTTTTAATCTATCTTAATAGCTATCTACTACCTTTGTCTCATTCTTTAAGTCAGATTACTCTTCTGAAATACAGATAAATGATTTCTGCAGTTTCAACTTTTCTAATCAGTTCAGCAATGTAGTCAAAGAATTCCACTACATTTTTGAGGTACAGTCTTCATCTTTGAATATTTCTGAGTTTTATTACTACTTTATCACCCATTCTTAGTTCACTGAAATGTACATTATTTTATTACCCATTCATCACAGTTGGAGTCTAGTGACCTGTATCTTTCCTCATCCATTCTCATGTTCATTGCCCCCATCCTTGTTATGAGGTGGAAATGGTGGTGTTTAGCATGGTGTGTGTGTGTGTGTGTCTGTGTATAAAATTTTGGGGTGTGATTTATCTGGGGCTTTTCTAGTAGTTCTAATTACTTGATATTTGGTCATTTGTTCCATGGCTATATTTGCTTTGCACTAGCAAAAAAAACCCAAAACAAATTCCCAACTCATTCCTTGAACATATATCTGTCTCATCATCAGTAACTTTTCACTCTTGTTTTCTGGTAACCTTTGTCTCCTTATTGACTTTACTTCTGATGATAGGACAAGAAGCAATGGGTTTAAACTGCAGCAAGGGAGACTTATGTTGGACATTAGGAAAAACTTCTTGTCAGGGTGGTTAAATACTGGAATAAATTACCTAGGAAGGTTGTGGAATCTCCATCTCTGGAGATATTTAGGAGAAGGTTAAAAAGACATCTATCAGGGATGATCTACACAGTACTTGGTCCTGCCATGAGGGCAGAGGACTGGACTTGATGACCTCTCGAGGCCCCTTCAAGTTCTAGTGTTCTGTGATTTTTTTTTTCTTCAGCGGCAGTTCAAAAATCTCGCAGCTTTAGCACTACATCTTTAATCTGATGAGTAAATTAGTTTCAAGTTCATCAGAATGGAGTGCCTCACAGTGTAAATCTTTGGAACTATTTTTCAAGCCAGCCATTACGTTTTCTGTGGAATAGCACTTGAACTGGATAGATTACTTGACATCAGGGGTTTGGCAGAGCTGAAACCCTAACTGGAAAAATAGGTCTGAATGAGATATCCATCAACTCCAATAATAGGACAAGGTAGAAACTTTGCTTTATATAGCTCAATTCATATGTTAATTTACTTCCTACATACCCACTCCCTCCATGAAAAATTCCAGTCCATCACAGACTCAGTCACACAGTAAGAAAGTACAGAAACTACTCCCACAATCCAATTGGGCAAAACAGTGCAATTGTCAGAACCAAGGTATGTCTACACTACAGAGTTTTGTCGGGAAAATGGCCGCTTTTCCAACGAAACTTGAGGAACATCCACACTGCAATGTGTTCTTCCACAAGAAAATTGAAAGAACAGAGGGGTTTTTCCAGAATTGGTAATCCTCATTCTATGAGGCAGAAGCCAAGAAACTTGAGAGAGTTTGCTGAGAGTAAGTCCAATCCACCCTTCTCAATAGCAGGAAACTCAGTTCATTAGAGGTACTTTAGTGCATTTCATCCTTTATTGGAGAACTGCGCAGTTCTTACCTCCCCATCCCTGTCTTCAGTAAAGTTCTAAAAAGGCACTGTCAGGATGCTCCAGTCAGTATCTAGACCTTCTCCTGCTCAAGATCTGAACCTTTTGTAGAGTTTCCTGCTATTGAACGCTGCTTTGGAGCCACCCACAGTGAAATACTCTTAGGGACTAGCACTCACAGAAGAAAGGAAAATTACTTACCTTATAGTAGAAAAGTTTCAGAAAATGTTAGTCTGTCACTTGAAAAGCAGCAAGCAATCCTGTGGCACCTTGGAGACTAACAAAATATATAGTATCATGAGCTTTCATGAGTAAAACCCACATCATGAGATGAGTTGGAGTGCAAATAACAGAAACCAAAATATATATAAAAACATCAAAAGAAGTACTTGTCAATGTTAGGACCCATGTTAATTAGTCTCATTAAGTGATCTGGATGTGTCCCATTCATAGCTTTTGTTGTGAAAATGTGGATGTTAAAAGCAGGGGAAGTTGGCTTGGTATTGCTTTAACCAGTTAATGTCTTTATTCAAGTCCACAGTAGCAGCGTCAAATTTGTAGATGAATTCCAGTTGTGCAGTGTGTGTCGATAATTGGGTGGTGAAATTCCTTTGTAGAAGACTGTCTGGATGGTAGGTCTTTATGGTTATTCATGTCTCATCCTCGTTCCTCTTTGCTCTCATCCCCTCAGATTTGCAGCAGAGTAGGAACTGGAGAATCAGTTAGTCTGTGCTGCCCCTTAATGCCCCCACGTGAGAGCACAAGGCCATGAAGGACACAGGCACAAATCAGTGTATACTGCAGTTAAAAAAAGTTCCAATCATAGATTCATAGAGCACATTTGCACCCACAGCAAATACCTAGAGGAACCACATCTCAAAGAACTTCAGTTGCTGCAAGTTAAGTAATAGTCCTTTCTTCTGAGAGTGATGGTCCCCATGGATATTCCCTATGGAAGCAAGTGCAAGTGTAATTCACATACCTACTTGGTGTGATTCACCATCCCATGTAGTGACACTTAGACCACTGAGAGAGAGAGAATGAATTTCCTCTACAGCCTTAGCTAAAGAGCCAGCTGGCTTTTAGCTCAAGCAGTAGAAGCTCGTGCACTAAGCTCCAGATGTCCCAGGTCCGGTTCCGCCTGTTGGCGTTAAACAAGGATATATTCTTCACCAATGTCAGAAATGTCTAGATTTGTGCAGGTGCCTCTTTTATTTTTCCATAAATCAAAATAGATAAAATAAAACCTATTGACATGGCATCACTGACCTCTGTGACAAATGCAGGATTTGTAGGAAGTTCCCTGTGGCAGAGTGGCTGATCAGTTTGTTATAATGGCTTCTGGTTCCTTAGCACCTTTATATGCATTTATGATTTTTCATAAAGAGAAAGCTAATTTAAAATATCTGTTATGTTGTATGCTCACTCTACATTGACACCCTTTACAAGAGAGAGGATGTGTCAGCTAATCTTGTTACTGGTAGCAGGAGACAGATGATTCATTACAGATTTTAGGAAAGCCAGTTTGCCTGTATGCTATAGGAGCAGGCATGTTTGGCATTTTTCTTTCCAAGAGAGACAGATTTAACAGCATTTGTTCAACTTAATTTAGCATTGAACTATGTTTCAATGGTTCTGGCTTTAGCACATTGCATCACATTGTTCATTATCACATCATATCTTTAAATCCCTATGATCATGTGCCTAACTGCAGCATAGACACCTCACTGATGGACACATATTCTCCAGCTGCCTTGATAGGCAGCATGAATTGCATACAGAGAGCAGGTCCCTGGCTCCCTTTACTGAGGCTATAACCATATAGGGGTGCATATGCTTATATTCTGTTATGTTTCTGTTTCTCTCTAGTACATTTCCTTTTGCAACTTTTTCAGGGCTAGTGCCAGACAGGGTTACATGTAATGCTGTGTTCCCTAGAGGGATGTCCCTGTCACTGAGAGATTCCATGTGTTTCAGGTCTCTGATATTGTAATAATGACTGTCTCCTGTTATCCATTATAGTCACTATAACTTACATGATCTCATCAGCCAAAGAGGTCTTTCCGTTTTGAAAGAATTTTCTGGGCACAGTAATGTGCAACTCTGCAGAACAAACCACTTCACAATGATCTCACAAAAGAGACTCTCTGCATGGGTATATATATAAAATTAATAGTCTATATGTGGCCTAGATTCTCTATTTACAGTATTTCTAGCAGTCCATAAAAGAGGGAGGAAAATAATGATATGGGTTATCAGTAGCTTTCTTTCCTCTGACCTGCAATTTCATGGGTTCAAGTGAATCATTTTTCTTTTAGGAAATGGGACAAAAACCTTAAATAAGAACATTCCATGTATTCCGAGAACGTTCAAATCTGGATCAAAGCTGTGGTGCCCAATCTAATTTCTAATTCAGTCACTTGAAGTGTCTTCCTTTGTAAAATAACAAAACCAAAATCAAGCCCTGTTTGTTGTTTACCAGTCACTGTTTGATGGCCTTCCAGGCAGAATTTAAAGATCTTTTTGAAGTATTTGTGAAACTCGTGGTGTTTTGACTAATATTCCTTTCCTCAGTACAAGAGATACTAATGCCTAGAACTAATGTTGAGCACACAGTGGCTTCTCTTTTTGACTGCAGAGTCACTGCACTCACTAATTACTTTTTAAACGCTTCAAGGGACCTTCAGGATGAAAGATGGTGTAGAAACCCAAAGTCTGGTCTATGTTTGTGTTGAAGAGCACTTGTTTTGAAACTGAAACATTGTGATTCTTGTTTTATTATGGGTTAACGTTAATCTGCACAGCCTTTTCCTCTTACACTGCTCATTCCTCCCACACAAGAAAAAGATGGGTTTTTTTTCAATTCATGTAATACCCCATTTGCATCTGTTCCTTTCTAAAGCAAGCTCAGAATCCTGTAGCTAACACAAGAACAATGTAATTTCACATTGAACCTTCTAGTTTCATTCAAAATAAAGCCACTCTGGGTCCCAGTCATTAAACCCAGCAAGCAAATGATTGTGTTCGCAAATGTTATAAAAAAACAAATCCAAGACAAAACAGCAACAGGTAATTGTTTCCTTCTACATGGGAAATGAAGCACGTGGTCAATGACTTTTGACACCTATTATCATTTTTCATCTCTCCAAAGTCCACGTCACAGATGTAAGAAACCTGATCCTTACTTCTTGCAAAATTGTTTTTTGTGGAGTAAAACAGAGTTGCAGTTTTACTGTTAGGATTTTTTAAATATATATAAAATGACTGGAAATAGTGCAAATAGAATGTTCTACACTGTCATTAATTCAGTGATAAAACTGTGACATTAAATTATCAGTAGAGTCCTGTGCAGACATAAAAATGTGTGTCTGATCCACAAAAACTGATCTGTATCTTCAAATGTAGCTATCCGCAGATTTGTAGTGCCCTACGCTGGGGGCTGGGCTCAGGCTCCAAGATATACTCCTGCATTCTCCCACCAGAGAACAGTAGGGGGGAGTTTCATGGGCAGCAGTGGGGACTCTGCCCAGCATTGCAGACCCTCCGCCTGCTTTCAGCCAGGTGGGGAGCCTCAGTGTAGGGACACAGCTAGGGACTGCTTTCAGCACTTCCTCTCCCCCAGCAGGTGGAAGATCTGACATGGCTCACTTGCTGGAAGGTGAAGAAATACCCATAGAGCTGCCAGGGGTTGCTCCACACCCTCTCCCCTGCCAAGGGTAGATGGAGGGACTGTTACCCTACTGTGGCCGGGCTGCAGCTCTAAGCCACCTCCCTCCTCAGCTGGAGCCAGGTCAGGGAGAGCCATGCAGGAAATTGTGGAGCCTCTGGGTCCTTCCACTTGCCCTGGGGTGCAGGGACCCAGGCTCCCCATAGCTGCCAGTGCAGCGCTCTCTGACCCAGCTGTGACCAGGGATCATCTCTCAGAGCCTCAGTAAGAGCCAGGCGAGCAGCTAGAAGGAACAGCAACACAGACCCTTCACTTGCCCTGGGTTGGGGGAGCATGACCGGCTCCCATCCCTCAGGTCCTCCACCCAGGACAGCTGGAGGGTCCACGCTATGGTTCCTCAGAGCTGCCCACCTGGCTCTTACCATCAGAACCCTGCACAAATATAAAGTTTGTATCTGCATCTGTGCTGTTATCTGCAGAAATGATCCAGGAATATAAAGCAGGTATCTGTGGATGTGTGGGGCTCTATTTGCCAGTTATATGACTCTTGATAGATGGAGCCATTAGTTTACAAATACACATTGTATTGCATGTATTAGGCTCTTCATCATATTTAGATCCAGATATGAATAAGTACAAATTTTATTGTTTTTGTATCTCAGTATACGTAGAAATTTAATGTCAAGGTTGAATTGTACTCCTTCCTGAATATGACATTCACCTGAAATCAAGATAAACATGAAATATAAAGCTTCAGAAGAGTAGCCAAGTTAGTCTGTATGGGATAAACTTAAAAAACAACAAAAAGTCTGGTAGTACTTTAAAGACTAACAAAACATGTAGGTAGTATCATGAGCTTTCATGGGCACAGCCTACTTCTTCAGATCTGGACTGTATTTTTACCTCCCTCTGCTGGTGTATCTGCCCACCAGCTTAAACAGTTGGCATAGAACCATGGTCACCAACCCACTGATTGCGATCGACTGGTCAATTTTGGGGGCATGACCAGTCGATTGCGAGGCATTCCAGCCCTCCCCTCATTCCCCCTCGCTCCCAAGAAGTAGTCCACACTGGCACTCCATCCTGGGAAAATGGAGGTAGCGCCAGGTTCCTGCACCATGGGGAGAGAAGTCCCACAGCTGCGTGCCAGACCCACTGTCTCAGGAAGTGTGCTGGCTGCTCCTCCCCTCCCCCAAACAGCTGATGCGCTTTCTGAAAAGCCAGGACTGGTGCGCAGCTTTGGACTTCCTTCCCCTTGCTGCCTGCCTGCCTTCCTTCTTTTGCTGGTGACGGAAGGAGGAGGGAACAAAGGGAAGTCCCAGGCCACAGGACGCGCACACACACACACCCCCCATGCAGGAAGGCAGGCAGGCAGGATGGGGAAGGAAGTCCCTGGCTACATCTCAGATCCAACTTCTCAGGAAGCATGCTGACTGTTCTGGGGAGGGGAGGAGCAGCCCATGCACTTCCTGAGACACCAGCTCTGGCACGCAGCCTGGGATTTCCCTTCCCCCCCAGCCACTAGCGAAGGAAGGAAGGTAGGCAAGGCAGCAGGGGGAAGGAAGTCCCTGGATGCGCACCAGACCCGGCTTTTCAGGAAGCGTGCCAGCTGTTTGGGGGAGGCGAGGACCAGCACGGGCCGTGGGATCCCCAGGTACTGGCTGAGCTGTTCCTGTCCCTGCCCAGGATGCCCATGAGTACACTGCCCAGGGCTCCACCAGCACCCTCCACCTGCCTCCTGTCTTGGCCCCCACCAGCACCCTGCTCAAACCCCCACCAGCACCTTGTCCCTGTCCCCTGGCCAGTGAGGCTTGGAGTTTTTTGGAGGAGTTGGTTTTTTTACATTTCACTTCTGTGGTCCCTGACTGATTTTAATGTGGGTCAGTGACCTCTGACCCAAAACAGGTTCCCTGCCCCTCCCATAAATAAGACAAGGGTGAAACATTGTGTGTTTGACATATTTAATTTAAAAATGAAGCCTGGCCAACAAGCCATAAACTGGGGCCAAGCCCCCATCTGGCTGCAGCATCATAACACTCCCGCACCCCCCCCCCCGACCCCAAACCTGAGCCTATCATACACCAGAACCCTCTGCCCTGAGCCTTTCACATCCCCAAACTCCTGCACTCTCAGTCTTCTGCCACAACATTCCTGCACCATACACACACCACAAACCTGTCCTGAGCCCATCATACTCCCAACACCCGTGCCCTGAGCCCCTCACACACTCCCCAACCCAAACTCCTGCACCCCACATCCATAAGCCTGCAGCTTGATCAGCACCCCAGCCCTCCACCTGACCCCTGTGCTCTCCAGCCTGGAGCCCCCTACCTGAGCCAGCATCCCCCTCTCCATCTCCTCCTGCACCCAAATTCCCTCCCAGAGCTTGCACCTCTCACCCCTTCCCACACCCAAATCCCTCATTCCCACCCCAGAGCCCACACCTCCTGTCTCAACCCAGTGAGAGTGAGTAAGGGCTGGAGACAGCAAGTGATGGAGAGGAGGGGAACAGAGAGGGCAGGGTCTCAAGGAAGGGGTGAGATCTTGGGGAAAGGATGGGGTAGATCTTGGCTTGCCTTGACATTTAAAAAGTGATCTTGGGTGTAAAAAGGTTGGAGACCACTGGCATAGAACGTTTCGTGTAGCTCTTCATCTGGAACATTGAAAAGGATGCCAAACAAGGCATGAAAAATGTAACCGTCAGGCAAATTCATTTTTATTATCATCAAACTTGTGAATGAAGTATATTAATATTAGTCTCTATGCAAATCCCTAATTGTATCATTGCCTTCTTTCTGTGAAAGAGAGGTCACCATGCCAACAGGACTCATAAATGAAATTGGTACATTGACAGATAAAGAACACTTATTAAATATGTACACAGAACATAGAACGGTCCAAAAGGCGTGTCAGTAACCTAGATTGTTTTGAGTAGGATTGTCTCTGAAATTTATCATAACAAACTGTATTGCAAGGAATAAATAAATCTCCTTTGGCATTTATTGAAAATAAATACATTCTATTTTCTAGATACACAGTCACTCATATGTTCAGAAATAGATACAGATTGGATTTCATAGCACCCAAAATACATGTAACATTGTAAGTGAATGAGCTAAAGGGTGAGCTAAATAGAACTGAATTAGGAGAATAGCTGATGTAAATTCCTTATGGTACAGTTCTCTTCCTTCTGACTGAAGTGAAAACATCCCATCCATGGGCAGTTGGTACTGTAGGCAAGGGAAGGAGGAGCCTTCCCAAAACTTCCTACATGCCTGACTGCCTAAAACTGGGGCTGCCAGCGGGGAAGGCTAGGGCTGCAGCCCGGATCCCCACAGCTGCCGGGGAAGGTAGCCCAGCTCAGCAGCCTGGCCACCGGGAAGGGATAGGGCTGCAGCGCAGCAGCCTGGCTCCCCCCTCTGCCCTTCCCCCCAGCTGCTGAGAAAGGATGAAGCCATGGCACAGCAACACGGCTCCCCCTGGCCGCTGGGGAGAGATGGGGCTGTGGTGTGGCAGCCTGGCTTCTTTTGACCAATGAAGAGAGATAAGCATGTACCGTGGCAGTCCGGCTTCCCCAGTCACCAGGGAGGGCCAGGTGAGAACCCCATCACATCTGCTCCAGCTCTCCATGTGGCCTGGAAAGATTGGGCTGGGAGTGGGTGGGACTTGGCTCCAGGGGCGGGGCCTCAGGTGGGAAGCCTGGGGCTGGGACTTGCCTTTCCCAGCTGGGCTTTCCCCCGATCAGGGCTGCATTATGACTTTTGTGGTCCCTATGCACTTTTGCCTTTGTGGGCCCCTCCCACCATAATAATATCAATATTAAAAATTATTTTTGATATAACTTTAAATACTTCAACATTTTTTTTTCTGTTTTAGGCAAAATTTAATAGATTTTCATGGGCCCTAAAAGTTCATTTTTTTCTTCTGATTTTAAAAGAAATTAAAACATTTTCGTGGGCCCCTAAAAGTATTGTGGGCCCTAGGCACTGTGTCTACTGTGCCTAATAGATAAGTCGGCCCTGCCCCCGTTGCCCATGATCCCATCCATATAGTAAAGCTGAACTAAATTAGAACATGCAAGTAAAATAGAGAACACATTCTCAAGTTCTTTGCTGGGAATGGTTACAGACTTTTTTATATACAACAAGGATTTTTCTATGAATCAGGTA